>NW_026099576.1:14564993-14600041 GCF_025091365.1 Daktulosphaira vitifoliae | reverse complement strand
TTTAACTTTATAATGCTATAACTTATTGAAAAGTTTATGGATCCACACAATTTTTTTATGAGAAATAATATTTTTTAATAAACCCTTTTTCATTCGACATACTTTATCTTAATCGAGATATTAATAAGGAACCAGCAGATCAAGTAGCTTTTGGAATAAAACACTAATTTTTTTAAAATTAAACACTATCTAAAGATTTGCATCGAAGCGTTTATTTTTGATAGTGATTTTAATCACTATCAGATATCATTATACTTGATCCAACTATGCCACGTCACCACTGTGCCGCGACCCCCTTGTGCTGGGTTTTTTTAAAAGGTTTTTTCATAATTTTTTTTGATATATTTAAAATAATATTCCTAACAAATTATATTTTAAATACCTGCTTCTTCAGCTTTTTCTAAAGCTTTTTGAGCTTCTTGACGTCTTTCCGTACGCTTTTCTAATTCTGATGATTTCATTTGTGGAGGCTTACCATCAAAAACATATACTGGTTTAATACCATTCTCCAAAAGTCTTATAGTTCGGTAAAATGTTCCCATTAAATGACTATAATATACATAAATTAAAATGTTATATACAATTATTTATATTGTAAACAAAGTAATAGTAATTAAGAAAAACCTGGTTGTTTCTCCATCAACAGAAGTTAATTGTGATCCCTCACTTCGTACAGCTATTAGAAATTGATAAAGGCTCATTGATGCATCAATAGCAATTTTTCTACCTACAGAAAATAATAGTTACAACATATCTGTTAAATATTTAATCAACTTAAATACCCACCNTACAACATATCTGTTAAATATTTAATAAACTTAAATACCCACCAAAATGGTTTTTTATTTCATTTTCTCTAATAGCATTAGGAGCTACATCAGCTATGAGTTTCGCTAATCCAGTTATTCCCATATTAGTGATACCTAATAATACAAATTTCAGTTATTTCTAAACTTTTATTCTATGGATATATTATTTTTGAAATATAAACAAATTAATTTACACAAAGAATTGACTTTAAATATAAAGAAAATGACATTACGGACAAGATAATAACGTAGCGTGTACAATTCTTAACAATAATCTAGCATTTAGTAAGAATTCAGTCATGTTATCACTGAATTAACGCGGGAAAATAAAAATTGATAACAACAATTACTATCGACCACGGTTATACAGATCTGTATATAAATATGTCTATTTATGTTGCTGCTAACGGTTAATAAATAAGAGGGTATTTGAAACGTCTTTGTTCATAATTTCTATATTTTTAACATTTAAGTTTTAAATGTATCTATTTCAATGGTAAAAAATAAGTTAAAAATATATATTAGAATGTAGTGGTGTAATTACGGAATCGAAAAGGGGTCACACTTTCAACCCCTGACAAAATTTAAGAGTCACCAAAGTATAGTTTTGCAACTGTTAAAAATATCAAATAGCTAAAGGATATTATGTGGTCAGGGTAAAAATTTGTTTTATATAGAATCTATAGTAGATATTTATAAATGACGACTACCTATTTATGTTTTTAATGTATATTTTTTCTCAATAATTGTTTTATAAACACTTTATTTCGGAATTTATAATTATAAATTATTCTTTGTGTATCGTTAAAATATGAGTGTAATTATTTATTTCGATATAGCTATTTTATTTAAATCTTCATTTATGCCAGCATAATAAAGTATTGGTTTAGGCATTGGTTAGAGTCTCAAAAACGCTGATCATCTTCCAAATCGATTAAAAAATTTTAAATCCCCTAAAATTTTACCCAAATTATACCATTATACTTTTAGTAATTACACTATTATAGTTAATAAAAAGGGTCCTCAACAAAAAAGAATTTTTATTTTTAAAATTTTAGTCTTAATGTAATAGTTAAATAATAGTAGTTCGTCACAATAATAGGAAATAAATGTTTATAATGATGAAATGACATGTAGTTTAGAGTTATTTGGCTTCGTAAAATAAATTTATTTATTTTAAAAAAATTATTTTTTTGGTTATTAATTATATGGTTAGTTTGATGTCAGTAGGGCCTTCCAAAAGTGGTCTATGGGGGAGTGTTACACCTCTCAATGACATTAATCAATTATAGTTGAACTGATATATACTTGTGAAAAAGTTAATTGTAGTGGTTTCCCGTTGCCTTCCTCATTAGGGACGTGGTGTACTTTTTATCGTTCTAAAAAATCGTGTATGATCATCATTAATTTAGTGTTCTTTTATCCAACAAGTCTTTGGTAGTAGTCAAAAGAGAAATTTATGCTAGTTGTATTTAAGCAACCTTAGTGTAATTACAACTTGAAATTACAGCTGACAGTCATGGACATACCTCTTGGTAGTGTTCTAGGAGATAGTTCTGACTACCTTAGGTCTTTAAGCCTTTTACATTACTGTAATATAAGGTGAATTTTGGATCTACAACAAAAAAAAGCATAACATTGAAATCTAGACAACTAATTGATTTCACGGGAAAAAATCATAATGATAAAAACATTTCCTAAGAAATGTTACGTATATATAATATATAATAGAATATTATTCTTTATTAGTGGTTCGTTATAAATTAATTTTACTTAGTAAAATATAAAATTAAATATATTTAAAAATGAATATGTGCACAATCCTACTTAGTTTTTGACTTTTAAAAAAATTGTTTGATTAGATTTCATATATTATCATTATTTGATAAGTTGCAGGGATATACAAACCAATTAATACTTAAATTATACTAGTTTTTACTCGTCGATTGATAAATAACTAGTATAAAATTGTTAAAAGATTATTAAAATTATATCAGTTTACAAATTTATTTAATAATTATCAACTTTAATTGAGTATTAGTGCACTTTTCTATATTTTTGTACTTTTACTTATTAGTAATAATGTGTTTTGTTACCCGGCTTTTCATTTTAGTAATAGAGTTGACAGTTAATAATAACATAATGTCCATCAATAAGTTTGAATGAACTGAATATGTTTGCATTTTAAATTTAGTTGACTATTTAACATGCAAGTTTTGTTGCATGTTTGTTTTTAATCTGTTTGTTAGTTACTGTAAATATATAGTACTTTTATCGTACAGGAGTCGTGTCGCCTGTTTGATCTAAAAATTAACTAATTTTTATAATAAATAATTTAGTTAAAATTTAAATAGTACACTAAATTTAATTGTTATAAATCTATTTATCCATGTATTATATTTAACAATCATAAAACCTGTAATAAGACTATAATTAAAGAAATAGGTGTTGATATTGTTTTTGGAATAATCTAACATTTCTTTCTAAAAATTAATACTATCTACGTATTTGCATCAAAGCATTTTTTTCAATAGTTATTTCAATCATTATCAGATATTATCTATACTTGTCTCAACTTTGCTGCGTCCCTACTGTGCTGAGTTTTTTATAAAGAAAAAGTATTATTTAATTTTCAACCTTTGATATTTTTATAATTTAATTATATCTTCTTTTAACCTTCTACAATCTTAGTAGTGGTTTTTGAAAGTCCGTTTCCCTAATAAATTTAACAATAGTTAAATCTATGTGACCATTGTTTAATATAAAAATTGAACAAGAATAAATAATTCTATGACAGAAATAATAACATGATTGGTTAGTTATACTCAAATACATTAATTTAGAGGAAATAAGGTTGAACATTTGACATCATAAAAATATGCAAATATTCACCTTTATAATTAATCGAGTTTAATATGTTAAAAAGCAACAGCAACAACTTCGGTTTTCAAGTGATAATAATTACATTATTTATCTAAATTATTTTATAAAACTTATTTTAAGGAGAAAATGTTGAATATTTTTTATTAAATTTTTTTTCTAAGAAATAAAATGGAAAGATTAAACTACCGATAAATTTCAATTTAAACTATACTGATTCATGTCCATAAATTCCAGTCATAATAACTTAAGTTTTCTTTTATCTGTACGATGACATAAATCTAAATTTCAGCAAAAAAAAATTTAGGTAGACTCACCACAGAGGCTAAGGACCAATTGAATTCTAGGTTGTGTAAAGACCGGTGAAGACCACTATGAATAGTGGACTGGCTTTGTCTAAAAAAGACTTATGCAGAACACATTATAAATATGTAATATTTATTACAAATATGTGTATATATTGAATTTTAGTATGTTAAAATAATTTAAATATATTTTATTTATTATAGAAAAAATTATAATGACTTGTGTAATTATAATGTGTAAAAAATGTTGACGATTTTTTTTGTCCGTCACTGTTGAGTGATGCAAAAAAATGTTGAATTGAACAAGAACGCCACAATTTTTGTGCTTTCTGGGCCGTTGGTCTCCTAATCCGCCTCTGTTTATAATATATAATAATGATAATAAATTATATGCAGAAGGTCCAACTATGTTTAATAATTTTTTATCCAGTGGATATATTGGATTAATTATTTTTTAAATAAATTTTACAGTTTTGGATTACATTAAAACATTTTTTAATTATTTGTGCCTAATATATATATATATTATTATATTAAAAATTTCAAAATATCTTTTTTTTTTAAGTTTTTTAACAAACATTTCTGATGAGTCGATAAGAACTTTAAGATAAGTACTTATTACTGTACTATACGTGCATTCGGAACAAACAAATGATTGTTGAGCGAGTATTATATTTTATACATTTTAAATAAATTAAAAAATTATAATACCCGGTCGGTTGAGCTTTAAAGTCATAAGATAATAGATGGCTAATTTGGTCTTTCACGCAATTTATTTAAGTTGTTGCAATTTTCTTTTAATGTCCAAAATATAAATTGACGTATGATGTTACATTAAACTCTCTATTATCGTTGCTCGTTACATTTATTTAAAAATTGTACTCTTGGTTTTATTTAAATTTAGATGAAACTTAAAAAGATATCTAGTTCTAATGCGCTCGAATTGATTTTAGGGTAATGTCTAAGCTTCTCAGACTCAATCTCATTCTACTTTTACTAAACCCATGTGTTTAGCATAGTCCTTTATAGTCTTCTCGTTGATATTTATGCAACGCATGTTATCAAGGCTGGGTCTTTTTTAACTTGTCAAAATTAAGTTAATTGGAAAAATAACGAGTTATTAGTTAATCCGTTATTTTAATTTTTGAATTAAGTTGACAAAATCTCATTAACATAACGAGTTAAGTCAATAGAAGTGTTAGGTTTGAATAAGTTAAATAAGAATAGGTTTGCAAAAAAATCATGTTCATAGAGTGATAAAAAATGTTGAGAAACCAATTTTTTCCTTCCAAATTTTATTCTGTATACAACAAAAAACATGATCAAAAAAAAAAAAAATGTATGACATAATCATGTAATTTTATCTTCCAAAAATTTATTATTGTGCAAGCTAATGGAAATTATGTCATATAGTAGTTGCTATGGCAATGCTTCGTATCTCGATAACTTTAAATTTTATTTTTTGGAAAAATACATAAATACAATGTGACATACATTTTTTAAAAGTAATCATAAAAAGTAAGTAAATAATAGAATAAATAATTTCTTTTATTGCCTGAAATAATGTAATTACAAACCCTATTTTATATTGTTACCCGTACAAAAATAGTGTATTTTTTACTTTCTCGTAGTTTCAAAAAATGAGTTACACAGTTTCACCACGAAGACAAAACTGCAATAGAAATAATTTTTCAAAAATATGTTGATTTAAAAAAAAAAATGTCTTTTTAAATTTATAATTTTATTAAAAAGTCGGTTTTTCATGNCTCACTTAAAATTATTGATGATTCATTGACAAAAATAAAACCCCGTGCAAACAATACAATCTATGAAATATTTGAAAACTAGTTAAAACAAATCCCCTCCAGCGTGCAATTATGATGTAATCCAATAAGCATTAATCTACACTAAATGGATATTCAAATTGAACCAGCATTAATTATCAAGGACAACAACTTGCATACAAATATAAACAACCAGGCTAATTCATTTGATTATATATATTACATACCTTAAAATTATTTAGGCCTGAATGTTTAAGATAGGACAAAAGGAATAATTTGTTTAAAAAAAAAGGAGGTTCATTCAAGTTTCAATAATCTAATCTAATAGAACTTAAGCTATTATAAAGAATTAACTATTTAAAAACTACAAGCAAGTCTATCTTGATTTAAAGAAAAAGGTAAGACAGTAATTAACATTTAGATAGCATCAATAAGCCGATAAATAAAAAAAAAATCAGCAAATCAATAAAAATAAAAATATATGTTGGGTAATATTTTCTCTTTTTGAATACACTCAATGAAATCAAGTTTTCATTATCACACTCTTATCAATGTAATTTAAAAGTAGAATGTAATTTGATACCACATAAACCCGTTATATTTTATCAAATTATTATGATAGTATATTACTTGCTTCGTATAAATAATTATTACATCATGGTTTTTCGGTAAATGCTAATAAGATCAATGTAATCTCATCAATTTTTCATATTTAACAATGAACATAAAGTAAAACATTCAAGTCATCTATTGAGCATTACTACAATTGCAACAAATTAAAAAAATTGTTAAAATCTTGAATCAAATTCCCATCAGATTATCTTTATTCGTAATTAACATACGCGTAATCATAATATAAATTGAAGAAATACAATTTTAGTTTACTCCCTTTTTAAAATACACTTTTAATTGTAGTGACACAACCAGAAATTTTCAAAGGTTATATTTTTTATTAAGAAAAAGTCCACAAAAAAATTTAGTAAATTATAAAGTAGAAATAGAGTTTCTTTTTAATATAAATTTTCTAAATAGAGAAGCTAAGTGTCCTCTTCTGCCAGTCTTCCTGACTGCATTATTTGGGATAAATAAAATTTTGTTAATGATCTCTTTACTTAATAAAGCTCAATTACAGTTAATTATTATTTAATTTCTATTGGACCCATAAACTGTCAAATCAGGGTCTTATACTATAGTATTTTATTTTTCAAAGTTCATTATTAAATGAGAAAATCTTGTTTTGTGTATAATATATTATATTTTTATTAAAAATTATGTTATTTTAAAATATACATTAAAATTAATAAAATAACAATAATATCACCGGGCGAATGACAGAGTACTAAGAAGATACATTGGCCACAATAATTAACAATGAAATTTTTTTTTTTCATTTCTTTAATATTAGATTGATTTGAAAAAAAAACTTATTTCTTTCGTATTGTACAACAATTAGGAAGTTATACAATCATATTTATAATGAATCCATGGACGGATAATTAGTATGATGTTTAGACTAGCTGGAATAATTTTAATTGCCCAGGGAGTTACGTATTATAACTAAAAAAAAAAATAGGTTTATAATGTTGGGACAACCCTCGTTCGCCTGATGATAAAATTTATCTAAAATAATTGAATTGATAAGAAAGAAAAAGTCACACTAGTCGTACCATGTTAACAATGAATATAATTTTTTTTAATTTTGGAGAAACTTTTCTAATTATAATATAGTATAAATACTATAAACATAGGTACTAAGTACGATTATCCATACGTAGTTACTATGGTATTAGGTCATAAATGGAAGAGAACATTAAGAAGGAACATTTTAGTTAAAATCGTTCTGAAAAAAAGTGATTTGATTCGGAAGGGTCATGAAACCTCTTTAAATTGGAGGGATCACATCACCCATATATATTTATATACAGAGTAATTCTTTTAATGATTCGATTTTTCTTAAAATAAAAAGTTTTCTGAACAACTTTTTTGTGGAATTTGTTAGATACATTTTATTTCCATTTATGTATTAAAAATATTTTTTATGTTCATCTCATATCTTATAGGGCTGTTAGCTTTATATTTTTATTTAAATTGTAACATATGTATGGTAAACTAGCTTATAATATAAAAAATAATTTAATTACGAAAGTGATTGATCGGTAATAACTTTTGAACTAATGTTCCGGAAGATATTTATATTTTAATATATAGACTGGAGGTAAAGTGTGAATACTGCTATTTTTATCATTAGTCATTTATCGACCGCACTCGTCCTTCTGCCTGAATACGAAAATATAAATATTTTTTGAAGCATTAGTTCATAAGTTTTTATTGATCAGTCATTTTTGTAATTAGTTTACTTTCTATATTGTATGCTAGTTTAATATAAAAAACTATTATAATAATATAGTTTAAATTTTGGCAATTTTCCAAAAAAATAAAAAGAGGTGATTTTTAGCAATACTAGTATAATAAAAACGGTAGCACAGTGGGGTCGCGGCATAGTGGAGACATTGCATAGTAGGGTCCAGTATAGATTTAATCTGACAGTGATTAAAATCACTATCATAAGAAACGCTTCGATGCAAATCTGTAGATAGTGTTTAATTTTAAAAAATTGATGGATAATTGCAAAAGCAACATCAACTTCTATTAAAATAAAATACAAAACCCATAATTTTCATACAAAAATAGCATATTTTTGAATATGGTAGCCATTGGCGTATAGAAGATAGATCGTCGGGACAAATTTTTTTTTTTCATTTTGTAGTACATAAAATAAGCTTTAATTTGATATATGTTTAAAGGACGCAGTATTTCCGGAACATTTTCAAAAATTAAGTTGAAAAAATTAATTTTTGTAAAAAAGTTGCCATTTTAAATCCCCCCCAATGAGCAGGTTAAGTGATAGATTTTCAAAAAAATGATATCAAATGAAAGGTAAATATCTAAGGTTTTAGTATAAAAAAAAATTATGTTGATTTGTTGATTTTTCAAAAAGTTATGGAAGTTTTAAGAAAAAAAAGTGAAAAAATTTCAAAAATTAGCGATTTTTAAATTTGTAATTTTTTTGGATATTTCCCCCATTTGCGGGGAACGAGGGAATTTTTTTCAATTTTTAAGGGTAATGTCTTCAACTAGATACGATTTGTGATCTTTTGACGTATTTTTGAAAGAAATCGGTCCAGTGAGAGTTGAGAAAAAGTGGCAACAGACAAAAAAAAAAAAAAAAAAACACATCATAGTAAAATTAATACCTTCTCCGCTTCGCATCGAAGCTAAAAATTGAATACATTTCGAAAATTAGCGATTTATAAATTTGTAATTTTATTGGATATTTCCCCCATTTAAGGGGGACGAGGGAAATTTTTTAAATTTTTGAGGGTAATGTCTTCGACTAAATACGATTTGTGATCTTTTGACGTATTGTTGAAAGAAATCGGTTCGATGAGAGCTGAGAAAAAGTGGTAACAAACACAAAAAATAAAAAAAAAACATCATAGTAAAACCAATACCTTCTCAGCTTCGCATCGAAGCTAAAAATAAATTGTAAATTAATACTATGAAGAACCATGATTTAACACATTTATAATTATTTTTCATATTTTAATCATTATAAAGTTATATTAATGAAATATTTAACTATATAAAATAATCAGATATATTTTTTATTGTAAAATTATTATCGAAATAATATTAAGAAATTATAACAATTAACCTGAGCTTGGTGTTATATTAAGAAAATAACGAATTAGATACGCTCAATATTGAATACAACACTCTTTTATTTGAAATCACACAATTTTTTTAAAATTATACTATATCTAACAGTGTCGTATCCAGAAAATGTTAAAAAAGTCAAACCTCTTATATTGGTCATACTAAACCATCATTTTAAGTAAGAAAATAACAATTAAAATATATTTTCATCATTACTACTAAGTGATTCTATTTAAGTATTGAAATTTAACTCTTATAAAATTGATGACTGCACAAATAATATCTATAATTTTTTCTAGGTCCACTTCTGATTATTTTATTTTCAACATTAATGATTTATTAAATTCATTTTTCGTATGAAGTGCAAATAAATATTAATTATAATCATAAAAAGTTGAACTGTTATTACTTTTGCACACTTTTATATTATTTCCACAATAAAAATGATAACTTTTACGGTCACACAATTATGTTATAAATTAAGCGGCTAAATAATAACATAATCGAAGGCCATCGGACAGTGCGCCTAGTCGTGTACATATGTTTATAAAAAAAGATATCCGGAAAAAATCAGAAGAAAATGCATGAAAGACCTTCGATGAAATTAATACGGTTAAAATCAATGTTTCGATACATATCAAATCTTGTAATGGATAATACACATTGTGAGTTATTAAGAAATCCATTTAAATATTTTGTAATAAATCAAAATTGAAAACTGATTTCTGATGTTACACTTGACTTAATGAACAATATCACCAATGGCATGACTAGAATTAAGATCTCTAAATCAAAATATTTATTGGGAGAACCGTCCTGAGAGATGGGGTGAGAGGTGTCGTACTCCTTTATATGACATAATTTAATTGTTTAATTCGGAAGGAAATGCAGTAAAAGTATTAAATAATACGTAAAACAATATTTGATTGACATAAAGTCGTCGACTATTCAATTTTAAATATCAATACGAAGAAATCATTTTTGAAACGCCTGTTTTCAACCCAATTATTCGAAAACCCAACCCAACCTCTAATTATCAAAGAAACAATACAATTATTTTATGAGGCAACAAGTAAACTCAGTGATTTAACGGCTTAACTATTTGTGTACCTTACTTAGGTAGAATAATTTTTGCAAGTTTTATAAGAAGTCAATTCGGTCTTTTTGTAAGAATTCTTCGTTGTAATAATGTAAATGAACTTATTTCATTTTATTATTTTGCAATGCGAAACTATGTGAAAATACATTTTTTCATAATAAGTTATTCGCGTGGGAACTTGGGTATATTTATAAGGTATTATTTTTTACTGGTAGTACCAATACACGACATTTTATGTTAATATAAAAACATTGTCCATCTAATATTTTTTAATAATTAAAATTATCACAATATTATTCTCAATGTTTAAGAAATTTTTAACATACAAAAGAAAAATGTTTAATTATGTGTACTAGTTATATATATATGACGAATATTAGGTAAATTTCAACTTATACNTTATGTGTACTAGTTATATATATATGACGAATATTAGGTAAATTTCAACTTATACCTTAATGTCTACATGAACAGTTAGTACAAAAATAATTATTAATAAAATCAATAATAATTTTTACATATTAATAAAATACAAAAAAAACAATATTAGCAAAAAAGTCTACATAATTTAAATTTTTTTAAAGTTAACCATCACTTTATCAATTATGAATAAAATAATTTCAGTAGTGAGATGATCTATTACGGTTGTTTTTTTAATTTTTAATCTAATGCAATACCAATTTTATCCTGGAAATTACCACCCGTGTTCATAGTATAATAATTCGCAATGAACGATTAATTAAAAGTATTTAGAATTAATAGGAATGCAAAATGTTTTTTTGTTTTCGTTGATACCTTATCATATATATAATTATTGTTAACTAAAACTTTTAACTTTTGAAAAAAATTTTTTTTTTAAATTAATAATCATAAAATCTATTTTTAACAACATTTTTTATAGAATTACTATTTATATTACTTTTATGAACATTATTTTAAGTTTCAGAAAGACAAACATTGAATTTATATTATAATTTCTTGTGCAGATATTACTTGAGAAACAATTTTATTTCGATGTTAAAACGAAATTAAAATTTATCTTTATCACGTAAATATTTTTCTTCCATGGGGAAAAATTAAAAACTTTCCCATTGATAAGTACTCGAATTTATACTTAAAGAATGATAAATTTTGTTCATTCTCTTCAAGTTAGGATTTGTTATGCAATGTTATGTTTAAAAAATGTTTTACTATACTTAAAAATAAATAAATTATTTTACAAAAACACATAAAAACAATTTATTTAAAAATTCCCCAATTTTATATTTTGTTCTATAATATAATAACTTTGATTATTTATTTATTTTTTTGATAACGTGTCGTTTTTAATTAGTATCACATAATGTTTAATATTAGTTGATTAATGAATATTCAATAAATGATAATTTTCTCTGGCTTCTGTTTTCTATTTATTACAATATTGTTTTTCATAAATTATTTTATGTAAATTTTGTTCGAAGCATTCGTGGGAAAGGTTAATTTTACTTAAGTCACTTTATATATTTCTATTAATTATGAGTTCTTATTTCAATTTATTTTGCACTATAATTTTATAACTTGATTACAATTTAACTGTGAGAAAACAAAATAAATCTACTAAATAATAGGATTATGACAGTATACAAGACTAATCAAGTATATTTCACATTAAGAATAACTCACACACGAGAGGGAATTATTAAAACAATAATTATTATTAAATTGCTCAATCGACGGATATCCTAAAAGTTCTACAATTTGCATACTGGTTATTTTCAGACTTAACACGCCCTTCCCCTTTCTATAAATTAAATTGTTCAAATGGGGTTATTCAGAAAATTTTATTTCAAAACAGTTAATTTTCATTGAAAAAATTACATCTCTTTAATTACCGATTTGGAATGTCAAACAATCACTACGTTTCTGTAAAAGCCACCGGCCGTTGGACAACACGTCAAAACCAACGAAGGTCGTTTACTGTCGTTTATGTATCGTGGCGTCCGATAGTCGTATCCGCGGCACGCAGCGATGATNTTATTTCAAAACAGTTAATTTTCATTGAAAAAATTACATCTCTTTAATTACCGATTTGGAATGTCAAACGTTTCTGTAAAAGCCACCGGCCGTTGAACAACACGTCAAAACCAACGAAGGTCGTTTACTGTCGTTTACGTATCGTGGCGTCCGATAGTCGTATCCGCGGCACGCAGCGATGAAGATCCTGGTGAGGTGGAGGGGATATCGCGGAGTCGGTAAGGCGAAGATATGGCGATCGTATGCCGACGGTGGTGGGCAAGACACACAACGACGTTTTATTGAGAGTGGGTCCGTCGCGAACGGGAAGAGTTACGGGGGGAAGCCGGTTTCTTCGGTGGGGGTCGCCGCTGTAATACGCGTAGCGCTCGCTCCACGCTGCACGCCGAAATACCTGGTTCACCTGGCCGTATCACCTGGTTTCCCCCACCCCGTCCGGTTACCGGTCCTCGTCACAGTTTACCTGTAGCGTACATACGACTTTTTTGTATCTACTCTCACCGCCACACCGCCCGTGTTCGCACAACGCAACCGAGCGCCGACCACACTCGACAGCATTCGGTCTCCGGCGCGCGCGATCGTCCGGTTCGTACACACACATAAAAATTTAATCGTCGAGTTAAAAATTATTTCGTTGATATTAAAACAACGCTCAGATTCCGATATCCGATCCTACCGCAAAAGGATTAACATAACCGCGTCTGCCGGTAATAACATAATAAATCCAAGTAGCAACGTACGTGTTATCGCGATAGTGTTTCCGATTGACATCGTTCGCTGAAGGATTGCCACTGCTGACGGATAAGAAAACAAGGGATTCAAACCGGTGAGTGTACACTGTTCTAATCAAATTTTTACTGTGATTCGTGTTGCCGGGGCGTACCGTGTGCGCATTCGAATCGTCGGCAAACGCAACAGGTATGTCCCTACGTATGTCCTCTCGCTCTCTCGTTCACCCACACAACACTTGAACGGCGCACAATAATATTTCGGTGATGAGTTTTCGCCGTTCCGGACGTTAACACGAATGTATTTACTATCGTCGTGATAGGCTTCTAATCTAAAATTAGACTCTCCTGTGTCGGCCGATTTACGATAACGAAATCTGTTAACAGCACACCATCGTTGTTGTTATTGTTATTTGATTTCGTCTTGCGTGCAATTCAACGTGCCACAATTATTCCGGCGAGTGTTGCTGGAGGTGCGCTGTTCGGACAGAGTCGAACGGTTTTCCACACCTAAGACTAGTCGGTGCATGAAAACTCTTCGGTTAACCCGTTTGCGGCGTTGGCGTTTTTCACGGTGCATTCCGTTTCACGAGATTTTCCAATCGAAACACGTAAACATTTGGCAATCGCGGTGCCGTGAAATTTGTGAAAGTCGATACGTGTTATCACTCACCCGAATTAACACTTGGCCGTAAACGTCGTTTACACCGTCCGTCGACACATCCTTAAGCGACACCGTCAAATAGAACGTCGGTTTTTATCAATTCGCGTTTCCTTATCAGCTGTCGAATGTGTACAAAGCGAAACTCCCGAAAGAATTCTTGCTCGTTATTGGAAAATTCACTGTGACCATTAAACTAGTGACCCCAATCGACACTACGACGTTACAAAGGCTAATTTGTACACGTAGTGCATCACATTTTAGTGGTTATTTACATAATACTTATGAAACCAGCGGATTAGTTATTCTAAAATGTATTCGGCGTTGTCGACCGTTTGGGTGTAGATTTTAAATTGAACTACAGTAAGTACGTCAACACTGTTATTTTTGTAATTGGGTAATTTGGTCACAATTAATATTCAAATGAAAATAGAATCGACATTTCATACGTGCACCAGTGAGACACACAAAAATATCAATGCATTCGTTAGGTAAGGTCTTCCCTGGAGTTATCAATTTTTAATACTGTATCTATGTAGAAAAACAGCTGGGAAAGTGTTTGTTCTGTGTCATTTTTGTAATAGTCGTTAAAATTTCTCTAAATAAATTCAAATTACTTTACTTTTGTGTGGTTAAAACTATTGGAACTCTCTCGTTGATAACATGTCGACTCGCTTTTTTATCAGAACACAAGAATAACTTCATTACGATAGCAATTCATTGTAGAGATGGTATTGAATTATTACGTTCCAAATGGTAAATTAGCTAATTACTGAATGATACTTATATAGTCATTAAAGTTAGACAACGCAAAGTATTTTTCGTCCTCAATATTTACGAGGAAGTATTTAAAAATTCCATTACGAGCAGACTTGTTCATACTTTTAATGTACAATTTTGTGCTATATGCTTTAATTGTGAATTTAATACATTTATAATTGGAGTAAACGTTAGGTTTCAGCCAAACGCTAATTGCGTTAATAAACCAACAATTCATAATACAAATGATGATTACCAAAGTTTTGGATTTTTACTTGATGTATTACAGTTTGGTCACACGAGAAGGACAAACAATCCTTTTAGATATTGTATCATCAACTCGATTGTTACACAATTCTCAATAACAATTTTCTGGACATGAGACAATTTTTTTGTTAATTTACTGAGTGTGCTTCGTGATGCGTATCCAGTTGTAAACGCGGCGTAGGACAACATCGGTTGACATTCCCGTTGTCGGTGGCACCTGACGGAATTCAATAATCGACAATTCGTATTTCTCTACCTCGCCCATTCCACGTACACAGCTAAGACTTAGTTCCGTAGGAGATTATGACCGAAATTTACTGAAATGCTTTTGTTTTAGCCGTCCAATCACTTAACGAGTACATCATTGGGTAAAAACTCAAAAAGTAATTTTGATTACTGTGTAGATTGCAACCCTTCCGACAAGCGGATGGCTGACTATAGACTTTGGGGTCGGAAAGAGTATTACATAATAAATCGACTGTTGTTTGGCTTCCTCCGTCGGCTCTTAGAGCACAAACAAAATACTCCTTTGAATCGTAAAAACATCGGCCGTTGTCCTCGAATTGAATAAAAAAATGGTCAGCGTACAATTATTCATATTTATAACGCACAGCAGTTTAATATATGCATCGTGCTCGTCGCCATATTTGTAGTTTACGGTCACAAACGGTTTTATGTTATGATTAAGGTGGTACCCTTGCTCAACATTTTTTATTCGGTGTATTTTCTTGGTATATTTTTAGACAACTTTTAACGTTATATTTAATTATTACCATTTTGATTTGGCGTTTTTAACTTTTGATTCGGCTAAAAATTAAATGTTTATCGTTATTACCAGGAGACAGTACAGTGATAATATCGTAGGAACCACAGAGAGAGAGAGAGAAATGAAAACGAGTTACAAGAATAACTGGTTTTTTTAAGACACGGTTTTTTTTTTATTTTTTATTAAATACTGGACACATGGTGTGTTTTTCTACGATTGAATCGTGTCCGGTCCACTGCGGATAGTCTCAGGGATCGTTAATTAGACTGTGATTATTTTGATGTCGTCTACTGATAGCAAAATGACAAATGCGCGTCGTACATTTTGACGTGGTCGCAAAATTTTTAATATGTTTTTATCGACTAAATTTTTGCTCGTTCCAAAGGATAAATCATAGTTTGTTCGCATCACGAGAGGAAGTGTAACAATGTCAGAGTGACGGTAGCAGCACATTGCATGCGGAAGCAATCACAATTTTCAAAAAAAAATAATCAGCCAGGGAGATTGTTGTGTCGATACTATTAATTTTTTTCATTCTATTATTACACATGCATATATCATAGCGGTCTCTGTACAAAAGATAGAAACGCACAGACTGGTACTTTTATAATGTACACATCGATTTTTTATTCCGTTGTAATTTCGTGTTCGGTGGTTTTTTCGTGATGTCTATTAGCAAAGCGAAATTTCTTTGTCGACGGTAGTTTTCTTCAGATCATTACATTTCTAAAGCACTTATGTTCATAATACTGATCCACGAAGATAAGTCGTTGGATGGCGATTTTTTTCTTATCTATTCGAAATTGTTATTCTTTTCAGAATTTGATGACTTTGTTTACATTATATAGACCTAAGTGTTGCGTAACATAGTTGTTACACAATCGAAAGCATTTTTCTACTGGTCGGTGACAATTTTTAACTATTTTTTTTTTAGAATATTATGATTTTTTTATAAATTTTATGTAATTTAAACTGGTAGCACAACGGTTATCGAAAAGCATATTACTACCGACGTGGTAAATTATCTTTTCAACCGTACCGCGACCTGCACCGAACTTGTATGCAATTTTTTATTTTGTTATTACTTTATCTTTAGGTGTACAAATCCTTCAATGTAAATTCGAGTTGTTGCTATTGAAAGAGAAAAGAATATTCTTTCGTCGGTTCATGGAATAAGCTTTGGACTGTTGCCGGATTGACAGTTAAAGGTCTCGATCGTACTAATGTTTTTAACTATATCGGCCGTGATTCTTCATCTAATCTCATCGTCATTAGAAAGCGCTAAAACCTAATTTTAGTTTACGTTACAGTCTAACCGCATCTCATTAAAAACGATAATATGATATTAACTCTCTGGTGATGGTCGGGAAATTCCATTTGGCTTCTCTACAACTCAAAACCTCCCATTAGTTGTCATTTGCAAGGTGACAAATGTTCTTGCCTAACGTTAACTAATAAACAATTATCAATTGTTATGGTTTTCCATAATAATGAAACTTTGCATTAATTTACTATATCTTTTGAGGGCATGGAATTCGTGTCGGGTATCATTTCTTCTTTCTTTCTACACGACTTGTTATCAGTTGGCCTCATCTATGATTTCGTTTCATCGTCGTGAGCCCTTAACGACGGAATTTCGTTTTTCTTTACCCGAATATGTATAAGTACATATTCAACGAAACACAGCTAACCAGTTCAAGTATACATTTTTCCAGTAAAAAATATAAGCAATTTAATTATTATATTGTTTTTTTTTAGTAATAGAGACAATTTTTCATTGATAAAAAAAAATTAAATTACAAATAAGACTTGTTAGTAATTGAGATAGTGTTTAATTAAAATTTTCTTTTAAATTAATTTCCTTTAAAAATTACGCAAAACACAGTTGGTATTCAAAAACATGAACTGCTATTTTATTGCTGAAAATTTTTGTTTTTACTATACAGAATTATTTTAATTTTTTGATTCGGTAAAATTATATAATTGATATTTGCTCTTTATTAATTAATACCACCGATATTATTTTAAACAAATAGTGTTATGCATGTCAATACCCTTCACATTACCACAGTTTGAAAGAATCTTAATATTATATCAGACGTTTTGCGTTCTTTTAGGAGAAATCGTATAGTCGCACACAACAAAAGAACAACAAAGTGCTAAAAAAAAACCTCATATATTGAAATTTTTTTACCAATTCTTAACTCGACTGTCTGTCTCTACTGATGTTAATCGATGGCCAATTTTGTATTGTATTCAAGTGCATTTGGCGTAACCGCTCTGTGTTTATTTTTGACAACAGCATTTCCATACGATACCTATTGTATTGTATTTCACGTCATGTATATGAAGTTTAAATATGCTTACAGAGCGTATTATATTAATTGGAATAAGTTTTCATTAAAATTGTCCAAAAATTATAACGGTAAGAATGCTCAACCATATTCCAGCGCTATAATCAAACAAAGTTTGGATATTTGTGACGGTCAAGTGTTCTATCAGACTAATCGATAGAATAGTTTTAAATATGAATTAATTAGTATTCATTAAATAAATACTAATTAAAAATAAATATGGTTTACCTGGAAAGACAACAAGCTCCAGTGACATCAGCGAAAAATTTGTTTAAATAGAAGCGTTCAATTATGAGCGCATTGTCGAAGGTCATGAAAATCGAAGTTAAATTCTACCGCAACATTCGAATTACTAATCGGCAAAACAATTCCGTTGCTTTCTTAATGTCCAACGATTTACGTGTGTTTATCAAGTTACATTAACTGTGATAATAGTGTATTGGTTTAGTATATAGGTGACATTGCCAAGGGCGAACACAAATACCGGACTACTTGTTTGCTTCATTAGTGGCGTTGTCCTTCGGCCACACGAACATTTCATTCATATTCTTTAGTAATGCACACGATAACTACCCCAATCCGCCAATTATCTCCTTGTGTATCAATCGATTTTGTTTATAATTTTACATTTTATTATTTACTGAATGTATTGTACTTTGGATATTAGCGTGATGCAACTACGTGCCGTTGCATGTTCTGTTAACGACAATTATGTGTCTTGTAAGAGATTTACACATTAATACATAAATCATGAACGAGTAACGCAGTAGCAGCTTATTTTTTATGTTTTTTTTTTTTGTGCAGGTGATGGGGAATAATAATCGACGCACCGCCAACAGATTGTGATTATTACCACGGGAAGTGGCAGGGGCGGAGGGGGAGGAAGAGGCGGTTCAGTTTTATCATCGGCAGCCGGAAAGCATTCCAAAGTGCGGCAAGTTCCCAAAGAGCAGCGCAACGGCCGCTACCATGCGAGTGACACAACCGTTCCTTTGCGCCCTGTACGTGGCCACCGCCGGTCATCAGGGCAACCTCCTCGGATCCGACGAACAGGAGATCGTCCTTCTCATTTACGTCGTCATCGACATGGCCACCAACACGGTAAGAACTCATCAATATGATAATTTTGCCGATAAAATACGAAGTCTGTAAGGATGTTCATAAAAAATACCAATAATCAAAATATGTTTTTTTGTGTTTACACAACAAGGGTTGGAGTTTCTTTTTTGACGATTTGCGTCAGTAGAAATCGGTCGAGCGCGTCGTTTTTTATAATTATTTCGATTCCTATTTTTAGAACGTCCTTGTCTGTCGACTAAGTATAGTTAAGTATACCTATTCATGTACGAAATACCACGGCGAGGTATAATTTCAAGTGCCAATTTATTTGATTTTCCACTCGCTGTCCTAGTCAAGTTTTAGTTTTGTCGATACATCAACACAAGTTAATTACATTTATTATTACGTTTGCGATGCACAATATCATTAGGACGATGATAATTTCGTACCGAGTGCACGCAACTTTCTGTTATTTTCGTCGACGATAACCGGTTTGGTAGAGAATACTTAAGTACGACATCAACCAGTGAATTAGTACCGACACGAAGTTTGGCTAATTAGTTCTGCTTTTGAGACAGCTCCGACAGTAGACTTATTTTGCTAAAACTTAAAAAGATATATTTCTAAAATGTTCTCTGCTAACTGTGTAAAATAATTATTAGTCGGGCAAAACGAAAAATAATAAATTCGTTTTTGTTCTACAACCATTTGTAATTCTCATTAATAGGCGATTACCATAACAATTCAACACACACTATTGTATAACCTCCACAGCGCCCTGTTATCATCGAATTCTGTTAAAATCGGTAAATATTATGCTTTTTGAAACACCATAACCCTTTTTAGTTCCTACAAAATAGTGTAGCCAGAGGATAACATGCATTCACGGGGTAAGGTTCATTACAAACTGGCCACGTAACGCTACGGCGAGAAAACCTATACAGGATTCATATGAAATGTTTTTACCTGTGTTTTAAAATACTCCTTATAAACATGACTGCGAGACCGCAACGGTTTATAGGAAGGGTCTGATGTATAACACTGTAACGATGCGTTGCCACCGTAAAGGCGTTTTATCGCGGTCCAAAACAAAGAAAAGATCTAAATCCTGCTACCCACCAGGAAGTATTCTTGCATCACGAAGGAGCCTTTATAAACATGTCTTTCTAGGAGTACAGCTCGACAGTAGCCGTAGAAAAAACGTACTTGAAACTGTCCTTGGACGTTTATCATAAAAAATTGAATAATCTCTTCATAACCGCTTTCAATTTGATGAAAATCATACCCAAAGAGGTATTATCTACTTGTTACGAGCATATACTGCGTAATGTAAATAAGCTGTTTAGCTGAAAGACTTAACGCCGCTATTCAAACACTACACGTTTTTAAATCTGCAAACAAATGATTTTTTTCTTCTGGACATGGCGTATGTTTTTGTTTTTTTTTTCAATCGGTAATTTACACCCAACTAGTTTTGTGCTGATGGAGCGTTGCTAGCGACGTTGCCACTAGTGGGCGAGGGACGAGTCAAAATGGCCGAACGCCTCCGCCCGTGACCCTGCGCGCGCGTTCAGCTCATCCCGCCCAGTGGTGCGATACGACGTGTACTTTTTTTCAAGAATATTTCAGGGAGGCTGAAGTGGCGAACGTCGTTTAAGGACTACGCACTTGCTACACGGCGACGCGATTGTTTTTCCAAATTATATGTTTTAAAAAACGACAGCGGTCACACACAGTCGGCAACGGTCCTTCAATTAGTCACGGCCTCCTGATCGTTTGTGTTGCTGCTCAGCGCAGTGTAAAGATAATGTGCTGCACACGATAGAAATAATAATCGACTCGAAAGTTTCGCGTGTATTTTTTTTTTTTTAGACTTTATTTCATATTTTTTTCCGAGTGTAATTAAAAGTCGTATATCCACTTCGGAAATTACTGGTCATTTTTATTTTATTTTTCAAGTTCTAATTAAGAGTTGCGTATTTTACGCAATACAACACCGGAGAGTGTACAGAATGTGTGTTGTTGTCGTAAAACTGTGTTGATGTGTGTCTTCTTGATTTTCATTTTTTAATTTATGACGCCAACTGCACGCGAGTTTTTAGCGAGTAAATCGTTTTCTGGGCCGGAAATTTTAAACTTATGAACATTGTTCCGTATTGTAATGCTGATTTTTCATGTAAAATATTGTTCCTTGGTAGTGACGTAGAAGAGAGGAAGTACTTTAAAATAACTGAATACCATTCCGATGGTTTTCTGTAACAAATACATTAAGTGTGTTATCAATAACAAGAATTACCGTCGAGGTCGGGAGTAATGTTGCGAACCCCCTGGTGGTGCACCAGGAATTCTATGTTTTTTTAATAAAATTATTTTTTTAAATATACACTGAATATTTCTACATATAAATTCCTAATCAACATTTTAAATGTAGTTAATATATCAAGCCATAATACGGACCTAATTCGAATTCATTGAGATTTTAATTATCACGTCTCGTTGATTAGTTTAAACCACTTTGTGTTATGATTACAACATTGGATCCTTATTATAAATTGAGATAAACTTCTAAAAATATACAAAGTCGTGTTGACCAGCTGTCCTCGAAATTGCAACTGTAATATAAAAATCATTAATTAATAATTAAAAAACAAATAATTTGTTATTGCAAATGATTAATGAAATTCTCAAATTTGTTAATTACACGTATTAATTGTTGGTGTGTTATTCGATTTTACGAATAAATGTGATTCTCGTGACAAATTGACATTGATTACTATTTGACTATTAAAGATAAAAATTTTATAGGAAAAATGATGAAATAAAAATGACAAAAATAATTATGTGTATGTGTAATGTTTACATTGTGTTGAATTTCATTTGATAAACTTGCCTTGTCCTGCTGCACTCGGTACTTAAAATTCATAAATAACATTAAAAGTACGAGTTATCCTTCTGAAAGTTTCCATTGTAATACGCGCACCACGAAAATCCATTCTACCGGTGGCATCTTCTGATGTGTCACTCGCCACGAGTTCAAGGTTACCTCTGTGTGGTACCAGTTCAAGGTCCCCGTAAGCTTTAAAAAAATATACATCAGCACTTATGCTATTGTTGTAATCAATAGTATTTTTCTGCGTTCGTATTGCCAGTGTGTGATCCGTTTATTTGTCCGTCTGGGAGACGTTTAATTTATTCGCCATTGCTTTCATATTTAATTGAAGTACATTACAATTAAGAACAAAGTTTCACCAAAATCCTCTGTCGTGTTTAAATAACGATTTATCTCGAATCCAAGTAATCTACGCGCATCGTATTTGTACAATTAGTGTATTACAGCGTTTGTTGGTTGAAAATATTTTTCAAGGGATTAAGATTGTCGGTCATGATAGCAATAATAATAATAATAATAATAATTTTTTTGTTATTGTTATAACCTCCGCACGCATAATGTATTGCATGTGATGTTGTTTAGAACAATCGTGTGTGTATATTATTTAGGATTCCGACAATTTGAACGCTTTTCCTTCAGCGTTTCACTACGGTCTACCGGTTCTGGAGGGGAGGGGTCCGCCTAAACACGCCAAGTTTCTGCATTAAAATACGTATGGAATAATTGGTCGGTATTTTATTTGTTTGTACTGTCGTAAGTTTTCTTTTTCCGAGAGACATGAAATTGACTCGGACGATATTTGCGTCGGCCCTCTGTGGATCGCAAACAGTTCTAGTCTGGACTTATAATTGCACAGTGTTCGTGGTATACCGGCCGACTACAGTGAACATAGCGTAATAATTGGATTCGGAACGGTGAACACTGACTTTTTTTATTTTTCTCCGCAACAACAACAGCCGCGTGTGACCGATGTGATTGAAAAAAATACCTTCACCGCGTCTTCTAATCCATTAGCCATCGCGGATCCATTGCCGTTGCTGCAACCGCATAACGGGTTTCCGATCATTGTTTTTTTATTGTATCGATACAACGACTGCTAAGTACCGTCACCGTATACCAAACCTTTTTGACGCTTATCGTCTAAAAATTGATTTGCCCACAAAATACCAAACGTATTACCTTTCGCCAGCATCTCAAACTTGTTAAAGTTCTTATAACTTTTCGGGGCCTAAGGATAAAAGAGTTGATGCGTTTTTAAACGATATTTAAATCAAATTATAATAATCTAATTTACATTTTGCGTTTAAAGTTAATTTCGCTACCAAAACTAATAATAATGAAGCGTCCTCAATATTTATAATGAGCTCATATAGATTTTTTCAACAATTCGGTAAAACAAGTCGGCCCTGACTATTGCTATCCGTTTATCGCGATACGATAGTTAAACCTAAATTTATGTTGGGTTTTTATTTAATATGTAAACATCTCTTAGTTAACTAGACGATATTTATTGAATAAACTTGATTTTGTTGGAAAATCATTTGGAATTTGTCGGAGCTGTCTTCCCATTATGCATGTACATGTAGTAGGTTCATATATATTGTATTGTCAGGCGGAGTGCTACTTCAATACAGTATTTTTTGTTATGCCACACTGTGGTAATGTCGAGTGTACCGCAGGGGATCACTTGATTTATGTCTTCACCATTCGATTTGTCCGAATGCAACGATTCGTCACAAAATCTTGTCTAGTATACTTTACTGCTGTTTTCGACTATCTGCTATTGCTACGACTTATCAGTTAATGCGTTTCGTTAATATATGCAAAGTTGACGAGGAAGTAAAGTGGTTTTTCAAAGCTTGATTTTTTTATTATTATTTTGCAATCTTTATATTCAGCGTAAAAATAAATTAATATTTGATTAACGATTAATTAAAATTCAGTTACACTGTGTATTATTTCAATGTTCCTTAATTTTAATTGGAATTTCGTTATTAGATAAAATTAGTTATAAGCAAAGCGTTTTTAAAGTATCAATAAAACATATTTTTTTTTTAATCCTATCATCAATAATAATAATAAATGACATAGTGTGAAATTATCAATTCAATTATCATTAGTCGTGTATTTTTATTTTTCAATTTCATCCCCTTTATATTAAATATTTTTTATGAAAGTAATAACGGTATTTTAGCTGCGGTCATTTTTCTAATTAGCGATCAAATCTCTAGCATAAATCATTAAGCTCACATAAAACGTATCGCAATGTTTTAATGATCAGAATTATGATTTCTAATCACATATAAGTATGTATGTACTCAATATGTTTGATGTATTTCATCAGTATAAAGTTTTTATATTGTTCATTATTTGTTTTACACCACTTAATGCACATAAGTTTTGGGTCATTCGTGTTATATGAAAGGCAGTAGATAATTTCAGTTATTATCATTAAATGTCATTTAATTTTGATTCGTTTAATTTAATGTTTTTTTTACGATTCTGTTCTACAAACAATTTCACTATAAGCAGTAATAGTTTTAATTATAGAATACTGCATTGACTAGTTTGTTATAGATAACGTGCCTAATGCCTTAGCCAAAATTAACTATAAAATTTTGATATTTCATTCAACACTAACTAGAGAAAAAATAAAGAACTCGCACTCTACTATTCTGAACTTGCATTAAGAGTACTTTTCCAATGCTCCGTTTGTTTAATGAAACACGAGCTATTATATAAAATAAAAATGTTTCAGCCATTTATTATTTTAATCGAGTATAACACGGCTAAAACTTCAAACTCTTTAAAACAGTGTTCTGATTTATTAACCAATCTCAAATCAATTCAAACACAGCGCATCTCAAAATATCCAAAATAAACTGCAAGGTGTGAATTATAAGTTCTTTTCTAGAGGTGGACAGGTTAGGAAACAGATCTGCAAATAATTTTTTTAAAAATATCGTTCAAGCTTCAGAACAAATTAAAACCCGGAGTATTTAATTCTGATAATATTCTAATAAAATGGTATGTATGCTGATTTAACCCGTTTCTTTGTTTTGTCGCGTCAAAATCATCATCAAATACAATCCCTCGTAGTCAATGTTTGAGATTATGAATTACATGCTGACAACTTTCACAAGTTCCGTATTAATTATTTCTGTCAATTGTTCGTCTTGCAATTATTAAATCATTTCATTTATTTGGGAACGGATGTATTTTATCAAAAAAATATCATGGTTTCAATCGAAGGTCGTCAACGACATGCATTCGTGTTCCACAAAAGAAGTTCTTAGAACGTGGAGCATAATATAGTGACCACTATACCGTGACCGGGACCGCTGGTAGCGGTGGCTGTGTCGTTATTTATGACTAAAGATAGAGTGGGAAGAGGCTGTGGTGAGAGGAAAACACTGTTGCGTTATGGTTTGTCGATGGCGGAGGGGCCCCTTCGTTGCTGATGTGTTTTTATACACGATCTTATTTTCTTGTTTTTTTTTCCTATGAGGCGAAAAACGTTCTCTTCTTCTATTGTGTCACTCCAAGGGAACTACATTTTAGACACCGTCGTGGTCGGAACAAAAGTGTTTCCGGAAATTCTCACAGAGTGTAAAAAGTTTAAGAAAAATTATGGTAATGAATGAGTTAGAAATTCGAGCACGACTAGATAGAAGATTATAACATTTTAATTCATTCGGATTGTTGACACTACCCTTACTGAGAACATAAAACACAAACCGCCTATTTACATTTTAATAGGCTTTAAAGCTTTTATCAAAATGACTCGTTTCAAACCAAATTGTTAAGTGCAAAATTCCTAAAAGTGTTACCTTTCAGTCATTCAACTTTTTTATCCGGTTAAAGTGAGTCACTTTGGTCACATAGCTTTCTTTAACGTGAACATAAATAGAAGTACAAACATAAGAAAATAACGGGACTCAAATTTAAGCTCATAATTTTTTCTTGTAATTCCTTACATATCGTATAAATATCTGTAATAGCTGTACATAGTAAATCGTCTTTTTATTTTGTCTTCAAAAAGTCGTGTTTTGAAATTATTTTCTTGTTTGTTACGATGTGACACATTGTGCATACATAAAACTGTAATTCATTATGAAATTAAATGATTAACTATAAGATTTACAAGTGAGGCCCGGAATTATATGCGCTTTTTAAATTTTGTTAATTTATTCCAAACATATCAACAGCGAGTACAAATTTTTATTAATTCATTTGTAACCCGTCCACTTTGTGTTACCGAGGTGAAAGTTTTAGAGGAATTAGGGGAGTATATCTCCTAAAACAAAAAATATTTTCACGTTACTATGAAATCTAACCATAAAGTTGCACGAAATTGGGACGCTTCAAAGTGGATCAAAAAAAAAAAACAAAATGTATAAATTAATAAAATTTCAGGCCCTAGTTATAAGAGTTATGAGGCATCGCAATAAAAATCTTTAGAGAGATTGTTGTCCTGTTCAGTTAGGTTAAATTACAATTAGACCTGTAATATGTATAAAAACAAGAAAGTAGTTAAGATACAAATAATTTAATTTTAAAATAAAACACTTGTACTAATTACGTTGATTACATCCGCTGTGTCGGTTTTGGCAATTTCTCAAAAATTGATTCTGAGTAAATTACTGTTAATAGATTTTCAGTGGTTTATATTTTCACAACTCACGAGAGTTCTAATAATCATTATGCACCTCTATTTTAAGTTTGATTATACACATAATTATATTTTCTATTTCTGCGCACAACCACAAAGCAAATATTATTTTGACTGTCAGAATGATTAGTCTAAAATGGCGACCGGTGAAGGCTAAACACGCGCAGACGTCAAGTGAATTCACACAAAGTGGCAAATGGTCAAATGCGCATTTAGAACCCTAAGCGTACGGTAGGTGTTGTGGTAGGTACAATAATTTTTTGTTGAGGACGAGTCAAGGATAACTTGTGCAGTCGCTGCAAATATGGCGAGTCATTAGATGTAAATGTCGGCAGAGAAAGAAGGGCGACAACGATTTGATATAACGATTATAAGCTCCGTGTATTGTACGGATATTTTTCTTGGTTCCGGCCATTTTCCGCCGGATCCTATTATGTTGATGAATAGTCTTGTTTCATCACGCACAACACCAAATGGAGACATTAGTCAGGCAACTGAGGTCTAAGAATAATGAGTATGTGTATAATACGCTGATGTGTTATATTCATAAATAAGAGCACAAAGAGAAATCGTTTGAACAATTATTTTATAGATGTAACTTTACTTACCTTTTTTTTGTAAATTGTATTGGATTTTGTCAATTGTCAGTTGATTGCGCTTAGTTCGAGTCAATGACGTGCATCAGTTAATACTTGTATATTGTTATTAATATTTTTGTTTTTCAGTGTTTTTAGTATATCTAAAAAAAAAAAAAAAACTGTATATTGAATTAAAATTTCCATTGCACCGACCTATACTTAAGTAGTTGTTTTTTAATACAACCCTTTAATTTTAAATTGAATTCGCCGACAAGTTTACTCATTACAGAAAGTATAATTTTTAGACATTAATAGAGCATAGACGTTTTACGTTCTCGCCATAAAAGATAAAACTGGTTAATTTTCTCGCAGTGTACGACCTTGTCTTTAGCATTTCTTTAATGCAAAAAGCTATATTTTACATGTAAACCATAACGTAATAGAAAGGAATCTTTTGACCCGAGTAAACAACCTGAAGGTTTATTGTCCTATGTCAGCGAACAGACCATCCAAGTCAGTTGTTCGACGTATTAATATTAAAATAGTTTCGACTTTGTTTCATTTTTATTCTAAATCATTGGATTTTTTCCTCTTAGATTTTTATTATTTGTATCGCTGTCTGTAATAAATCATATTGTAGTTCTATTTGCTTCAAGAATAATGTATAATATGATTTAATTTATTCTTAATGTTTCTCATCCACGTAATGCTCGGTTACCTAAAAGCATACATAATTATTGTTATTTTGTTTTTTATTTGCTCTACAAAAATATATACTTTTGTGTACTTCTGTGTTTCAAATGATACTCTGAAACACCTTAATCGCATTGTGATGGTATTAAATGGATTATAAATCCAGTATCCTATCCTGTGCCTGGGAGTGAAGATTAAAAGGATTCATTGTAGACTTCGACAGCACACAGCCGTCTGGAATCCAAGAAAACAGGGATGGGTACAGGCGTAAACCGGTCCACGTCTTTAAGGGGTACTCAAAATACACATTTTTGGAATTTCATTTATATGTTACGACACTCGATTTTGTATATATCTTTAAGCGTTGGATGATTTTCGACATGTTTTAGAAAAATAAAAGAACTAGTTGACCACGAACAACTTGCGAATCTCGGATTGGATATTCTTGTATAAAATAAAAATATGATGATAGTAATTTAGGCTAGTTTTTTTCAAATTGTATAACTCAACTTATTACTTATTTAAAACACGGGGTGTTCCACTAGACTTTAGCATGTTTAATAACTTTTTATCCAGCCAATATTTTGCGTTACTTTAAAAAAATAATTATTATTTTTACAGTTTTCGACTATGTTTAAGAATAATTTTTATTATTTGTCTCTAATATGAAAAAATTTATAATTAAAATTGAATATTTTTTTCAAAATAGCCATTTTTAGAATTTTTCTTACAAAAAAGTTTAGTAACTTTAAGATAAGTACTTATTATGTTACAAGTATTTTAATACATTCGGTAGTGTGTAGCGGGATAGCTCTTAATGGTATATGTGCATTCCACCCATACTAAGTAGACTTTAAACATAGTCCAAAACTGTCTAAAAATTATCTAAAAAACTAAGTAACAAAATATATTCTATAAAAATGTTTTGTTTATATATATTAATAAAATTGGTCAGAACAGACTGGGGATTTCCAATTATATATGCCTATAAAAGAATATTATCAAGANGTTTTGTTTATATATATTAATAAAATTGGTCAGAACAGACTGGGGATTTCCAATTATATATGCCTATAAAAGAATATTATCAATATTATGAACGAGTTTTGTTATATTTTTTATTAATATTCAGTTTCCAAGACTGNAGACTGGGGATTTCCAATTATATATGCCTATAAAAGAATATTATCAAGATTTATGATCGTATAAAAATCGTAACACTCTCAATTTTCTTACCTTCGGCAATAGATGATATAGTTGAAAGTAACTACTGTGACCGTTATTACGTACACCGATGGCATTAGGAGGTGTACCGCATAAATTAGAATATGAAACATGTATTCCCAACTGTTATCCGTAACACTTCATCTGAGTCGAATGGTCACGGATGTATTTCCAGTCCACCGTACGGTTTTTTGTCGTCTTTTCTCATTCTACTCTTTTTTACTAGTTATGGCGATCCTATTGGGTACGATGCACTAAGCGACAAATCTTATTCACCTACTAATTTTGTTGACATCCAGACGAATGATAAAAACAACAGATTTATTTAAGACCCAGATGTCTATTTACTCTATCCATTAGTGTTATTGGAAACAAAAATGAAAGAAAACTGTCATAAGCCTCGTGAGACTATATTTTCAACAGTAACCGAAAACACGCACTTGTTGTTACATAGAATTTATGTTGTACAATTTGATTAGTTATTGAGTAATTGTAGTTAGTAATTGCAAAACAAAGTTTGATTCGTCATGATTTTTCCGTTTCGGATATGTAATTTGTTTATGATTTGTTGTATATTATTTACGTAAAAAGCATATTAAATTTTATTTATAATTGAATTTAACTAATTTTTGCCACTCAACTTATGATTAAGACGTTTATTAATAAATAAGTAGTTAGATAATAGTTTAATAGATAGAATGAAGTGGAGTAATTGTAAATGCATTACTTTAGATAAATGCGCAAGTTTTTATTTCGAATTTACATTTAATATCATAGCGACATATATGACCAGAACTTTTAAATCAAAAATGAAATCTGCTCAATATTCAAAGAGAAAAAATGAATTTACATTTAACCCACTTCACCCTAACAAATTTGTTAAGATTATTATTTAGTGTAGTATTAGATCATTTATATCTAGTGAACTGAAACTCTCAACTTTCTATTATTATATATTATTTATTTCAATGAACTAAAAAAGAAACCACGGAATCCACTGTATGATCGTGATATATATAGTGTTAAAAATTGTAATAATTTAATCGAACAACAGTATAATGAAAATTGTTTGTACAATAATTAATAACTAAAATTGTCTATTGATACGGACTATTCAAACATTCTTAATAATTATTAAGAATGCTTGAGATACAATTAAGATATATTAAAATATATATTAATTTTATCTCATCTATTTTATTTTATGTCAAAAGAAATGAATTAATAAATTTTCACAACATTACTGATCTTAAAAAATTGCTTTTACTTTGTTTCTTTTTTAATAACGAATCTTGACAGCTCTTTTACATGTTATCTGGAATTACTTATTATATATGTCTTCTGATTAAAGATTTTTTTCTCAGTAAGCTTCATTGTGACTACTTTAAATAATGATAACGCTTCTTATATTTGTAATATTATCAAATCTAATTCTATTCAAGACATGATATAATTTTTAACACTTTTGTAACACTACCTCACCACTGTTTTGTATCTCCATGTCATAAATAAAAAAACTCAATTTAATAGTTCTAGTAATAATAATAATGTATTATATTAGCAATAAAGTGTAAAATCAGACATATATGACTATAATACACCAAGTGACTTAATGTATACCTGTCAAAATAAACTTTAGTATTTATACCATAAAAATGAACCCAAGAAGGCTTGTTTTTAATTATTTTATTTGTAAATAATTACTTAATTGATTTATTTTTTCTTTCTGATCTTGTATTTAATCCGTAAACATGAAATTATCAAATTTTTATGGAATTATTTTTCATTGTTTTATTGGGCTATTTGTTAACTTTAAACGAACATGTTTAGGTTGAGAGCAAATGATTTATCACTTTTAAGCTATAGACGTTTGAATTGAATAAGAATTATAACAGTGTATGACTCAAGTCATGCCAATTTTATGGGTAAGAGCTGAGCCCTAGTCTTAAATTAGAGTTGGTCAATAATTTTTTTCGTTTCCCGTTATATATTAACCTCTTTATTCCAAAATTGTTCATTGTTTTATTGATTATAATTTTGTAAAAGAGTTTTTATTCCATTTGTTGAATTAATGGAGCTTCGAATTTCCCTGTTTTTCTAGCTACTTAACTGTAGGTATATTACCTTACCGATATTTCGATTTGAAATGTATGTGTTGACATTTGTTTGCTTTCATTAAAATTAATTATTCAGAGCTACAGTAGTTTTTAACTTATGCCCTATATTTGTCACTTGTTCACAATAGAGATGTAATCGAATCATTCTTAATGTATTTGAATGAATGTCTCCTTGTCCTAACGCCAAGTTTAAGTTAAAGTTATAAACTGAGCATTTTTAGGTCTCGTATTGTGGATCGGTTTGTTTACGGACCCGGTGTAAAATTTTTATTGCGTTAGTTCGGTTTTAAAACACCGTACATGTTTCTTCGGTAAAAACAACAACTGGAGTTATTGTGTGCGTTGTCTATTAGGTAGTTACGTGCGTTTATATAAACGCAAAAAAATACTCGTTTATGTTACCCACATATTAACACCATTGGTTGATATTGGCTAATTGTTCTCGCGTGCGCATAGTAGTGTTTTTTTAAAGCTTTTTTAGTAAACAGTAAGTTGTTGTTTTCTAGTGAAATTGAATTTTCAGGCCGGTCACGGACGAGTTTAGGGAGCTCTGTCGTAAAATGTACGCGTATTACACTCGCCTACGACTAGACCGTCTTCTATTGTCGTCCTTCATTATGTTTAATGTATATAAAGTCCTGCGGTGCAGACCATGTGATCCGAAACGTCTGAATCTGCAAGCCCGTTTCGGTCGACGGCTGTTGTGGGGGCGAACGACCTCTTCTTTCGGCAGGCCCAGAGCGATGACATCGCAACTCCATAGTGCTACCGCCACAACGGCGCACACGGCTGAAACTAACAACCCCACCACGTGTTTTACAAGTTATTCTTTCTACGAGGAAGGCGAACGTCATGCGCGTGTTCCTCGAGTTTTTTACTTCTGCACAATTGTTTTTTCCGACACGCTCGCTTGAAGAATCGTAACGTTCTCGATGTCTTATCAAAAGTTTCACAGCCACCCAGTCGATTCATCATTCATTTGCACGTACTTTTGACCAGAGTCCTTCAGATCTAAATCGTCTCCGGGTATATTACCGTTATTGTTCTTTGAAATCTAATGTATGTTCTTTAGCGAATGAACCTTTGGTTGAATTACTCGTGATTTTACAGTCTCTATTAAATAGTCTCATCAGATGTTTGGCAAAGTCTTTTTGTTTTATTAATTTTTAAAACAACAGCCGACAGCTCGAGTATCATACGTTTAAAAACCGTGTAATGGCGCCAACTGATGAATTTTACTTTTTCATCTTCGGATGACCCGAGTAATACAAGACAATTAGCGTGCGTAAGTTTGCATGAACATTGTCTATGAAAGCGGTTAGTAAAAAAGAAACAAACTTGAACTCGAAGAATGCGTTCGGGTGCTGAGCAATTTTTCTTTTTATCATCTTCGTTTGCAACAGCGTTGAGCTTCTCACGTTCCGTGAGAGTCCCTTTTAATGACATCATTAAAAATGCAGATACGGTTTCATATAACCAATCATCATTTTGAATTTTTGTACCACTCACATGTATCCAAACGATAGATATATCAGTTGGGTAATAATAGATCAATTACAGTTGTCAGTATTTGAAACGATTGATGTACAACATCTTATAAAGTACTCGAACTTAATTTATAATTAAAATCTTGTTATGTAATTTTAAACTTAACAGGGTTAATATCTATGGAGCAATCACTATTTCAAAAATGATATTTATTTTAATTAATTGAAGTATTTAGAAATAATGCCAAAAAAACTTATAACACAAGTTGATGTAACATATAAAACTTAAAATTCTGATTATTTGCTAATTTAATGTTAACAACTCTTATAAAGTCACGTGTTAAAATTCAGCAAATTTTTATTTTATTGGCGCAATATATCAATTGTTTTCTTAAATTCTCTTATTTACAATTTTTAGTCATGTGTTATGTTCATGAATTTTTTTACACGTGAAATTTTTGGCATGTAAATAATTATCCTATAATCGATTAACTAAATACATTTTATTAGATAGTTATAATGAATAAATAATGAGTTATAATAATAGTGAAACTTTAATTGTTGACTTTAAATAGCTTTATTACTATCAGTTTTGTTTGTTGCTGTGCACAGCAAAAATTTGGATTATATTTAAACACGTGATAGTGAGATTCGTTTGTATTATAAAAACATGTCATTTTCACGTATCACGTCGAGATCTACTTATTTGTATGAGTTACTTAATTAAAATAGTAGTAAATTAGTTGTTTTAATGATCCTTGTATGTATACTTTGAGGTTCCTTTTTTTAAAAGAACACGGTAAACGAGTTATGCAACGTTTTGTAACTACAACTTAACGTGTTATTCGACCAAATTTTCGGAGTCTTGAGTTTTTCATACATGACATACCACAACTTGTAACACAAGATTTCGGGAAGGTTAATGGTGACACTCGACTTAACTTAGCTAATGCTGATATTATCTACATGTATTCATTTTTTATTACGAGTCAATGTGAATAATTTGGAAAGCAATTCTGGTTTAAGAGAAATAAAATAAAATTTCAGACACATTTGTGAAATTTAATTACTTTATTTTATTTTTATTTTTACATAGATCGTTGGTATACAACAGTATTTGGTGAAGCCAACAGAAGTTGACCAAAATGAGAACATGTTATCTGATCAGGTTACCTCGGACATAGGTATCACTGAGAAAATGGTCAAGACATCTGGCATTCCTCTACAGAACGCCATTGAAAAGGTGAGTTTTCAATTTTCAATTATTATCGGTTATGAAATTGATCCTCGGAATAAGATATAATAATATTATCAAGATTTGATTTACACTCGTTGTTTGCACGTTCAACAAATTTTTTTTGTGTATAGCTCCCAAAAGATATTTAGAGTCGGGGCTTGGGGTGTTCACGCATTTTCTATAAATACCTTTAAAGCCTAATATCCAAGTCTTTGGAACAAAACTTAATTGCGTTGCTGACTAGAGTATTTCATAGAATAATGTAGAAAACGGAAATAAGTTACTCGACCATATTGTTTTAACATTTATTTATTTCAACCGTCGTATATTATGTATTGTAATGCGTTACCGATGCTAATGCCAGCCGACCATGTAGTCAACAGGTCGCCAGCTTAACCCAGAAAACCCGCTTCTTATTATGCGCATATTGATAATACGTATGATAATTATGATCCCAAGTCCGGAGCACATCACAGTGATTACTGTTTAATATACTATCGTGTAATTAAAATATTTTTCACACTGTAAGTACGTTCATTATATCGCGCGACCCGTTCAACCTTATGATTTCTTTGGATTTCGATTTGCCTCCGACCAATCTACACCATACCCAATACGGGCTTTTCCACAGCTCCACGGGTGACCGACTCGTGACAACGGGGTGATCAACCCCGCATGTTCCGCAACAGGTATCAACAGTCTTTTGTACATCATACTACGCGTGTTTAATGAGTTTCCTGTGGGCCGATTACATACCTATCGTTGTGCGTACACCTGCACTTACACACGGTATGGCCACTAACCGTGTAAACTTCAGATAAACATATAATTGTTAGGGGAGGAATCGGTACTAAAAGAGTTGTAGAGCGAATCGGACGAATACGCGCAAAAGCTATGGAATATAACGTTAAAAAACTAGTCTGGAGTTTGACGTTTTTTTTTTTTTTTT
>NW_026099576.1:14540202-14563688 GCF_025091365.1 Daktulosphaira vitifoliae | reverse complement strand
TGTTAACTTTAAACGAACATGTTTAGGTTGAGAGCAAATGATTTATCACTTTTAAGCTATAGACGTTTGAATTGAATAAGAATTATAACAGTGTATGACTCAAGTCATGCCAATTTTATGGGTAAGAGCTGAGCCCTAGTCTTAAATTAGAGTTGGTCAATAATTTTTTTCGTTTCCCGTTATATATTAACCTCTTTATTCCAAAATTGTTCATTGTTTTATTGATTATAATATTGTAAAAGAGTTTTTATTCCATTTGTTGAATTAATGGAGCTTCGAATTTCCCTGTTTTTCTAGCTACTTAACTGTAGGTAGATTACCTTACCGATATTTCGATTTGAAATGTATGTGTTGACATTTGTTTGCTTTCATTAAAATTAATTATTCAGAGCTACAGTACTTTTTAACTTATGCCCTATATTTGTCACTTGTTCACAATAGAGATGTAATCGAATCATTCTTAATGTATTTGAATGAATGTCTCCTTGTCCTAACGCCAAGTTTAAGTTAAAGTTATAAACTGAGCATTTTTAGGTCTCGTATTGTGGATCGGTTGGTTTACGGACCCGGTGTATAATTTTTATTGCGTTAGTTCGGTTTTAAAACACCGTACATGTTTCTTCGGTAAAAACAACAACTGGAGTTATTGTGTGCGTTGTCTATTAGGTAGTTACGTGCGTTTATATAAACGCAAAAAAATACTCGTTTATGTTACCCACATATTAACACCATTGGTTGATATTGGCTAATTGTTCTCGCGTGCGCATAGTAGTGTTTTTTTAAAGCTTTTTTAGTAAACAGTAAGTTGTTGTTTTCTAGTGAAATTGAATTTTCAGGCCGGTCACGGACGAGTTTAGGGAGCTCTGTCGTAAAATGTACGCGTATTACACTCGCCTACGACTAGACCGTCTTCTATTGTCGTCCTTCATTATGTTTAATGTATATAAAGTCCTGCGGTGCAGACCATGTGATCCGAAACGTCTGAATCTGCAAGCCCGTTTCGGTCGACGGCTGTTGTGGGGGCGAACGACCTCTTCTTTCGGCAGGCCCAGAGCGATGACATCGCAACTCCATAGTGCTACCGCCACAACGGCGCACACGGCTGAAACTAACAACCCCACCACGTGTTTTACAAGTTATTCTTTCTACGAGGAAGGCGAACGTCATGCGCGTGTTCCTCGAGTTTTTTACTTCTGCACAATTGTTTTTTCCGACACGCTCGCTTGAAGAATCGTAACGTTCTCGATGTCTTATCAAAAGTTTCACAGCCACCCAGTCGATTCATCATTCATTTGCACGTACTTTTGACCAGAGTCCTTCAGATCTAAATCGTCTCCGGGTATATTACCGTTATTGTTCTTTGAAATCTAATGTATGTTCTTTAGCGAATGAACCTTTGGTTGAATTACTCGTGATTTTACAGTCTCTATTAAATAGTCTCATCAGATGTTTGGCAAAGTCTTTTTGTTTTATTAATTTTTAAAACAACAGCCGACAGCTCGAGTATCATACGTTTAAAAACCGTGTAATGGCGCCAACTGATGAATTTTACTTTTTCATCTTCGGATGACCCGAGTAATACAAGACAATTAGCGTGCGTAAGTTTGCATGAACATTGTCTATGAAAGCGGTTAGTAAAAAAGAAACAAACTTGAACTCGAAGAATGCGTTCGGGTGCTGAGCAATTTTTCTTTTTATCATCTTCGTTTGCAACAGCGTTGAGCTTCTCACGTTCCGTGAGAGTCCCTTTTAATGACATCATTAAAAATGCAGATACGGTTTCATATAACCAATCATCATTTTGAATTTTTGTACCACTCACATGTATCCAAACGATAGNTTGCAACAGCGTTGAGCTTCTCACGTTCCGTGAGAGTCCCTTTTAATGACATCATTAAAAATGCAGATACGGTTTCATATAACAATCATCATTTTGAATTTTTGTACCACTCACATGTATCCAAACGATACATATATCAGTTGGGTAATAATAGATCAATTACAGTTGTCAGTATTTGAAACGATTGATGTACAACATCTTATAAAGTACTCGAACTTAATTTATAATTAAAATCTTGTTATGTAATTTTAAACTTAACAGGGTTAATATCTATGGAGCAATCACTATTTCAAAAATGATATTTATTTTAATTAATTGAAGTATTTAGAAATAATGCCAAAAAAACTTATAACACAAGTTGATGTAACATATAAAACTTAAAATTCTGATTATTTGCTAATTTAATGTTAACAACTCTTATAAAGTCACGTGTTAAAATTCAGCAAATTTTTATTTTATTGGCGCAATATATCAATTGTTTTCTTAAATTCTCTTATTTACAATTTTTAGTCATGTGTTATGTTCATGAATTTTTTTACACGTGAAATTTTTGGCATGTAAATAATTATCCTATAATCGATTAACTAAATACATTTTATTAGATAGTTATAATGAATAAATAATGAGTTATAATAATAGTGAAACTTTAATTGTTGACTTTAAATAGCTTTATTACTATCAGTTTTGTTTGTTGCTGTGCACAGCAAAAATTTGGATTATATTTAAACACGTGATAGTGAGATTCGTTTGTATTATAAAAACATGTCATTTTCACGTATCACGTCGAGATCTACTTATTTGTATGAGTTACTTAATTAAAATAGTAGTAAATTAGTTGTTTTAATGATCCTTGTATGTATACTTTGAGGTTCCTTTTTTTAAAAGAACACGGTAAACGAGTTATGCAACGTTTTGTAACTACAACTTAACGTGTTATTCGACCAAATTTTCGGAGTCTTGAGTTTTTCATACATGACATACCACAACTTGTAACACAAGATTTCGGGAAGGTTAATGGTGACACTCGACTTAACTTAGCTAATGCTGATATTATCTACATGTATTCATTTTTTATTACGAGTCAATGTGAATAATTTGGAAAGCAATTCTGGTTTAAGAGAAATAAAATAAAATTTCAGACACATTTGTGAAATTTAATTACTTTATTTTATTTTTATTTTTACATAGATCGTTGGTATACAACAGTATTTGGTGAAGCCAACAGAAGTTGACCAAAATGAGAACATGTTATCTGATCAGGTTACCTCGGACATAGGTATCACTGAGAAAATGGTCAAGACATCTGGCATTCCTCTACAGAACGCCATTGAAAAGGTGAGTTTTCAATTTTCAATTCTTATCGGTTATGAAATTGATCCTCGGAATAAGATATAATAATATTATCAAGATTTGATTTACACTCGTTGTTTGCACGTTCAACAAATTTTTTTTGTGTATAGCTCCCAAAAGATATTAAATATCTAAATTTTAGAGTCGGGGCTTGGGGTGTTCACGCATTTTCTATAAATACCTTTAAAGCCTAATATCCAAGTCTTTGGAACAAAACTTAATTGCGTTGCTGACTAGAGTATTTCATAGAATAATGTAGAAAACGGAAATAAGTTACTCGACCATATTGTTTTAACATTTATTTATTTCAACCGTCGTATATTATGTATTGTAATGCGTTACCGATGCTAATGCCAGCCGACCATGTAGTCAACAGGTCGCCAGCTTAACCCAGAAAACCCGCTTCTTATTATGCGCATATTGATAATACGTATGATAATTATGATCCCAAGTCCGGAGCACATCACAGTGATTACTGTTTAATATACTATCGTGTAATTAAAATATTTTTCACACTGTAAGTACGTTCATTATATCGCGCGACCCGTTCAACCTTATGATTTCTTTGGATTTCGATTTGCCTCCGACCAATCTACACCATACCCAATACGGGCTTTTCCACAGCTCCACGGGTGACCGACTCGTGACAACGGGGTGATCAACCCCGCATGTTCCGCAACAGGTATCAACAGTCTTTTGTACATCATACTACGCGTGTTTAATGAGTTTCCTGTGGGCCGATTACATACCTATCGTTGTGCGTACACCTGCACTTACACACGGTATGGCCACTAACCGTGTAAACTTCAGATAAACATATAATTGTTAGGGGAGGAATCGGTACTAAAAGAGTTGTAGAGCGAATCGGACGAATACGCGCAAAAGCTATGGAATATAACGTTAAAAAACTAGTCTGGAGTTTGACGTTTTTTTTTTTTTTTTTTGTATACGGCGTGTGACGCTAGTAAAATTGCACATTTATGTACTCCCAATGAGTTAATGAGCTCAATGAGGTTGTAGAATAATATAATTGCTAGGGCTAAATTAATATGCATTTATAGATGTCGTTTAATCATTGAGAACACGCGATCAGCCAGCACAAATTTTTATTGATCGACTTGAAAACTTAGTGTTGTTGCCCACATTATAGTTGGGGGGGGGGGGTTATCGGCTCCTAAAACTGAAAATATTTCTAAGTTATACTATAATTCTATAACGAAATCGGGACCCCTCAAAGAAGCTGAAACAAAATTTATAAATTCATAAATTTCCTAAACCTATTAATTATTTATACGACGTAACAACAAGTTTTTAAAATGTTTTTGACGTACTCGCAGTTAGGTATTTTAAATTTACGATTATAAATAAAACTATTAAGTAGCGCCGCATTATACATTTATTTGTCCAAAGTTAAAATAATAATTTCCTTATAAAAGTTATACTGATTACCGTTACTTAGCGCACTAACTTAAGGTCGAATAATAAAAAACAAGATTCTGAATAGTAAACATCGTTCGTTACATAATGAGATTAATTAAGAACAACTCGAGCGCTTTATTTTAAAACAGCGTGTACCGGACGAGTCTCATTCGTTGTCTCGAGTATATTTTTACGATTGTTTTGGAGTTGATACTTCCAGTGTTCTGAAGAAACGACAACCATGTCGTTCCATATTATCTGTAGTTGGTGTCGAACGGTATTCCCTACGAAATTACAGACAGCACGTACAATTACATCGCTCTGTGAAATATCATCATACTCCACTTCAGAAACGCTTTGCGGTAAACATATACACTCATTAAGTGTACAAAAAAGAAATAAGACGTTTGACCTTCCGGCGGGCTTTGGATGAAAACGAAAGCCCAACAACAACAACAACAACTACACGATGCGATAATAACGATGCCGAGTGGAGGAATTATGTTCATAGGAAAGAACGGCGAACTTCTGTAACGTTGTTGGAGATCAACCGGTTTGCTCGGACCGAAAGCACAGCATTTATGTGTTATTATGTGCCGCGTGTCCTAATGCTTTTCAATGGCGTTTTTATGATTGAATGTGTACGTCGAGCAGAATCACTTGCGCACACGCCGTTAAACTGGTTTCGCCGGTGCGAAGTTGATCTACTTGTGTGTGTTGGTCAAATACGATTTCTAACCGCGTACAATGTTCTCGCTCAAGGTCTCGTTGGACAAGAAGTCGCTCTGCAAATTTGGCAATCGTACGGACTCGATGCTGTAACCGTGCTGTACCGGTATATTGCACACGAGCAGCCAACAAATTTAATGGAAACTGTACTGGTACTGCAATGTATAAACGGGCATCGAAATAGTCGTAGTTGACCAGCGTTTTTTACAAACCTCGTCCGGGCAATTCGTCTTCACTGGGCGCAAGTCTAAAACGAGTAACGGCGTGATACAGCAACTTCAATGGTTGACGAAAAGAACCCACGAACCGTTCGTGTTGACTGTAGAATTCACCAGGCCGTCAACAAACTAGGCCGTATCGCTGCTGGGCATATGTTCACCGATGCGCTTTCTAAGTTCCGACGGAGCGACGAACGATTGGCTCTCAGATCTGTTGTCTTTCGCCAGCAATCGAGTCATCCTTCGACCATTTAATATCTCATTTTGGATCTTTTATCACAAGTCATTAGTTTGTATTCGCCTGTTTTTGTCTAGGACTAGTGTAAAACAAATTATTGAAAATAACATATTTATTTTGTTTTTTAAAAAGTGTATTTTACTGCTATTGATTGTTCATCGGGAAATTTGAACTTTTATGTGGACACGAGAACTGCGGTCAACCGCCTCACACTTTTTTTATTACTTGAAAAATATTTCTTACTCTACAAATGCAAACAGCTGATGTCACAGATACTCAATGTCAATACGTATTGCAAACTCGTTGAACGCATTATGTTTCCTGATACAGTTTCACGTCATCGTGGAGTCTCGTTGATTTTTATCGGTTTTAATTTAATATCATTTGCGAACATGTCTGTATTTCTTTAAGAATATGTTTGAGGTTTTTGAAACCTACACAACCGATTTACATGGTCAATTACTATATCAGGCTTGTATTTGCGTTTTCTACTAACTAAACATCTGATTTAACCGAAAAAAATCTTTTAAGTACTTGGAAATCTGTAAATAAACTATTGAATTCGCCACGTTCTGCTTGAAAATTGACGATCGTCGAGATAAAAAAAAATTATTTTGCATAATCTAAATGAGTGCAAGTCGATTCTCACAGTCAAGTTTATCCATGTTAATTTTTTTTTGTGTGTGTACTTAATTACAGTATTGTTGTTGGTGAAACATCCGATTGATTGCTGTTTTTTCTCTTTAGTGCCGTTCATCAATCTCTTTATCGAACCGCTTCATCATCGCCATCACCGGGCAAAACGGTTCCGGTGGATTTAACCGGGTCGCACTGTGAGGTGTTTCCTAGTAAAATCATTGATTCTATGACTTTTTTATTTTTCCTAATGATTTTTCCTATTCACGAAATGTACCGTGAACAGTGCAAAACGGTTTCACTATGACAGTAGTTGTTAAGGTACTAAGCGTCCATTTAGAACAACAAGTAGGTTCAATTTAATGATTTTGTTCCATTTGTCGTTGACGGCCGCTAAAGAAGCTTCCGAAGAGTTTTATNGCGTCCATTTAGAACAACAAGTAGGTTCAATTTAATGATTTTGTTCCATTTGTCGTTGACGGCCGCTAAAGAAGCTTCCGAAGCGTTTTATCAGCAGCATTGTTTACGGTCCGATTTCCGTTATGACGGCAGTAAATAAGAGCAAAAGGTATAATATCACACTGTCATTCTAAAGACATAATTTACAGAGATATCGAGTGAGAAAATACGTAAGATGCCATCTTCTACTTTTTTATATTTGTGAATTTCCACAACATCCGTAAGTGGAGCCGCAGAACCGGTTACACATTGGTAATGGAGACCCGTTCGGATAATATACGATAACAACGGACATGAACACTTAATAATTATATTATGTTCGTTATTGATCAATTGTATTAAACCGAAAGAAACCTTAAAAACAACAATTAAATTATTATAACCGAGAGACCATTGGCGCTGTCAGGGAATTCTCGAGACAAGTTTTTAAAGTACGCCGCATGTAAAATATGTGCACACACAAGTCGCCTCCAAACGTCTATCATTAAAGTTGTAATTTCATTGCCTATTAAAATTACTTGTTTTGTAATGCTTGTAGAAAAACTCGACTTGCAGCCGTACTTTCCTATCTTATGAAAAATAATTCGACTGGTTTTTTATGCACAAAGTCTGAATAAAACATTAAATTCTATTTGTACACACTTCGAGGTTGCATAATTTTATACTGTTTTGCTTTTAAATGTGTGATAATTATTTTAATTACCTGGTACAATTTTAAAATATCATTGTCTTTTTTTTTTTACGGTGGTCATCGTTCTTTGGATAAACTGTTTACCATCAATGTTATATGCATTTCAAGTCATGTATTACCAGTATAGTAAAAAGTTTATATGCGAAATACATAGTAATTGTTGCGAGTTAGATTTTGTCATCTCATTATAATTATGTTTTGGAACGTTGAAAAACTATATTTTTTATACTTGTGAATTGTGAAACTAGGTTAGACAATAACGCACTGTTGTTGTGAATACACAATCATAGTTCACCAAATATTTCACTGAAGAGTTTATAATATGTTTTCATCTAAAAACATATTATAAATTGTTCGTTCAACTCGTACTTGTTGATCATCAAAAAGAGTTTATTTTATTATTTTAAACTATTCAATTCAACGCATTAAATTAGTAAAAAAAAATATTCTTTATAATATTATTCGCGTGCCTAATTTCCATGGAATTTAATAATTTTTTATGAAATGTAAAAACTGTGCAACCTGTGAACTGTCTGAGTTTATGTATTGTCTTTATTTGCATAATGTTTTCTCAGTCTAGCGATCCCTAATTTAAATAATGTTTTTGATATTTTAAATGCTTTCATTAAAATATTCATCCCATGTTTTTGCTTGGCTAACTGAATGTAAATACGAGAAAAAAAAATCATAAATTCGACAACTCCCAAAACCTGTAATAATAAGTAATTAAATAGTAAATGTGCTACTATCTGTGAGCTAACTAAAAAAATTTGAATAAATTTTTAATTATTAAAAGTAATTTCGACACATTTTTGCGAAAGAATGTGTTACAATCATCGACGCCACGTTTACACTTTTATGATTTTCACACAATGTGACCGTAGAAAAATAGTTTGCAAAATAATTTTAAATAATATATTTTACAGCAAATATTTAATCTGTAGACGACACTCTATTAGCAGGTCTTGTAATCTCATTGAATTGTTTTCCTTAGACATATTACAGTTAATTAACGGGTTAGATAAGTATAATTGTACTTCATAAGGTTCCCTATAGAATAACTTTTTGTTTCGTGTGAACTATAAGTATAATTTTGCGTTTTATCGCGCACTAAAATCGCTTCTAATATTTCAAAACTACTTTTTTAATTAGACAAGCGCCTTGCTAATAAAGTCGATTGTTCCGGTAGAAAAATTTACTTCTTGATTATTCTGGGAAAAACTTGACCCTCGTTTTCTTTTTAGGTTTGGATTTGTCATGTATGAATACATTAACCATAAACAATTCGCAAGTGTAAAAAAACAATAATAGTAATCACCTGTTCGATTATACATTCTGTTTTGGCCTATTACACACAAAATAATATTGGAGTTGTTTTAACGACAAATAATGATGTTAGATAGTCAAGGGTCGAATTGAGTCATTTTGAATTGACGTCAACTACTCCGGTCCGTTGAATTGAATATATTACGTTGAACATTAATACGTTTTAGAATGAGAAATATAAAATGTTAGAGTAAAAATACCAAGTCTCTTAGTTAAAATTCATACGGTCCTAGATTAATTTGAATGTGAGTTTAACTAGAACCAATATTTTCAAAACGAAATAGTAGCGTTAAGGCTAAAAACTATTGTTTTTTTAATCCTGTAAATATAATTAAAATCATTACTCGGCTAGACCTAGGTGAAATTCTACGTGCAATTGTGTATGACTACAACCGCACTTGGGGTTAAAATAACTATTATTTTTTTGCACTTTTTATTAATATAGGAGTATCATGTCTTGAGGGGCAAAACGACGATGATTTTCGTGTAATTCNTTTATTAATATAGGAGTATCATGTCTTGAGGGGCAAAACGACGATGATTTTCGTTCCGTTAAGCGCATAATTATTTTGTGGGAACAACGCCATTAGCAGTGACGGGCCAACAGATGTCGGCGGGTTTAATATTTAAGGGGAGCATATATTACTAACAGTTTTCCCTCGTAGGGATATATTGTAATTTAAACGGGTGGATATATACCGCGGTAAACACAGGTGAACTCTGGCGATTAGGTGGAGCGATAAAACACGGCGTCGACAAGTGTACCTAAGGGACAGTTGACAAGTTATTGGTAATAACTTACAGTAGCAGCTATGAATTTTTTTTAGCGACGGTTAAAACCGATGTGTCAGTTTTTGTACATGTCGTTTGAACAATAACCGTTCACCGGAAATGATTTTATGACAACTTGTTAATTTTCACCTCTTGTCAACGCTTTAGGTTAACCTTAGGGGAAAATTGGAGAAAGAATAATAAGACAATTTAACATTTTTGTGTACGTTAATCGTAGTAAGTTTTTTTTAACACCGTGACCTATGTATACTATCTTGTGTAACACGAATACATGATTTCCAATTATTATTTATATACACTATAATATAGTCTATATTATAGACTTGCATATTGGCGTAGTCCATTAACATTTTAATCAATTGTAAATGCGTATTCTTTTTACAAATGCTAAGCTGACCGTTTGTTTTCTAATTTGAACTAGTGACAGGTACATACCAATAGGCGCCGTTAATACTCTACGTGATTAACATATTATTTTGATGTCTATCATACATTAGTGTAAATTGTGGCAGTTTTTTATTCGATATTTACCTAGGACTCCAAAATGTAATACTTGTTGTTACAGCTCAACCTGATTTTCATAATAGATCTATGCGGTTACACGATGAAGACATAACTATCATAAACATAAAACATTGTTGAGTATTATGAAATATTTTGTGTGTAATTAATAATTATGTTTCTCGAAATTATGGCCAAGAAGACTTCATTCAGACCCTTATTAAAAAAAAACTTGAACAGTAAAATGTATTTTTGCTATAAAATTAAATCACTAATTTTTGTGTAATGATATACATAATTAATCTAATGAACATAAATTTAATCAACCAAATATTACGAAATGACCTTCAACGACTATCATAACAATTTTACTTTAAAGATACCTTATACTAAAATACTAGCTTAAATATAGTAGATAACTAGTAACTTCAATTGTACTAATACGGTTGACGTATAAAAAGTAATTTTTGTTTTTAGTTCACCATAATTAGTGTTCTTAATTATAATTAGCAATTTTATTTTGATAATAAATACATAAATTGCATTTTCAATGCAATAACAAAAAAAAAACAACTAATAACGAGTTTTCTTTCAAAATATTGTTTCGCCATTGTCAAGTATAATTCAGTGCGTGACAAGTTTACCCTCTTTGAAAAAAAAGTGCCATCAAATTAACTAGCCGTTCTTAAATAACAAAGTTAGTATAAAATAATATAGATTAACTTTAGCTAATATTTTATCAACATTATATTTAGTTAGTATTAATATTTATATTTTTAAAAATTAATGTTTATATTCATGTCCCCGCCCTTCTGAAAAAAACCAGCGAGGAACAAAATCTTTTTTTTCAAACATTTTTTTAAATATACTTCAGGAAAAAAATGTACTGAAATAAAAATTTCCTATAATGTAAAGCAATTATTAACATATATTTAAAGAACAACTTATTTATAATCAAGTTTTGTTTTAGATAAAATTAATATAAATACAATGAATAAAATAAAAACCCTTCCCATTTTAAGTGCCAATGTTCATATTTTATATGTTTTTTAATGTGAATTAAAATAAAATATTACAAAAGAAGTTATTTTCTGAAAAAATTTTGTAAACGAAGAATCTATTATGTATAGAAAAAGTAGGATAAATTGTAATGTGCGCAGCGAAAATTTGTTTAATATTTCTTAAAAATTATGTTTGCCCCTTCTTTCAAAAAACTGAAATGACGCTACCGGTATAATTACTATTTGTTATTACATTGCATGTGTTATGATTATTCTAATTAAAATGATTATACTAAATGATATGGGATTATTATCTTTTATTCTACACATACGCGACAGCTTGCCCTTGACTATCGAAATACATCAATGTCACATCATTCTGAGCACATGAGTACATGTATATACTTTTTGGATTACTATTGGGTAACTTAAAGTTCGTATAATTTATTTATAACGACTTTGAGTAAAAAAATGTTCAGTAATTACACGTTGTTGTGGTCGAGTCAGGAAGGCCACCGAATAATTTTTATTAATTTTATGATTATTCATGTATTTAGATTGCAGCAAGATGAACTTATTGTTTTACTAAACGTTGTAATAAAGTCTTTAATTTACATTTGTCATGTTATAAAATACTTAAAGTAATTATGCTATTTTTAGATTCAAGTACAAACATTCAGCTGCGTGAAAATAAAAAAATTTAATCGGCACATTAGCCTGTGACTACTTAAAATTAGATTTTTATATCCCATTTTATTCTATCAATGCATACTTAGCATAACCATAAACTACGAATATTCAAAGCACACGAGCCACTCTACTTACTTAGTTATCAAAATTCAGTTGTAAAACAAAATAAATTTTTCCACGTACAATATCGTGTATTGTAATAAAAATTGAAATTCAATAAAATTGAAAAATAACCAGTAAAAATTAACTAATTAAAAAGCATTTTAGCAGTAAAAGGTAATAAAATGTTTTGAAGTACTATTTACCAAGGAAACGTCGACGTATATTATTTTCCAATTGATCTCTACACTTTAAAAACATCGGTATTATTTACTAAGATATCCATCAAAATTTTCATAATGATCTGTTTTCAAGGTAGTGTACCTTTTGTTTTTAGTCTACTACTCCCTTGAATATAGTAGATATGCCTAGCCAATTACGGTTGTTTGGGTAATCATGAAATGCGAAAGGGTCAACTGTAGTCTCTAAGTAACATGTCATCTATCATATAAAATTAAGCTACTAGAGAAGAAGTCTTACAACTTGACAACCTAATCTTTTATCATGTAACTACAGAAGGAACTAATCAAGATTCGAGCACGCCTCAAATATTTTAATTACAATAGAAATATTGTTTTACGTTTCTACTGGATATAGCTGCTAAAAAACCGGTCAAGGCGTTTTAAACTGATCCTACCCTTTTTAAATGTAAACAAGTCTATGTTTATTGATGGCATTTAACTCTGACAAACATTGACATACGCCTTCTACAATTCTTCAGGTCAAATTGGCGCTATTTTCCAATCTTAAGACAACAAATTATTTACTTATCGACTTACTGTTGCAGGTCGCCATAATTTTTCCATTTATGGCTTTCTGCACTCTCCCGCGACACAACTACCGTCGTCATAATACGTACATTGTTAAAGTATCTATACGATGACACGTTTAGAATTGGTAAAATTAGTTTCATTAAATGTCTATGTTATTGTTTTGTTCTACTTACAAAAAATGCCTGTTATGATAGAAAAATGAATTTTTTATGTCTTCCCGACTCAACATTTTTTTCAATATTGATAATTATGACTTAATTAATCAGTTTTTGTTCATTAGAATATTTATATTTTACCAATATAAAACTTCATACGAATTCCTGAAAATTAACGGTACTTAAAATTTTTAGTAAAATCGTATAGATAATTAATTCACACATTTCTACTTGTTACTTTTTGCTTAATGATATTTTTTTTCACGAAACCTCTATCTTCTACAGTTCATTGACCGATGGATATTTCTTTCTTTCGTCCAAGAGAAGGATGCAGACCACTAAGTTCTTGCAAAAAAATCCCAACGCTATTATTTTATAACAACTCGTACACGCGATGTGTTAATAGTATCATTACTAATATTTAATATATATAGTTACTATTACTATATAATGCATAAGTAAGCCAAACATTTTTTTTTTTTTTGGAGAATTATGAGTTTTATTGTTTTGTTTATGAAATATGTTTCATCGCACTGTCACAGCGTAATCATTAAATTCAAAATCAATTAATTTGTTATTGTTATACACCACAATAACGTAATTATTTAGATTTATCTATTTTTTAGACTTCTCTTAGATTTAATTGTGAGCTATTAAAAACCTATGTGCAAATTGTGATTTTATCTCCTATAGTGATTTAACCTTATTTTTGAACACCTTGTCCAATCACAGTTATTTATAAAGTCTGTATTAAAAAGTGGTTTAAACGCTCAGTGCGTCTGAAATTTTACTTATTACACCGCTGCACTTAGTGAGTCCACCGTAAACTATATGAGTATATTTATGTTGCATTCGCTTAAGGTGTTCAAACCTTACAATTAAATAAACTTAATTTGCTACAAAGTAGAAATGATTAATTCAGAATTCTCGAAGGTTGTAGAATGCAACAGTTGATACGAATTTGCAATAACCGAAGTAGCGGCGGGCAGACAGCAATTTTACACTTCGTGTTTTCCTAATTTAAATAATCTAACCACCAATTTTTTAATTTGAAATTTAACGTCATTGTTAATACACAATTGTCAACTCTGATGATGACTGCTCTGTATATATTTTATTATAATATACGTGTATTTTTTTCAGTTCGACACTTATGTCAAGTCATTGAATATCGAGCCACAGGCTCCCATGTTTCGCCTGGTGACCGATGGACAACTACCTATCCGACAGTGTTTACACAGGGAAGCGTCCATTAAAGACATCGAACTACCCGAATACTACAATGTATTCCACGACCTACGGAAGGACTTCTCCAAGTTCTACAACGCTCCCCAAGATCAAGCTTTTAATTCGATCGCGGATTTGGTGAACTGTATCCTTTTTAAAACACGTATACACCACGTAGTTCAATGTTAACTCGAGTCTATTATTCACCGAGTATTTCAAGTATTGCAATACATCGACACAATATTACTATTTCCAGCGAATAAGTAATTATTGAGATAAGATTGAAAGTTTAAAGCAGCGTGTGTTGTGTAGCCTAGTTTTCGCCAAGTTTTAATTATTTTCATTTTTGTAAAAACGAGTCAAACTCGTTTTAGCCCAACTAATATTAACTCTCTATATATCATGGTTTAACTATTGACAGAAGAATCACCTTTCCCCGAAATAATTATATTTTATTTATAAATATTTGAGTTACCTCAATGTTATGAATTACAGATTAAAAATACTTCAATGTTTTTCATATAAACTGGCATAATTTTGTAAAAGTCTTTAGATATACTACAGCCACAATATCTCTAAAACTTGTAATTTCTTTTTGAAATTACTATCAGTTCATCTTTAAATAGTTTTTACACTTTCTTTGGTTCATTAAAACGATTCTTCAGAATTGATCCCGCTAATATTATTCTTAAACGATTCGATCATTATCATACTTATTCATTTAAACCGAACAATAGTCTTACTTTTGTTTTTGTTTCGGTCGTGCTGTGAAAAAAATTGGAAAGCCCATTTAGTGTAATAAAGATTCTATATCTTTTAGTAAATTTCATTGAGTTTTACTTAGAACACTTTTTTATAAAAATAGTTTTCAAGAGACAACTCAATAAGCAGTTTGTAATTTTCGAAAGCATACTACCTGGTATAGTTGTTTTTGTTAGTTAAAATAAGTTTATCAATATAACAGGGTATAAGAATATGGCCAAGAACATTAAAATGTTTAATACGATTCTTCCTTGATTAATTATTATCCTAAAAAGTATACTGTTGTGCCTGATATTGTTTGGTATGTATAGGCAAAATATTAGACATGTGTGAGATGTTGTATTTCGGACAAAATGTTTATACATTTTAAGGCGCTCGCTATGAATCGCATTTCATGTCAACAGAGATGCTGACTGTATCAACGTTATTATATCCATTTATTCTACTTCGTTGCTAAAAATTCAAAAACGCTATGCTTCAAATAATTATAGTTGTCCGATCGATTATATTTCAACCGCGACTTGACCTTCTTTCATATTATGATATTTTAATATCACACTGCTACGTTATACTATTATATTAATTTTTTAATGGGTGAAATTCTAGTGGTTAGTACTAGACTTAATTAGTGAAACAAATTTCTTTAATCACTTGAATTTAATCGTGTCGTTTGTTCTTATAATATATTGTGCACTAGATCATTTTTTGATAGAGTTTGTCTTTCACAGCATAAATGATTGTCCATTAATACTGAAAATATTGATTACTGACAAATTATTCTATACGAATGTTAATAATGAATTTTTAAATCTACACCCGATTTACCATTTGTATTATATTTACTAACTTGCTCTGTAGAATTATTACGAATGGAAATAACAGTTATAAAAAATCATTTCAAAAATTGAATCTTTTCCAATAGCATAACGAAGCCAGGTACACTTTTTATTATTAAATTCTCTAAATGATTTTGTAGAAATTATTTGAATTAAATAACTTATTTATTAGTTATAAATGAACAAGTATAAATACGTATAAAGATAAGAACACATAAATCTTAAAAATTCCTTCCAGTTAAATCATAAAGTGTTGTCATTAAACCTGATTGTCTGGCTGCTAAATAAAAATTTACTTAATAAATCATTAATTTTATATTAGTACTTGAAATAATGCGAAGGGAAGACAAAATGAAACTTAAGATTTTATTTTGATATTAACCATTCAACTGCATTATCTCTAAAAATGTCATAAAACTAATGTACGTTTATCTTTTTTATTTTAAAATGCTCCCCAAGGAGCCTCATCAATGGAATATTTATATAAAATATTAAGAATATGATATTTATGTCGTCTGGCCTGTGAATTGTTCATATGATCAGTATTTTTGTAACAATATTGATTCAATGAGAAATCAAAAGGGACTGGTCATGATAAATAGTATTTTCGTCTTATCAAAAGCTGAATTTTTATTACGGCTAATAGTTTTGTCACAGACTATATAGTCTGTACTTTGCATTAGAATTTATTACTACACGTGTAAGTAGTTTCTACGGAGGACTCTGGATGTATTAATAGATTTAAATATTACCAACATGCGTGATAATTTTATCAGAAAAAACACATCAATTTTATTTGCTTTTTAATAAAACAATTAGTATTGATAAAAAAAAAAATTATTTTCAATTTACATTTAACTGGTATACACGTCTATTTAAAATTATCGTTAGAAGCAATATCTTTGAAATTATATTTACTGGGAATCAAAGTTTATTTTTAATGTAAGTAGTATACTTAATAATCACAAAAACATCTGTAATAAAACAGTCTACCTAAAAATAAATCGTATTAAACGGCGTTTATCATTTAATGGCCATGAATCATCAATTGAAAGATAATTAATACTAGGTATTTACAAGTAGAGTTATTTTCTAACTGTGAAAAGGAATCAACAAATTGATAGTATGAAAAACATATCAAATTTTTTTCTTGCATTTGATACATTGATCGTAACGCGTATCTTATAAATGTTTTAACTCGGTCCCTTAAGTTGTATTCATAGAGGTCATTGAGATTATCGTGATGATAATAGGTCTTTGATATTAAGAGCGCCGTGTATAAGATATTCTTTGAGAATGTAATTTATCTTCTCCCCATGATAATATTACAGAGTTCATGTAGTTTTAGGTACATTGTGTCTTTTAGAATTCTGTTCAAAGATAAACAAGTGATTATTTTAAATAAATTTTGAATTATGTAGAAGTTAGATAATTAAATTCTATTTTAAACTTTTTAAAAATTATTACTATTCTGTTTTTCTCTTCGATTGTTTATTTAATTTTTTTTTCTATTAACTTTATTTGTAAGTCGTGACGGAATTGATTTACGACAACAGCCGGAAGCCAGAAAAGAAACAAAATTATGTCGAACCTGTAAAGACGCTGAGTTGTTATTAAAAAATTAACAATCATAAAAAAACAATTCGCTTAATGTCTATTCACTAGATTTATTAAATTCCTCGTAAATCGTTTAAACTAATTAAATCTATGTTGTGAATTTTCTAACAAAATTATATAGGCTGATAAAATTTAGCTTATAATGATAGAATTATTTTTTTCTCTATTCGTCTGTTTATAAATTGGACTAGAACTCGTTAAATTTCGTTAATGGGATAGGCGGCTATTATTGATTGTAAAATTATGATTTAAGCTAAACTATCTCTAGTAAATAAATGAAAAGATATTTTATTAAATTAAAAATGGTAATATTTTATTAACACACTCATGTGTATATAAAATACTTCGGAAGATGATGTTTGTTTAGAAGGAAGAGTTTAATTTTACTTCGGTTACTACCGTGTGTAAGCTATTGTATCATGTCAGTTACTCAAAATGTCTTCAAGAAATCAAATTTAATCTTAACTACAATTGGTTTAAAACGACATTTCTATTATTCACCACCCAGGTAGACATTCTGTTCATTAAGAACTACACAACTACAACTAAAGGTCCACAAAAAATCATTTAATATTGATGACCCTAATGTATCTGAATTTTGGTGAAATTACGATTTAACTGAAAAAGATTAAGTATCGTTAGGCTTTTAGTTTTCAAGGTCGTTTTAAATTGTTTATAGTATACATAGTTATGATGGAGATACTGAATCAAAAAATAGAATCGCGAATATGACGCAGTATGAGCTTCGTCTATTTAATCATTAAACGTTTTCTCGGTATAAAATTTATCTATTATATAAAGTTATTTCATGTTGAATTCGACGTTTTTTTTTTTGTGCCATAAAGTTAAAATAAAACAAAGTTATTAGATATGATGTTTAGTTTACCGGTTGCTGAATTCTAGTCGCTAATCCGATTCGTCCCGAGTGCAGTCGATGCGGCACGGCGATAAGCGAGAACCCGTTGTAGGGAGCGCCACAGGTGCTAAACTAAGGGACTAGAGATAACCGTCGACCAATTTCTCAGTCTTCTAATCACTAAATCAGTCGTGAACTTGACGTTACTGGTTGTTGGTCTGCGGCTATTTTTTAAGTAATTGTGTTTGAACATTGAACAATAATTAGTTATCTAATAAGCTTCTGTTTACACCGGCCTTTCAAGAAGTCATTCTTAAGTAAGTATTCAAATCTAAAACTTTTAGCAAATAGTTTTTATCTTGAATCTCGTCAATTATATATATAGTTTAATTGTGAACCTTTTTAGATATCGTTTTAAATTATCCATTGCGTAACGCGACTGAAGTATTTTATTATCGTTTATGCTTGCCTAAATATTTTAAACATTTCTGTTCTGTTTTTATTTGTGTCGTGAAATAACTAGATAAGTTAGTTGAATTGAGATATTGAATAATTTTCTTTGGTATTTAACATTAAATTTCCGATTTCGTGATCAATTGGTTCAAATCATTCAATGAAAGCTAGATATTTTTTACAATTCTGAAATTTAGAATAGTTTATAATTAATTGACCTTAATGCTATTATGTAGTCTGTTCAACTAATAATTATTAACGTTTAAGGAAAACTTAATGTGGTAAAGTGTAATAATTTGATTTGTTTTTACTACTGTTCATACCTAAATTTGCTTACGTTATATTCACCATAAACATTATTTCTCGTTTCTGGGAAAGTCATTAACACTAACGACAGGAGTCCTTTTTTTCTTTTGAAAAATTTTAATTGTTTTACTTAAACAGTTGTGTACGCAATCGTCTCTTGAAACAGGTGGCAGGTACAACATTTTGAAAACACGTAAGTGATATTTTTGTTCGTGTGCCGGTTGTAATTTCACGACCCCATCCATTTCAAAACCAAAGAATATAAATGTCATTAAATTTGTGTAAATAACCAATATCGAAATAAAATTAAAAAATATCTATTTTTATTTTTTTCGTTGGCAATAAAATTGGGAGGGGGCTCGAAAACGCTTCTTGAAAACTTACTCAATTATACAAATAATATCTTTAAGACGCCTATTATGTAGAAAAATGGTTATCGTTTTTCAAAAATTATCTAAATTAGTTTTGACCAACGCGTGCTTGTGTTTTTGTTGTTATTATCCACCAATTATACTCTTAAATCTCGTATTTTTCCTCTACTCGTTTATATTCTAATGAAGACGACATACTTTAATCGTATCGATTTTGTCGCTAGTTGATCTGTCCGGTAATCCGTTAAATATTTCAGAAGTATATCCGTAAAACATGAACTAAAACGGAAGCTTGTCCGCCTCAATCGTAAACGTTGAAAATTCAAACACTAATTATAATTTTATGTTGTTACTTATGTTATCTTCCTAGCTATGTGTGTTATAAGCGAGTGGCCTTTGGACTCCGTAAAAAGGCCTCTATCTTACATTTTGTTTCGGGAACATATTTTATATATGTATTATTTTTCTTTATATATTAATATGAGCCGTTGTTAAGCGATCAACATTGACCGTCTTGTTATCCAAACGGCGCGCTTAGAGATAACAGTGTTGTTGTGCCCAGACAATTGGAAGTAGTTTTATTCAGAATCTCTTTCTTATTAATTTTTAGAGGAAACGTCAAAACCGCGTGGCAGTGTTTTAAAAATTACCGTTTTATCTTTTGCTCGGCTGCGCTCAAGTATCCGTCTACGTGTCGCCATTGTATTCCTAATAATAATAATAATAATATCAACGGCACCAACTCGTGTAATTTACATTCGTACTTTTAGTTCGCGTCTTGTGTACACACGGATCGCGATAACAGTGGCGGCAAACAAAAACCTTGTTTAGGTGTACACTTAATGCGTTATGCCACAGTACACTACCGATGACGACACGTTTGAGCCTCCTCGGCCGATAACTGCTGTTGCTCGTTATCCTGACTGTTAAAAAAAAAATAATAATAACACACACTCGGAAACCATCTAAATATATTGATTTTTACCTTTGAAATACGTTATCGAGTGTGTGTGTTTTACTTAGAAGGAGATTGCTGCTTGTGTATCTTTGAACTCCGCCCCGTAGTTTCAGTCACGTGGCATCGTTGTTTGTATTTATTTATTCCTGATTTCTTTATTAAAATAATAATAACAGTTTTCTAATGTATTTACACGCTATGTCAGAAACGAGGTCGATTTGCCATCGCCTTTGACAGACAACAAATCACGGAATCGTTTGTTATCATCGTCTACCGATCTCGAATTTTCGTTTTATTTTTTTCATATTCAATATATTTTTAGGCTTCGACGTCAAGAATTGGATAGAAAAATTATAATAAGGAATAATATATCAATTTTTTCTTTTTTCGTCGACCTTCAGTTGACTCTCGTAACGCACTTGTAACAATAGATATACCTATATATATATATGTATGTATATATAAATTTATGTGTACACAGAACGCAATGGTCGCGTCTGGGGCGACACGGCGATACTCGTATCGACAGTTTTACATGTATATATTAAAAAATATAACACAACACTAAAACGCTGTGCAATACAAAACACTCATGACACAAGTACAGACATTTATTTCGAACGGCTCGGTTATGTTTCTCTAACACATTTTTAAATTGCTGGCATTTTAATCAATGCTATCGTGAGAAATTGTTAAAAAAAATTTTGCGATCGATCAGGTTCCATGATTTTTCGGCACATTTATGATCTAGTGGTGTATAATTGCTATTGTATACGATTCATGTATTTACTATCTATCGGATATAATCTGACGATTTGTTTTGTAATCTGATTATGTAATTTTATTTTTCACTATTAATCATCAATTGCATTACAATTTTTAATATGTGTGAAAATGTCATTATCGATAATGCGTTTCAATTTCATTGTAATATTTTTGATGTGTTAGGGAGTCGGTTTTATAACTCGAATTATATATCTCGTAAAGACATTACTATGTTTCTTTACGGGTAAAAAATATTTTCTTACTTTTGTTCAACACTGAAACTTTATTTATTCAAGTGGTTTATTCCAAAATGTATTAACAATATTTTTATTTTCACGAGTTAAAAACGTATTACTGAAAAGTCATACTTGTTTAGAGATATATATCAAAGCTGCGGCGGAACGTTTCTCTCTGACAATTGATGTGACGAGTGTTGTATGAATGAGAAAAGTCTTAACAGTTAAGACTTAATTGCTGTTTTCGTGATTTTCCTTGAACGGGTCGACTCTGTTAGTGTTATTATTGAATATTTAATATAAAACTGTTTGTTCTCGATAATAATCATCCCTATTTTTGTACTTAAAAAACCAACGTCTATCAAGACACAGTTGTTCATCGAGAATAGTATTGAAATGTGTTTTATCGGCCGCCGCTCGTAACTGATAATCGCTCGATAATAACATTTTTTAAGTATTATGAAGAAGCCTAATTGCAATTTCAGAACTAATTAACGCATTTATACGTTTAAATGTTCCTGCCAATGTTTTCACCCGTCGCGTTGCACCGGCCGTTTCAGTGCAACTAATAACGAGGCATCGCACATTTAGGTTAGGTTAGAAATCGATTAAAATACGATAAGCTGCCGTTTTGCGATAATTACGTCGTAACAACAATAGTAATAATCTATGTGTTTTTATTATTTTCAACGGTGAAACTGCTGAACAACATTAAATTAAAATATTGTACGTATCAATCGATGCACCTGCTGCTCGTGCGCTGCTTTAACGATTATTTCGCATGAATTGTGTTATTAGGTACTCGGTGAAATAATGTCAGGTAATACACAGGTGATAATTACCATTGAAAATGTTGACGGTGTTATTGTCGTACGAACGACGTGAATTTTCCCTGACTTTCGACTAATCGTTTAGATTTAGAAATAACGCACGAAGTCGATGCACAGTTTTACGTGGCCGAAGTCAAAGATATGGTCAACATCGTTCAAAGGCTCATCAGTGACGGTAAGTGTTGGTGGACTGCGCCGTTTTGAAATTGTTTCGGTTATGTTTAAAAAATTCGTCAGATGCTCGTAATTGACGTGGGTCTCTGTAGTGTTAGGCAGTCGTGGGAGAGTGAAGCGAAGATACGAACCCCCCCCGTCTCGTGTAAATTATTTTATTTGCTCGAACGAGCCTACGTCGACAATTCTTTGAACCGACCGGGTCCTGGAATTATTATTCTGACCGGAATGAATTCGATAGTCATCAGAATTTTCCTACTGTCCCTCACCCGTTCGGCAGATAGTTCGTGTAATCCAATACACCGCGTCGTTGGGTAATTTTTTTTTTTTTGCAATTTTTTTTCCCGGTGTTCAATAACGCACATAAAATATTAGTTATTATTTTTTTTTTATATATATATAAAACTATTCCGCCTGTTGTATTATTGTTATTTGCCACCGTTCATCGGCGTTAGCGGAGGAAGTGCAACGTTCAGCTTATTCGGGTAAACAATATTCGCTCACATTCTATTGTTGTCTTTCGCAATAGTTTTTGCTGGTGTGTCGCTTTGGACGATCCGGTCGGTGACTGGTTGTATATGCTCATGTGTCTCTGACAAATGTTGATTACTAGTCCGTCAAAAGCGAAAACGGACATTTTTTTGTTTCACACGATTGTCTTTTGTTGTTATTGTTAAAAAATTGTACATTCTCTTTGCGTTTCAGGTCACACGTTCAACTCTCCAGAAACCGTACAACTAAAACTGGAACCCGGTATATGGTAAGTTATAATTTTTTATTAACGTGAATATTTTTGCGTGTTAGGCTGTTAGTAATGATTGAGTACGTTGAAATGTTATTTGTATTCGAGTCAAAAATAACGTTGATTAAAATATCATGTTTTCCAATAAATCCAAATTTTAAATTTCAATTTTTCAATGCACATTAGACCATTTTAAACGTGATCATCAATCTTCATAGAAAATTATTTTTTATATCGAACGTTTTGAACTAGCCACAAGTTTTAATGGTACAAATTGCTTTTGCAATAGTTCAATTTTTTTTGTAATCGCTGTTTTTTTTTTTATTTCTTAATTAAATCAATCCGTTATCCGTTTTTTATCGCTTTTTCCACATCAATTACCAACTGGTTAATTACGCGATCCTTGTATAACCACTTGTTTTTTTTTTTTTTTTTT
>NW_026099576.1:14526819-14540188 GCF_025091365.1 Daktulosphaira vitifoliae | reverse complement strand
CCTTGTTTTTTTTTTTTTTTTTTTGTTTTTGTTTCGTACTTAACCCTCGTTGATAAGACGATGAACTCGGTCTGAATTAAAGATATTTGATATCATTTAACAGATATTTCATGTTCTGTTTGTGTGCACGGCCAGTAACTCGCAAATGCCTTCTATATTACATTTTATATTTATATAACAAATAATGCATTATCTATTATATAAATTTTTTAAAACACATTATCTGTAATTTTGTTTCTCAGACGATTTTTAAACTTTTTTTTATGCATTTCAATGTATACTCTACGATGTTCTACTATTGAAATTTGAATTGCTAACAATTGTGGTAAAAAAATTGAGTGTGTCGATTGTAGTATGCACGTGTAAAACTATATTGATCAACTGTTGTTCGGTCGTCGTGATGTTTTTATTATTTTTCCACCCCGATTCCCGTCTCTCCATCTCCCATTAGTTTAAGTGTACATAAAATAAATAAACTAAACAATAAATTAATATTTATCTGCATGATCATTGAAAGACAACCGATTATAGTATGGTACAACGGTTGTGCGTGGCCGCAACGGTCCTCTTTGGATTACCTAACTCTCCCTGGGCTTATCGTCACTCCGATAACGCAAATAAGAAGTCAATATCGAATCAATATCCTATTATTGACAATAATGTACCTATTATTATGATCGTAACAATAATAATTAATAACCGTCGTATTCGTAGGACACGTTTAGTGACTACTTCTAAATTCACTCCCCTATTACGATTAACATGTCAAGTACATATTTTTTACCTACCGTTTGCCGATAAATGATAATTTCTCGTATTATTATTACTAACAGCCGTTTTGGGGACTGTAGTTAAATTTCAACGAAAACGATCAAGGTGTGCACGAACGTAATAGAAACACATTAAAAAAATGTATGGACTATATTGTCTTTCTTGGGACGGTCTCTGCCAATTGTATTTTACGAAAATTAAAGCGACCGTGTCGTCTCATTACTGATACAAATAATGTAATTTAATGTGCCTGCTGAGCAAACACAGTGCACGTTGTGTGTGTGTTATACGCGGGGCGAGAAAAACTCGTGTTTCGGAATGTGATGTAGTGGTTTTAATGTATTGTATTTATGTATCCACAAGCACTCGCATTTTTCGTCGAGAGTGTATTAGAATTATTGTAGTTATTTAAAAAAAACTCTGTTAGAAATAAATCTACTAGTATTATTCTGATGGAGCAAGAATGGGTTCAAGTGTAACGTGGTGAAATTGTATCTCTATTACTGTCTTTTTAAGTATTTGTCGCATATTACGTATCCGTGTTTTGATTTTCATCATTTTTTATACCAATATAAAATTTACTATTTTTATACTAATTCTGACGTTTTAAACCCAATAAATACTACCGTTTGTACTTTAACTAAAAGTATTAAGACATTACTCTCTAGTTCCAAGAATAAAATAAAATTACCAATAAAAAACCATATTTGTGAGGTTTTTTATTCACTTATTTTTAGTAAGATTAGACTTGAATTTGATTTCGAATAAATATATAATAAATTTGTATTATTACAACTAAGATTTGAAAAAATATCATTTTTATTCTGATTTATTACTTTTTGTTGTTTAAATACTATTTAATTTGACGCCACATTTTCGTTTATTGTTTGTGATATTTCCCAGTTCAAATGATAATGTTAAGATAATATTCATTTAAAACGAATATTTCAATTTAAATAAAACCTTACAATCATAATTCGCTAATAGTTGAATACTCAGAAATGGCATATAAAAGCGTTGTATATCTATTAACCATTTTTTTATTCATATATTCTACTGATTATATTTAGACTAGAAAATTAGTCGTTAACAGTTTTCTTTCAATTTACTAACATACAAAACTATATGTTGTCATATTGGTAATCACATTTTTAAATCAAACACTAATCCCCTTTTGTGTATGTGTGTGTGTGAATGGTTAAAATATTAGTTAAAAAGTAATAAGTAATTGTATGTTTCTTACAGTTGAAAAACTTTAAAGGTTTTTTTTTTTTTTTGTAAAATATCATATGCAACAGTGTTCTATTTGCACACAAATTACTATTTGTCATGATGAATTAAGGTGAACAATTTCGACGGCGTATGTTTGAACCACATGTAGACAATTGTTTTTACTTTTTGTATAATTTTTTTTTTACGAAGGATAAAAACGTAACTAATTGATGACTGATGTGTGTCGTTTTTACATAAAAACGGTGTTTTTGCCTTCTTGCACCGACTTGAAAGAGATATAGATGTACATATTTCACGTTAAACTTGTTACTTATTAGACTGCACATTCATACAATCGAAAGTAATAGAAAATGTTGTACAAGTGTTGTTTTACTTGGACAATGGTTATAGAAAAAAAATTGTGCTAATACAATAAAATATCGACGTTTGAAGAATAAAGCCTTTTTTATGCGGCAAATATTTGATTTGATTGTTTTGTATACTAATTAGAATGTAAATAAAAAATATGGATTTTATGAACTATTTATGTCGTTTTGTTGATGATTTTCGTTGGGATGAGATATTTAATAATTTAATACAACACAGTATTTTCTAGAGAAATACTTTTTAAACAAACCATTAAATGTATATTGAGAAAAGTTATTATTATAGAAATTTGTTTATATGTTCTTTGACCTTGTGATATTTAAAAAAAATTACTTATATAGACTATTTTTTTTTTGTACGACTCGTGTTCGTAAATAGGTGCTGTATGAGAATAATTGTTATTTCGTCGGTATGTTTTAATTAGTTTTTTCGGTGTATCATAGCTCAGAATTAATTTGTTCGTTTTTTACCTATACAAACGTTTTCACCGACCTTAAGTGTACACGACAGTCTTGGCACAATTTATTATCAGTTTGAACCTGTAATTTTTTTGAAACCCGTGTATACATGACGTTTATTTTTTTATTAATCGGTAGCATGCACTAGTTTTGTCGTCGACGGCGATGGAGGTGTTGCTACACGTATTTAACTTGTGTAATTATTATATTTTCTTAGGTGTTGGCTTTGAACTTTTCCGTGTCTTTTATTGTATTTTTTATACATGAGATATAATTAATTCTTTCAAAAGCTGTGTGCTACTCGGTCGACGGTACAGACAAATACACTTGACTTGTTGTGTTGACGTTAACTTGCTTACATTTAGGCTACAAAAGAACCGCGTGTGTATGTTCCTCGACCACCTCCCTCGGTGAGTGTCACCGTACTGTGTATTTACGAGTGACCCGCTTATTGTTTCCTCGGTGCGTTTAACGCCGGCGATTCTTCCAAAGAAAATAAAGAAATCAAGGGGACCCGTCAACGTCTCGTCTAATAATCATTTGAAATTATGAAACGTACATACTCGGTTGTATTATTCTTAATAATGTGTACAGGTTTCCTTTTTTTTTTTATCGATTCTCTTATCGTTTGAGTGTCTGGTTTTCGACGACCTCTAAAGAGTTAGCGCATTATGTTTTACCAATATTACATTCAAACGCATAGATAAACCCATGTATGTTGGCGAATAAAAAAAAAAAAATATCGACACATTAAGCGATGTCGATATTATTTTTGTTTTATGTATTATTCTTCTTATTATGCAACTCATTCAACCACTCGAGTACGCATTTGTATTTATGCATTATGTATTATTATTTTAATGTATACAGCAATGTCGTTGGTAAGTGAACTCGTTCGGGCATTTTGCCTTCATCCAGATTTCTTTGATACAATGGGACACTCAAAGGTCGAGTGAAAACAAATAACAAAGTCGTCCCGACTTTGTCGTTGGCATAATACGTCATAGTATTCAGAAAATCATAACACTATTATGATTGTTTTTTAATCTGATAACTTGTATTATTGTAAGTTATGCCAACTTAATCAAGATTAACTAAACATAACGCATGTACATTCAGTATTCACTATTTACATGTTATTCTTGTTGAATGTTATTACTTATCTGGTCATCTCATTAGTTTTTTTGATTTTTTCAAATTGTAACTCTTCTCGAGGTTTTATTTTTATGTATCTATTTAACGGGCGAGTACGAATCGAAAAATAAATCTGCGAACTTTACGAGATGTTGGGATTTTAAGTGTATAATTATTTAAAGTTCGTTGATGTTTTTCTTAATTAATGACATCTTTAAATATTTTCAAAATTTATGTTAGGTTTTTTTATCATTTGCAGAAATATGTCAAATTTAAATTTTATTGCCTTATGAATTTTAAAGTTACTGTGTTTATTTTATGATCGCGGTAATCCACATGTTCATCATTTATCAATTTTATAAGTAAATATTAAGTCTACGTAGTTTTATAATTTTTTGATGACTAAAATTTTTGAAGACTTAAGTTTTTAACTCATATCTAACTTCTAATTTTAGGTACATAATTTTATAATTAAAAAAAATGATTTACAATGCTAGTTACATTATTTAACTGTTGTGTAGTAAAACATTAACCGAGTGAGTTAGCCACTTATACTAAGTATAGCTTGTTTTCACTCCTATTAAGACTTCTATTTGAAATTCTTTAATACCATCAGTTGGTTGACTAACATTGTTCATTCTCTTCAATGTTAAACTTTGTAAAGATAAACTAAGTTCAACGATGTATACTCGTAATAATAGTCTTCAAGTAATGTAAAGTTGACCTTCGATGATTTTAACTGATTACTATTAATGTTTTTCTCAACTAAGCGCTTAACCTACTCAAAACGCTTCGCAAATGTTTTCACACTTTTATCCTTGATCGAAGAAGGTGTTAATTAGTGTAAGTGCGTGATGATTTCCTATCAATGGTTTAATAAGCTACATTTATTTTTAATTAAAAACGTAGGGTGAAAAATTTTATTGAGAAAGCTAAATCTAATTTTCTTCCTATTTTAATGAATTTTTAAAACTTTTTGAGAGGCTAACCTTTCCTAGTTTCCCATCTTTCAATTAATATTTTTAATGAAAGAATTGTTATACTTCCCTACTTTGTTATTATTATTTTTTAACTATTGCGTCGCAGTCTTAATTTTTTTTGTGACACAACCTATGTAATTGTTATATTTTTTTAGCTGGAAAAATGAAGAAGTAGATAATAACTGTGTAGTCAGAGCCAGAGGTTTGCCTTGGCAATCCTCCGATCAAGATATTGCCAAGTTCTTTCGAGGCTTAAACATCGCTAAGTAAAGAAATTTTATTTTTAATTCAAAAATTGTTTTTATGTAATGATTTTATTATGCTTTTTGAATTTACAGAGGTGGCGTTGCTTTGTGTTTAAGTGCGCATGGTCGTCGTAACGGTGAAGCAGTGGTCCGATTTGTGAACCAAGAACAAAGAGATATGGCCATGAAGAGACACAAGCATCATATTGGAAGTCGTTATATTGAAGTGTATAAGGCAAATGGTGAAGATTTTATTAATGTCGCTGGAGGTATGCAGTATTTTAGATTTATATAAAATTTTCTTTTATTCAAAATAAAATTTTTACAGGCAATAGTAGTGAAGCTCAGGCTTTTCTTACCAAAGGTGCCCAGGTAATAGTAAGAATGAGAGGTTTGCCTTATGATTGCACGGCTAAAGATGTTGTAAGTATAATAGTTATTGTTAGTATTCTATAAGATAATTTATAAAACTTTTTTATAATATATTATTGGAAAAAATTCTTAAAAAGATTAAATTATGTAATTGTTATTAAAAATATTATCCTTATATTTTAGATCACATTTTTTGAAAATGGTGAACAAGCTTGTTCCGTAATGGACAGTGAAGATGGTGTTTTATTTGTTAAAAAACCTGATGGTCGTGCTACGGGTGACGCATTTGTATTATTTGCTGATGAAGATGATGCCCCAAAAGCCCTTAGTAAGCATAGAGATCTTATTGGAACTAGGTACATAGAACTGTTTCGAAGCACTACAGCTGAAGTGCAACAGGTTTGTATTTAATTATACAAATTATTTTTGATATTGGTTAGCTTTTAAATTATAAAAAAAATAGAAGTAGAATATTAAAGTTGTGATTATTTCAGTATTAAAAGAAAAGTGACTTATATAAAAATTTTACTTTGAATAACAAATAAAGCTAATATTTGTTTACAAAAAAAGTATGCCTGATTAAATTTGAGTGTGCTGTAAGAAGTTTTTTTAAAAATTTAAGAAATCTATAAATTGATAAATGTTCTAATTTTTTATATTACCAATGTTTATTTTAGGTATTGAATCGTGCAATGGATCCAACTGTACGATCTACAGCTAGTGACAATAATGGTAATATCACAACACCTGTGACAACTACAGCGGGTGTTAATAATTCTCCAACTGCACTTCTTGGCCATGTTCCACTCCTACCATTGCCACAACACGTGATAACCAGTGGAACAAGAAAGGACTGTATACGTTTACGAGGATTACCTTATGAGGCAAATGTTGAGCATATTCTTGAATTTCTAGGAGAGCATTCCAAAAATATAGTATTTCAAGGTGTACACATGGTATATAACTCTGTGGTTAGTAAATTTTTGTTTTTGTTGTATGATAAGTTGTTTTATATATTGTAAAATTCAGTTATTTATTTTTTATATTAAATTTAGGGGCATGCTTCTGGGGAAGCGTTCATTCAAATGAACAATGAAGGCAGTGCAGCCCAAGCAGCTATGGCAAAACACCATAACTATATGTCATTTGGAAAGAAACAACGATATATTGAAGTTTTTCAGTGCTCAGGGGAAGATATGCATCTGGTGTTAACTGGCGGAAGTGCAGCTACTGGTGCTTTGTCTCCAGTAGCCGCTAAAGCTCTATTATCTCCACCTGGTATGTTACCTGCACAACCTTTATTAACTGCCAGCCAGGTGTCCAACCCAGGTACCCCAGTTCCCACCTTAATGCCCGCTTGGGATCCCATGTCTGTTTATGCGCAAAATTTAGCCCAATCCTTAGCTTTACAACGCGCGGCTGTGGCGGCTGCACAGCAGCAACAGCAACAACAGCAACAGCAACAGCAAGAGTCATGGTTGTATCAACAATTAGCTCAACATAACCAATTAATTAATTTAGCTCTACTGACTAAACAACAACAAGATATTAATGGTAGTTTAGCCCATCAACCGAATATTCAAACTTTATTATCACCAAATGCTACAACTCAGCTTTTAGATAGTACTGCTCAAAATTATATGGGAAAGAGTGCTGCTAATCCATATATGTATTTCAACATGCCACGATTTCAACATAATATGGCACCTAAAACTTTTGTGCCTGTGTCAACTCCTGGGGGACAATTTGTTCTTCCTCAGTCGATTAATACAACTCAGAAGCGATCTTGGCAGCAAGCTTTTCCAGGCAGCCCAGATGGCTCCAATAAACGTCAATTTGCGCCTCCTGTTTCATCAGCAACGCCATCTATGTTTTCAATGGCTCAAACACCTAATGCAGCTGCAGCCGCCGCCGCCGCAGCAGCAATGGCTGCTCCTTATCTACAACATCCCCCGCAGTTTTATACTATTTAACCTGTTTTCTTTTGCACCCTGTTACCTTTTACAAACCTGTTAGTTATTGCTGTTAGTTTGACATTATATAGCTTATAACTGGGTACTTGGTTAGTGGTAAAAGGTTACACAAAAAATTTTTTTTTAATTATCAATAACAATATCCGTCCTTAGGGTTATTCATAATAACTTAAACAGACTGCACAAATCGTACTTAAAGCATTTTTAGCTTATAATAATTTACAGGGTATTGTTCGAATTTGTATAATACTTATTAACTAATTTTTAATTTTATTGTTTTAGTTAATTTTTAGTATATAAGACTAATATTTTTTTTTTTTTTTTACTAATACAATGTACTTAAATGTTTTTCCAATTTACTTGTGGAATCGTGTATAAATAAAGACCACATATGGTCTTGTGTTGTCAAATGATCTAAAAATCATAATTACATTAATTTGACTTAAATGTGCTTTAACATTCCTTTTTGACTTCTAAATATTCCATTTTATATAATTTTGTTATATTTTTCGTTTTTCACTCTTGATAGTTTTATAGGCCCTGTTACTGTTTTTTTTTTAATAATTTTGTTTTTTCGTTTAAATACTTGGGCTACCTTAATATTCATAAAATTAATGTTCTATTAAATTAGACATTTTTGTTAGCTATTAATGTAATATTGTTAGGTTTTTTCATTAATATAGGTTATATATATATATATTTATATAAATATGGTTTTTTTTTGTTAGTTACAAAAAATATTTAGATATAGATTTTTAAGTTGAATAATTAAAATTATAAAATATTAACATCATTTTACTCATACTGTTCAAAATCTCAGGCTTTCGCTATTTATAAATTTATTTCTTCTTTTAATTAATCTGTTATACAAACATGGGATTGTCTTTACTTAGATATTATTTTAAGCTTTCATGTAGTCAATTCATGTTTTGGTAATAGAAAACTTAGTGTTATATACATATTTATTTTTACTATCATATTTTTTTGTGTTAACTAGCCATTATCAAAATTGGTTCTAGGGATTTTGAGAGCTTGGTGTATTTTGCATGACCATTACATTAATTATTGTTGGCATATTTCACATTGTTCTGTTGTACATATCAAATATTTTTTATTTAACTTAATATGTGACTTAGTCACATTCAATTAAAATCTTAATATATGATGACTTTTATCTTAAATTGCTGATTGTCTTGAAATATTTTACATAAAAAATTTTCTGATATGTATCAGTAGCTTTTTTGAATAATTGAACAGACTAATAGTGTTTTTGAAATTATTTAGGGGTTTAATAAAGTTTTGACTAGAAATAAATTTATGGTAGCGAAAACTTAGATTTTTGCTACTAAAAGTTATTATATAATATTTAATTTATAAATTGCTGTATTTAAAATAGCAAAAATTTGCTATATAATTGAACTTTGTACAAATGTCCTATATTTTGGTGTGTTATGCATTAATAGTAATATTGATAACAATAATAGTAATAGAAAATATTATTTTTTATATATTAGTTGTTAATATATAAAATATACTGAAATATTTGCCTAACTGAACTGGTGTTGAAATCATATGTTTTATTTGCTTTACACTATTAATTTTTAGTTGTATACGTTCTGAATTATGTTTTATTAGTGGGAGACAAAAAGAGAAGTGCTATTGTCTGATCAGAAAGCATTCTTCTCTTCCTTAGCTTTTTATTTTTTAGTGTGTGTCATAGAATAAACATTTATTAATTATGAACTACTTAATACAGATCTTAATCTATTTACCCGCGGTATTTTACTAACTTAAAGTATTAATAAAATATAAATGGTGTTGCCTCCTCTACTTGATTTTGTTCTGCCAATTATTACAATATACATGCATGTAGATAAAATTATAAAGGTGTCGGTCAAAAAGTTTGATCGATGATGATTGATTTGAAATGATAATACACAAAATCAAACCTTTGTGGAATGTGATCATAAGAAGCTCAATTCTTTAATGGTGTGAGGTTTAGTCCTTGTTATTTTTATACAATCTTTAGTAGTATGGATAATGTGTTAACAGCTTTTCCAGTTTTTCAATGTAATAAGTGAGTTATTACTCATAATTAATGATTACCATCAGTTATGGTGATAGAATTAAACAAAACTCATGTTTTAAAAGGTTAGAAAATCATTTTGTCAAACTAAAAACTGCTTTCTAATAGAAATGTCTACCCTGTCAGCTGAAGATTCAGTGAGGAACTGACTTGATCACCAATGATAGCTTAAATATTTAACTTCATTTTTCTAAGATATGGTGGCTTTTCATTATTATTATTAGAAAAGAAATTAGATTTAACTTCGGTGTTCACATTTGGTAAATACATTTAGAGCACGGGGCGTATAAAACAAATTATATTGGTTGCTGGTGATTGGTGGTGTTATCTTTCTGGTGAGTTCGTAAAACTTATTTATATTTTATTATACATTTATATTTGCTTAATTCATATCCTTTCGCTTCAACAAAAACAAATCATTATCTTGCAAACCCATTCCATGCTTTAATTACAATTGTCTCGTTTTAAATTTTAAACTTAAATTTTATTATTTACTTATTAAAATTATTTTTACAGGTGGACCTTTGATGTCTTCTCCACCGTTTGTACCACCAACAACTAATTTCTCTCCATTTACAGGACCACCACCTTTAATTGGACACCAACCACCTCCCACTCTTGGTGCTCCTTATCCGCCTATATTATATTGGCCTTACCCATCACCCCCCATATCTCCTCCACATCAACCACCAGCTTTACTAATAATGCAAGGTACTCCACCTTTGGCTCCACCACCTTCTATAGATATGTGTAATCTCATACATTCAATGTCTGAGGTATGTATGTATTTATAAGTTTGTGTTGAGATAAATTTTCATTTTAATTGATTTTTTTTTTCAGTGGAATATTGATTATTTACAGCAAAATCCTCAATTTTGTGCTATGAACGTAGGTATGTTTGTGTAATGCACTTTTTAGTAGTGAACCTCATCTAATAATTAGTAATGATTCAATGATATGTTTTGATAATTTATAGGTCCAATGGGAATGCACTCAGCTGCAGCTTAACTTCCCTTTAAAATATTTGAATCAAAATGTTGATTCATTGATTGATTACCCACCAAAGACCAAGTCATATAGTAGCATTAGAAGGCCGTGTACTTAAAATAAATTTTTAGTTTTTTTTAAATACTATTATTTTTTCTCTGAAATATGATATTATGTTACTATTTTAAAACAATTTATTAAATTTTCAATGTATAAAGATTCTTAGAAAGTATAGTCAACAAATATCATAGTTGTCTTCCAAAAATAAAAATTTAGTTATAATATGTGAGTACATATTGACAAAACTCGCATCAATTAGTATGATTGTTTATTTTCTGTATGTTTGTATATAAAATGTTGTATTTATAACAATTGATACTTGTGAATTATACTTATTATAATCTCAACATAATTCTATTATTTTTACCAATTTAGTATTTTCATTTTATAAATTTTTAACTTTATGTTGCCTCCACTTAAAATTTATGTACTTAAAATTAATTTTAGTATAAAATTAAATTTCAGTTACTTGTTTTTGTTTTGTTTATTTTTTTCTTCTTTATGTATTGAAATTTGAAATTCAATCAAATTTTATTCTACTGGTTTAACAATTACATAGTAAAGTTCATAATATTAAAATAACACGCACACATTTAAAATAATTTCAGTGTGTTAAATTTTTTTATTCAATATTTTGTATGTTGTTAAAAATATATTAGAGTATATTAAATATTTTTCTCAAATCTTTGCACAATTAATAGTTATCCAAATTTAGGGCCAACATTTTTCTTGTTTTATTTTTCTAGAATGTAGTGAGATTAATTTATTTTTTCTATTTATTTGGATTGTTTATTAATTAATATAAAAAGCCAATTTTAGGTTAAAATCTAATTGGTGCTAAGGCAACATAATAATGTTAGTTAATGAATCACATTTTTATGTTAAAATTGTAGTATTCAGTTATAGATCTCGAACGTTCATTTTAAATTAAATTTAAAAAAACAATAGTAAAGTTTAAAATATAATCAATATAATATAAGAAGTGTTTTAGTGCAATCTTATATAATTTTATTTTTAATTTAGATCTCAAAAGTAAAATTATAGATATAAAAAAATTGTAATTGTTAGTTTCTTATTCAATAGAATTTTCACTATTGAATAACATGTTAAAATTGGACATTTCATTATTATTATTTAGTGAAATATTAGTGACAACAATAAATTAAGACATTTTTCTTCTATTATAATCTTATACAATGGCACAATATCAATTGGCTTAAATGATTTTATTTATAGATCTGATGTTCAATTTTAGTAAGTAATTTGTTAAAAAAAAAAATATATATATATATATAGTTTTGACTAATAAAAAGAGCAATATTTGTTACCACTTAAAAAAGTGAAAATTTTGTTTTATCAAGTAAATTTAATTAAATGTGGACATACAAATTGTAACTTAAGTTGTATTCATATATATTTATATTTACTTATACATTAATGCTGTTGATTTTTAAACTATTTATTCAATTCTATTTTTTAAGTTTTTTTTGTCTTTATAATTAAATGAATATAAAAACTAAATTTAGTAGTATGAAAAAGTTTGAAATATTTTGATAATTACTGTTGCTATTCAAATTATTAAAGTAAATTATAAAATTTAATTTGTTTTCATAAAATATTGAATTAAATAATATTTATCTAAACTGGTTTATTATCTTGTTATAAGTCTTACATAATTCAGTATTTGATTATATTTGTTGATAGTTATTGATATAATTTATATAAATCAATGAATAATCTTAATAGGTGTGCAAGTCACATTTCTAAAAATTAGATATTTTATTGTTAAGCAATCTTTAATATCTGCAATTTATTATAAAACAAATTAAAGAGCTCCATCGCCCCCAAAGAATATTTTTAAATCTATTATGTTATTAATTGTATCAACACTCAAACCTCTAACATTAAATATTTTTAATTAATATAAATTGTTTTTTAAATTCTTATTCGTGTATAAAAGTTAAAATTTTAAATATATTATAGTTATTATGTTATAAAATATTTTTCATTTCCAGAATAAATCTTAATAATAGTTCATATTTTGTTATTGTTGTAATCTTATGTAAAAAATTTTTTTTCGAATGTTAAGCAGTCATTTATTTTCTATGAGTTGTTAATTATTTATACATTAGGTTAAAAATATTAAAATATTGAAAGTTATAAAGCTTGTTATGAAAATTCATGATTCTAAACAAAAAGTTAATGAAATTCATTTACTTAGTAGTTTTTATCATAATTAAATATTCTACTTACTTAGTTGGTAATATAAAAATATATTTTGTTAGGTTGACCTCAATCTCTATTTTAGTCAATTATTAGTTTGTATTTTAGTTAATTGAATTTAAAATTATATTAATATTTAGAAATAATTTATGTATATTAAATATTAATTATATTACTGATATTGAAAATTAAATAAGAGTTTTAAAAAATAATTATCTGTATAATTTATTGTACTGAAAATCCTTAACTATGATTAACTTATATTATAACTAGTGATGGGCATAATCGAATGATGTCGATAGTCGAATGATTAGTAATCGAGACATTTTCATAATCGAGTGAATCTCTCGAAAAATCACTCGAAGTTAAAATCGTCTGCTCGTATGATAAGAATAATCAACTATTATTATTTATCGAGAGAATCGAAAAATTATACGAAATATGAATAAATATACCTATAGTAAATAATTATTAATTTAAT
>NW_026099576.1:14523472-14524315 GCF_025091365.1 Daktulosphaira vitifoliae | reverse complement strand
TCAACCTTGCTTATATCTTGTGTTGAATCTAGAATTAAGGAAAAAAATGGCGCGGAGGTAACATCAGATATTATATTTTTCTTTATTTCACTTTCTATTAATGCAATTATTTGATTTTGAATTTGGTGGCTAAGATATTTTATGCTTCCCTTTGGCTTCTCTAGAAGTGTTGCCAATATTGGATCATATTTGGCTAAAAGTCTTATTAAAGCCATAAAATTTCCATTATTTTTGAAGTTAGCATCTTCTCTATGGCCCCTAAAAGACAAATTTTGGCCACCTAATGTAATCGATATATCTATTATACGTGTCAAAACTACGGTCCAATATTCAGATTCAGAAGCGTCTTGCGTTTTTATTTGACAGTCTATACTTAAATTTTTATGATACATATTATAAGCTTTACATGAAACAAGATGAAGTGTAGAACTTTCATGACGGTTCATAGCAATCGTTATGTGATCCCAGTCATCAAATCCGTCAATCCATGACGTTTGTATATTTTTTAATCTATTCCCGAACAGAGTACATGGATGGTAATATGCAACTTGATGAATAATCGAATAACTCAACCATAGTCTAATTGTCTTTCCACCAGACATTGATGACCCAGAATAATAATATATCTCATTGAACGATAAATTAGATACACGATTATATGAATATCTATAGAATGGTTCTTTAGGTTGGCATGGTCCATATTCAACAATACATTTTTTTGCTGCATCAAGCAACTGACTTAGATGGCTAAAATGGCCAATATCAGTAGGGTTTGGTAACATCAGAAGCTTAGTAAAAAAATTTAAATCTAATATATTGTTACTTGGAGACGAAGATGAAGAG
>NW_026099576.1:14522117-14523372 GCF_025091365.1 Daktulosphaira vitifoliae | reverse complement strand
AATGATGAATAAAAATACATAATACCTTTAAGCACAACACTAAAACTAATGAGCTAATGATAATAATAAATTTAGATAGCACATATAATTCACATGAATTCTTTAAGGAGATCTGAATTTAGGCTAATCAACTTGATTTGCACCTTTGTTTTTGAACATAGAAAAAAACACAATTTTGATAATTTAATTTCATTGTAAATTACTTTTTTTATTCAAAAAATAATTAAATTGAAATATTCTATTATTTTTTCTTCAAAATTACTTAGAAAAGTAATTTTGTGTCTTTTNAATAATTAAATTGAAATATTCTATTATTTTTTCTTCAAAATTACTTAGAAAAGTAATTTTGTGTCTTTTTGAGTTAAGTAATTTTTACATTTTTTAGTTTTAAATCAATATTTTAAGTATATTTTTAATTTTAAATAATATTATCTAAATTTTATCAATTCTTATTACACTATTTAAACAAATTTATTATTAGTACTTCAAAATAAAAAACCCAGCACAAGGGGCTCGTGGCACAGTGATGACTTGGCATTGATGGATCAAGTATAATGATATCTGACAGTGATTAAAATCACTATAAAAAAAAATGCTTCCATGCAAATATTTAGATAGTATTTAATTTTAAAAAAATTGGTGGATTATTACAAAAGCTACATGATCTGCTATTTCCTCATTAATATCCTGATTAAGATAAAGTGTGCCGAATGAAAAAGGGATATAAATATTATTTCTCATAAAAAATTGTATTGATCCATACATTTTTTTAAAAGTTAATGCATTATAAAGTTAAATATGTAAAATATAAAATCGAGAATTTTAACACAAAAATAGCATACAGTAGCCATTTTCACCGCGAAGACAAAATAATGTGGGAAATTTTTTTTTCCATTATAAAGTACCTTACATTAGCTTTAATTTAAGATATATATATATAAATATATAATTATCAGACTTTTCGGAACATTTTTAAAAGTTAAATTGAAAAAGTCAATTTTTGGGGAAAAAGTTGTCATTTTGAATCCCTCCCTCTGGGTAGGTAAAGGATCAGATTTATAAAAAAAATATACACCAAATAATAGGTAAAAACATCATGCATCTATAAAAAAAAATTATATTGATTTGTTCAATTTTGAAAAGGTTATGGCACTTTTAAGTAAAAATATATGTTTAAACGGTAGCACAGTGAGGTCGCGGCATAGTGGAGACATTGCATAGTAGGGTCCAGTATAGATTTAATCTGACAGTGATT
>NW_026099576.1:14516766-14522017 GCF_025091365.1 Daktulosphaira vitifoliae | reverse complement strand
TACGAAGCCAAATAACTCTAAACTACATGTCATTTCATCATTATAAACATTTATTTCCTATTATTGTGACGAACTACTATTGTTTAACTATTACATTAAGACTAAAATTTAAAAAACAAAAATTCTTTTTTGTTGAGGACCCTTTTTATTAACTATAATAGTGTAATTACTAAAATTATAATGGTATAATTTGGGTAAAATTTTAGGGGATTTAAAATTTTTTAATCGATTTGGAAGATGATCAGCGTTTTTGAGCTCTAACCAATGCCTAAACCAATACTTTATTATGCTGCCATAAATGAAGATTTTAAAAAAATAGCTATATCGAAATAAATAATTACACTTATATTTTAACGATACACAAAGAATAATTTATAATTATAAATTCCGAAATAAAGTGTTAAATAAAACAATTATTGAGAAAAAATATACATTAAAAACATAAATAGGTAGTCGTCATTTATAAAGATCTACTATAGATTCTATATAAAACAAATTTTTACCCTGACAACATAATATCCTTTAGCTATTTGATATTTTTAACAGTTGCAAAACTATACTTTGTTGACTCTTAAATTTTGTCAGGGGTTGAGAGTGTGACCCCTTTTCGATTCCGTAATTACACCACTACATTCTAATATATATTTTTAACTTATTTTTTACCATTGAAATAGATACATTTAAGTTTTAAATGTTAAAAATATAGAAATTATGAACAAAGACGTTTCAAATACCCTCTTATTTATTAACCGTTAGCAGCAACATAAATAGACATATTTATATACAGATCTTTATAACCGTGGTTGATAATAATTGTTGTTATCAATTTTTATTTTCCCGCGTTAATTCAGTGATAACATGACTGAATTCTTACTAAATGCTAGATTATTGTTAAGAATTGCACACGTTACGTTATTATCTTGTCCGTAATGTCATTTTCTTTATAGTTAAAGTCAATTCTTTGTGTAAATTAATTTGTTCATATTTCAAAAATAATATATCCATAGAATAAAAGTTTAGAAATAACTGAAATTTATATTATTAGGTATCACTAACATGGGAATAACTGGATTAGCGAAACTCATAGCTGATGTAGCTCCTAATGCTATTAGAGAAAATGAAATAAAAAACCATTTTGGTGGGTATTTAAGTTGATTAAATATTTAACAGATATGTTGTAACTATTATTTTCTGTAGGTAGAAAAATTGCTATTGATGCATCAATGAGCCTTTATCAATTTCTAATAGCTGTACGAAGTGAGGGATCACAATTAACTTCTGTTGATGGAGAAACAACCAGGTTTTTCTTAATTACTATTACTTTGTTTACAATATAAATAATTGTATATAACATTTTAATTTATGTATATTATAGTCATTTAATGGGAACATTTTACCGAACTATAAGACTTTTGGAGAATGGTATTAAACCAGTATATGTTTTTGATGGTAAGCCTCCACAAATGAAATCATCAGAATTAGAAAAGCGTACGGAAAGACGTCAAGAAGCTCAAAAAGCTTTAGAAAAAGCTGAAGAAGCAGGTATTTAAAATTAAATTTGTTAGGACTATTATTTTAAATATATCAAAAAAAATTATGAAAAAACCTTTTAAAAAATATATATATTTTATGTCTATTTCTTTCCTGAAATGTTTTTTTTTTGTTTATCAGGTGATACTACAGATATTGATAAATTTAGTAAAAGATTGGTAAAAGTAACTTCAGTTCATACATCTGAATGTAAAGAATTATTAAAATTAATGGGAGTACCGTATATTGAAGTAAGTTTTTATGCATCACTTATATATTTTTATTATGTATAATCTTCGTCAAATAACATTAATAATTCCAAAGCAGACTTTAGATGTATTATTATTTTTTGAAGTCTATCGAGATTTTATTACATGATAGGGTTATATATTTAATTAGTTTATTTTAAATAAAATAAATGAATGTTTGGTTTTTAAGGCGCCATGTGAAGCTGAAGCCCAATGTGCTGCAATGGTTAAATCTGGAAAAGTTTATGCTACAGCAACAGAGGATATGGATGCTTTAACATTTGGTACTCCAGTATTATTAAGACATTTAACTTTTAGCGAAGCAAGGAAAATGCCTATTCAAGAATTTCAATTTGACACTGTTTTAGAAGGAATGGAAATGACTAAACATGAGGTATTTACTAAAGTTTAATAAATTAAAATGTATCATAAATAGGTCAATAGTTAAATTATAATTATAATATGTTTTTATCATCAATTAATTTTTATTTTCAGTTCATTGATTTATGCATATTATTAGGATGTGACTATTGTAATAGTATTAAAGGTGTTGGTCCAAAAAGAGCTATAGAATTAATACGANAGGTGTTGGTCCAAAAAGAGCTATAGAATTAATACGACAATACAAAACGTTAGAAAATATTTTAGAAAATATTGATACCAAAAAATATCAAGTACCTGAAAATTGGCCTTTTAAAGAAGCAAGACGGTTATTTATTGAACCTGAAGTAGCTGACCCTAATACAATTGAAGTAAATCATATATTAGAATATTTTTTTTATTAATCAAACATTTATGACTATTAAATACAGCCATATTAAAAAACAATGATTCTTTTATATACTAATATATATTTTTTATATTTTATCAAGTTAAAATGGAATGATCCAGATGAAGATGGTTTAGTGAAGTTCTTATGTGGTGATCGTGCTTTTAGTGAAGATAGGGTAAGGAGTGGTGCAAAGAAAATAATGAAAACACGGTCTGGTTCAACTCAAGGTAGACTAGATTCATTCTTTACTTTTTCTACTACACCAAATAAACGCAAGGTAATTAAAATTTAAATCATTCTTGCAGTAACTAAATACATTCTCATTTTAAAACATTTTAGAAAATACAAAAAATATTTGTTTAGTATTAAAACATAGCAAACAATTACAATTTTCTTATTTGTTATATCTTAATGACTAATTATTGGACGTATTTGTTTTTTTTCAACAGTGCATTCTTCTTTTATAAAAATGTATGGAAGTGAATTTTTAAAAAATGTGAATGTATCTTATACTACTTACTAATAAATAAAGAAAAAATACTAAACTTGTATCTTTGCTATAAGTTTAACTGTTTTTTTTTTAAATGTTCAAAATTGATATTATTATTAAAAATTTACTATCTATTTGATGTATAAATTAAAATTTAAACTATGAAATATAACTGTAATTTTTAATTTATCATTCAGAATGATTCTCTCTCCTCTGAAATCAACTTTTTATATTTTTAAGAGTATGTAAAATACATTTTAATATATATAGATATTTGTTTTTAAATATAATACAATTAATGTAAATATATAAAACAAAACATTGAATATTTGTAGTGTGGGTATACTAACTGTAGTTTGTACTTAAATGCAATCTTGTATTTTAAACAAATAGCTGATAATAGAAATATAACATCTTGTCATTTCATGGACTTCTACTGTTTATCATATCACTAAAAAAAAATGTTTTTACCAATAATTACTAATTTTAATGATGTCATTGATTTTTTAATTAGTTGGAAGAAGCTAAAGCTGCTGCAGAAGCTAATAAAAAATCTAAAAAGGGAAACACTGCAAAAAGAGGTCGTCCAAAGTAAATATGTATTAAAAAAATGATTTAAAAATCTTGGTTTCGTATTTTGATAATAACATATATGTATAATAATTTGAACTATTCTGTATTTTTTTTTTTATAATACCTTATACTTTTTATATTATATTAAGTTCTAGATTAATAAAAAAAAATTTTCATATACTTTTAGGCTTTTTCTTTTTTAGCTTACAGTCTATTAAGGACCTTAACTGCCATCAACTTTTATTTATGTCTATTTCTTTGATAAACTGTCTATAAAAAATATTTTGATCTATCGGCTTAATGGGTATTCGTTTATTATTTATTTTATTCATTAATGTTATTAATTAATTGATCATCTGCTCTTCATGCAGGACCAACCCATTCTAATATTTTTTTCTAATGAAAGAAAATATACCTTGTTTATTATATAATCACTTTATTTCCTCAAAGATTTTTTTATACACCTGCGTTTTTCGGTTAAAAATATATAGCTCGGAGCACTTTTCTATCAGTGATCATATTTGACAAGTGTAAAGCAATCAGAATGTAGAAGATTGAGCATCTCCTTGTTTTAGACTAAACATGCATGAAAAGTTTACTTTGTAGTGTTGAAAACCTCCATCCTTTAAATATATCTTAAATTAAAGCTTATTAGCTTCAATGCGAAGCGGAGAAGGTATTAATTTTACTATGATGTGTTTTTTTTTTTTTTTTATATGTCTGTTGCCACTTTTTCTCAGCTCTCACTGGACCGATTTCTTTCAAAAATACGTCAAAAGATCACAAATCGTATCTAGTTGAAGACATTACCCTTAAAAATTGAAAAAAATTCCCTCGTTCCCCGCAAATGGGGGAAATATCCAAAAAAATTACAAATTTANTCGATAAATGACTAATGATAAAAATAGCAGTATTCACACTTTACCTCCAGTCTATATATTAAAATATAAATATCTTCCGGAACATTAGTTCAAAAGTTATTACCGATCAATCACTTTCGTAATTAAATTATTTTTTATATTATAAGCTAGTTTACCATACATATGTTACAATTTAAATAAAAATATAAAGCTAACAGCCCTATAAGATATGAGATGAACATAAAAAATATTTTTAATANTATAAGATATGAGATGAACATAAAAAATATTTTTAATACATAAATGGAAATAAAATGTATCTAACAAATTCCACAAAAAAGTTGTTCAGAAAACTTTTTATTTTAAGAAAAATCGAATCATTAAAAGAATTACTCTGTATATAAATATATATGGGTGATGTGATCCCTCCAATTTAAAGAGGTTTCATGACCCTTCCGAATCAAATCACTTTTTTTCAGAACGATTTTAACTAAAATGTTCCTTCTTAATGTTCTCTTCCATTTATGACCTAATACCATAGTAACTACGTATGGATAATCGTACTTAGTACCTATGTTTATAGTATTTATACTATATTATAATTAGAAAAGTTTCTCCAAAATTAAAAAAAATTATATTCATTGTTAACATGGTACGACTAGTGTGACTTTTTCTTTCTTATCAATTCAATTATTTTAGATAAATTTTATCATCAGGCGAACGAGGGTTGTCCCAACATTATAAACCTATTTTTTTTTTTAGTTATAATACGTAACTC
>NW_026099576.1:14419254-14516666 GCF_025091365.1 Daktulosphaira vitifoliae | reverse complement strand
CAGTCACATAAATGTTTGTTATTTTGCTTGATTTTCTTATTACCTTCAAATAAAAGCTTACCAATAATTACAAAAAAAAAAAAAGCCGCTATCTGTATTTCCTCAAGTTTTCAGTGTGCAAAGTTGACTGTACCGATAAAGTGAGCGTTGCTTTCACAGTTTATCAATTTCATATTATTTTAATTGCTTATACGTTTATTTTTTTTCAAAATAATGGCCAATAATGTTTAATCTTTGTCGGAGGAGACTGTAGAACAGTTTTTAGAAGACTTATGTCAACCCAAGAGTTGACCCCGTCCAATTTTTTGAAAATGAATCGGACAGTGACGTTTCTGAACCTGCGCCTGGTACTCACAATACCAGTCGCATAAATAATAAAAATACTAATATTTTACAAAAAATATTTTACCAATTGGTAGTGAGCAAAATGATACTTTTCTATGTATGATTCAATTTTTTGAGTTGATCGAGTAATTATTAATAAAGGAAAAAGTAACGTGTGAGCGCGGTGCTCACAGTTTAGCAATCATGATCCGTAACATAAGTTTACCAACGACGGGTTAAAAAATTAAAAATTACATAGACAATAATAACATCAGTTCTTTAGATTAAATCTTAAGTCTACTTTATAATGTTTTATGATGTATTAGATTAAATTAAAAACAAATAACGATATTATTTTATACCTACTAATTCTATGTTTAAACTTAAATAATTACATGTTATACCTTGTCGGCAAGTACGTAAAAAAATATATTCAGTCATTAGTTTTAATATCAAATAGTTTAATTTTAGTATTTACCTAAGTACTGCAAATGACGTCTAAGACGTTCATTTTCTCTGTCGCCTAATAATATATTAAAAATAATTAAAAAATATACTATAGTCTATAGTATAGACTCTATACCCTTATCGGTTCGTTTTCGTGGTGAACATTAGAATAATAATATTTCAATATCTCATGTTTTTGTTTACTTGAAATGTTACAAAATGCATTGCATCTAATATTTTTATGATTAATACAATGAACTAATTTTTTTATTAAATAACATAAATAATTAAAAATTTCGCTATGAGGCTCCTTTAACAACGAGGCCCGCGGAAAATCCCGCCTTTACACATATGTAGTTCCGCCTCTGATACAAATGATACTCAAAGATATCACATTTTCAACATTAGATCTAATAAATATTTTACATTACTTACTTTTTTAAATAATTGTTGATCTTCAATTTTAACATATTGCATATAATTTTTTACTGTATGTAAAAAAATAAAATATTTAATAATCTTATTATATATAAAACCTCATCTTCTCAGCTTCGCGTCGAATCTAAAAAACAATTGAAAAATTATTCCTTTTTAAACATACAATTTTCAAAAAAAAATATTTAATAAAAGAACTCGACTACCTTATTTTAATAAAACTATTAGCGAAGATGAGAAAGATGAATTTTAGTACATTGGCGAGCGTTTAAAAATTTTATCAAAAACGTCCACGCACATCATTTTTAATAGAATATGATTTTACTTTTCGCAACCTAAATATTTAGTTGAGATATTTTTTATTCTTTTTATTATTATTTAATTTACAAGTGGGAATAATTGTCTGGTAAATGCTTTTGTGGTTATATTATTTTGTGCCTGCATATAAGGACGTCATTTTTTTTTTGGATGTGTGTGATTTCAAGTAGGCCATTTTTAAAATTCATTAGGCCATATAAAAATAGATATACCTACTTAAGTAAATTATTCTTCTTTTGATTTTCCCGTAGATTATGAATCACAATCAATAGAAATAGTAAATATAAATTATAATAATACTTACTATTTAATATTATATTATATAATGTAGCGGTCGTTTAATTATATATTTATCAGTTCATTACCGTTATCAATTGTTGCTGTTAACTGCGCGACAAAAAAGTTATGATAAAAACGGTAGCACAATGGAGTCGAATGCACAGTATGGACGTGGCTTAGTTGGGTCAAGTATAGATGATATCTGACAGTGATTGAAATCACTATCATAAAAAACGTTTCGATGCAAATCTGTAGATAATGTTTAATTCTAAGAAGTTGGTAGATTACTCCAAAAGCAAGATTAACTCCTATTTTTTGTTCTACATTGACTGCCATTTAGACATAGAAAATAAATAGTCGGTACAAATTTTTTTTTTTTTGAACTTTTAGTACATAAAATAAGCTTTATTTTAACATATATTTAAAAAACACAGTCTTTCCCAGAACATTTTCAAAATTTAAATTGAAAAAATTCTACATTTTATACAAGTTTTCAAAAATTCTAAAAAGCTTTTTGTATAAATTCATAGTAAGTTAGATTCATGTAAATTTTATATTTATTGGCTGACTCATTACTATGGAAAATCCTTATTTTTAATACACGACGCAGCAACCGTACATTACACGGAAACATAACTTTAAAAAAAACGGTAGCACAGTGGGGTCGCGGCATAGTAGAGACAAGTATAGATGATGTCTGAGAGTGATTAAAATCACTATCATAAGAAACGCTTCGATGCAAATCTGTAGATAGAGTTTAATTTTAAGAAATTGGTAGATTATTTCAAAAGCAAAAATAACTCTTATTGCCTTAATTTTATCCCGATTAGTTATTTGATTTATAATTATAATATATGAATAAATAGTAATTAAATTTAGTATGAAATTTATATACAATAATTTAATATTGTAATTTTTACGGAGATATTATAAAACCAATTTTAATTCAATTTGACTATTCTTGAATGGAAGGAGCTCGAAAGACCCCGTGCAATAAGGGATTGTATAAAACAAAATAAAACATTTAATTCATCTGGCTGATAATTTCAACGGGCACGCGATGTGTTTATCGTGAAACGTAGTGTGTAAACTGTATACTGTATTTATTTATATTTACTTGGATACCGAATAAACGCACTTAAAGTAAATAATTTTGAACGAATCACGGCGATTTTTGTGTTTTGGAGAGCAATTAAAAATGTTTAAAATCCTCGTAAAAAACGTCCGAGTTCTCTGCATACAGCCCTTACCGTTGTATATTGAATCATTTTCGGCAGACGAAAATCACGATATGTATACAAACACCGTATTAGTCACCTATCGGTCAGAAACGACCAATGTTGCTAGAGTGCCCTACGGCGTCAAATTACTAACCGTGAATCCAAACGGATCTTACGCGGACAAGATTGCTACCAAACCGGAAAATATCGCCAACACTGACACGATTATGAAATTAGAGCCATCGGCTACCGGACTGATGAAAAACAAACGAAACAGTACTACAGATTGTGACTACGAATATGTACACTCCCGTGCCGAATTTTCATTGGGCTATTTTTTGACTAGTACATCCAAAAATGGCAATTATTCATTATTCTCGGTTTCCATTGTGAATTGTATGTTGAAGTTTATGTTGTAAGAAAAAATTTTATTGATCAACGCCGTGTTGCCACAATACAATTATGTCGTCTACGTATCGCAGTCACTATTTTGGTTTTTGAGTATATTGTGCTAAAAGCTTCTTCTTCAAACCATTCCATGGACCAAAACTAGCACCAGTATTTTCCAACATGTTCATGTCATGAATATGACAAAAATTAAGAAATTTTTCTAAATAATGAGAACAACAGAAATCCATTACGTTACTTACTAAACACCAAATAATAATTTATACAAATAATTTTTTTTTTAAACCGCCCTCAGGGAAACAAAGTACTCTGTAAAATATTCAAATGTTTGATCAAATACATGGCTATGCTTTGTAAAATATTTATCACAATTATTAAACAGCTAATATTTTTAAATATTAGAAATTGAAAAAAAAACGATACTTATTAACATTGATTTATTGTAACTATTTTATATAGTGCAGTGATTTTATTATGATATTTTATAAGAAGCTTTTATTTTTGTTATTTTTTAAGATAAAAAATAATTGTTTTTTTAGATATTAGGTATTTTAGACAATCTTATTATATAAGATTTGTTTATTTTAATGGAAACTTGTGCCAAAATTTTTATTTATTTGAAAATAGTTATTTTAAAATTACTTAGGTTATTTGTAAGTCTATCCCTCATAGATTTAAATTTGCCCTTTGTTGGTAGATTTGTATAAAAATCTTGTTAATTTAACAGTATAAAGGTTACAAATAAATATATAAATGAGTCAGGTGATTATTCTATTTTATATAAAACCTGATAACTAGTAAAAATTTGTAAACTTAATATTTCTCATTTATTTAAAATTTGAACTATAGAAAAATAATTCTCATCATCAAATCAATGTAATCCTTTTTTACTTAAAATTTTTAACAATTTAAATTATTTAGTAGCACAATAGAAGGGATTTTCACTTAAAAATCAACTATTTATTAAGATATGTGATAAATTAATGAATAAAATGTTGTAACATATATATAATGCATCCTTATAAGTACAGAAGTATTTTGTAAAAATCAATAAATAAAATGAATTAAAATAAAGTATATTCGATCCCAAATAGTTGGCATAGAGGATAAGAAGATAATGATTATTTATGCATAAAAAATTGTTTAAATTTAATGGGACTGTCACTTATCGATCACACCTGTATTAATTAATACAGATTATAACTAATAGATATTAGTTTTTTGGCCACACTTTGAATGAAGTCAAACGAGCTAAGTATTAAGAGTGATAAATTCAAATAATCAGATGAATAAAATTAAAGTGTCATAAATGTATAGTACAATGAATAAATCTAATGAGAGAACGTGATTGGCGGCTAAATGGTATGAAAGTATTCTATCCAACAACAACGTTGCTTCCATAAGTCTGTATAATTAAAAAGGACAGAACATTAAAATTGTTTTTAACGCTTACCAATATCATTTTGCCAGTTTACTTGTTAAATTATCTTTTATGAATGTGTTGAAACTTTCATGGATTGTCATATTATTTAAAAAGCTTGAGGATTTATCCATGTTTGCAGTTATTTGCTGATGTTTCGGACTCAATGCAGAGTCCATTTTCGGAGAGATAGTTACTGCTCGGTGGCTAAAACTTTACTGACGGCTTATCTTGTTATCAGTCTATTTTTGTACGTTGGTTGTTTATCATATCTGTTTATGACTCATGTTGTTTACGGTATCTTGTTTTTGTTGACGACTTTGTTTTTGTTTTTGTTTATTGTTGTTGTTTTTGAAATTCTTGGCTTTTTGGTCTTCCTTTTCTGCACCAACAGTTTTCCATTACGTTTATAGTAACTTTTTCTTGTATTGAACTGTTTTCAGCGTTGTTAGTTGATTTTCTTTTTGTCTGGTGTATGATGGGTAACCAGTTTAGCTTATTTTCCATCCGTCTTCTCTATTGAAATTCTCTGAACATTTTTCGATTTCTATTGCCTTTTTGTACATTCGTTTGCCAAAATGAGTTTCTTTGTTTAGTATTTTTACTTTATCGAATTGGATGTCATGGCCTTTGTTTTTAGCGTGTTCGAATACTGCGGATTTTTCTGTCCTTTGGTAATCCACGTCTATTTCGTGTTCTTTTATTCTTGTTGCAATAGCTCTTCCTGTTTGTCCAATGTAGGATTTACCACAAGAGCACGGTATTTCATATACTCCGGATGTTTCCATCTCTGGTAGCTTATTTTTCGGGTTCCGGAGTAGTGATCCTGCGACTGTGTTCGGTTTAAAAACAGTTCTTAGTTTAAGTTTTTTTGCGATTCTTGAAATGCGGTCAGTGATTCCCTGTATGTACGGTAGTATTAAAGTTCCTTTCTTTTCATCTTCTTTGTTTTCTTCATCGTCATTGCGTGTTGTGTTTTTTCTTTTCTCTGCTTTTCTGATTGCCTTGTTGATATTTTTGATTGTGTATCCATTGTTCTTGAGTGCTTCCGAAGATTGACTCTTCAATGAGTCCGAAACGTCAGCAATTAACTGCAAACATGGATAAATCCTCAAACTTTTCAAATAAGATTATCTTTTATTTGAATTTGTCGCTCTTACTACTTGACGTCAGTATTAAATTTATCAAATATCTGTCCATCGAGTTGAAAATTATCAATGAATTTGTCGCCACTTTAAAATATATTTTCCATCTACTGAAAATAGTTGATCGAATTTTCGCTTAAAATTTGATCGATATACACGATATAAACTAAAATTATTGCTATTAATAGACTATCCGGTTGGGTTATTTTCCTTGTTATTTATTGCCCATTAGTATTGTTAATTAATTGCATTTATAAAATGTAGATAAAGTATACAGTTATTGACAGGGGTATAGTTATTGGCACAATTTAAAATATTTTATCAATAAAAACAGATGTGTTGGTTTTGGAAATTAATTTTTTTTTAATAATTAGGCAGATTATTTTACTTTATATTTTTTCCAAAAATTGAATTTTTATTTAACTGTGATAGGTACAAAATCAATTTTAAAAAAGGACCAATAACTGTGTCATCTAAATAACATTAGTTCTAATGGAAAAATTTATTTTTTTTTTTTAATTATTCTATTTATAAATGAAGGATGTCAAATTTTAAATTATTTTAATTAATAAATTCTACATAATTAAATAATATCTAAAATAAAAATCCCCCTAAAATGTTAAGCTTAATTTTATTTTTACTTTTATATAAGTATGCTAAATTTTCAGTCAATCTAATAGTCGATTAAAAAAAAATGAGTCTGTGTCTAGCATTCACAAGCGAGCCATTTTATGTCCATATTTCTTTCGGTGCCAAATTTAATATGTCTTGAGAGTATTGTGAGGATTAATTTCTATCCAATTTTGTGATATTCGTAAAAGACGACAGTCATGAATTTCATCGTTCCCGAGCTAGTCACTATTATATATTTTTTTAATGACATAGTTAACATGGAAAATACTTTAATCTTACAAATTTGAGAAATGAAATTGTAAGTCTTGGTTATTATTTATACATAAGCAAATTTAACAGGGTATTATTTTGAATTACATTATATATTCTAAATAGGTTTAAGAAAAAAATCATTTATACATTGCAAGCGGGCTTTTTATATTTTGGCCTGTAACAACAACGTGGTTTGCCACTTGCATAACGACTAGCTAGAGTAGCAAGGGTCGCCACCACCTAGGCGAGGTGTCACACCTATCAGATATGATTACCGGACCATAGGTGGAATTTAATTTTAAGTTAATTAAAAGTACAATCTAAGTTAATATGTCGTTATATGTATAAATTACTATAATGCCTCGTAGTTTATAGAACACAATTAAGACAATCAAAGTTGTATGTGGTTGATATGTAAAACATACCGTAGCCCGTGTCTAGATTAAGGAATAGGAATGAAATACACGCGAGTAATTAAGTTACTCGCGCAATAAAATAAATATTACAGTTGAAATTAATAAGGAAATTTAATTTAATTGTTAAAAAAAGAAAATTAAGTTAAACATGGACAAAAATGCGAATGCATCAAAAACCATGTCTACAAATAAAGGCAATACAAATAAAATAAAATATTTAAACAAATAATATTACAAACATCACGGACGGTATTGGAACACATCCGTTAATGTTAACAGGAAATTAATGAAGAACACCAGGAGCGGTCTGGACACTCGCTCCTTAGCGTTGGCTAGAAGAAAAGGGAAACACGTGCTCTCCACACATAAACAAAATTAAGTTAATTTACAATAAAATAAAATGAAATAAAATAATTAATAAAATATAGCTCATTACATAAATATAATATAAAAAAGAAAACGATACCCGGTCTCCGAAGAGACCCATCCGATGGTCTGGATGCTTCGCCGAAAAGATCTGGCCGTTCGCCGTTGGCGGCTCTACTCCATCATTGAAAAAAATGTCAATAAAACAACAAATGTGTGCACCCTAGCACGGTCAATGACAGAAGAAAGAATAGAGAAGAGTCAACACCGATCTAACGGCAATTTCAAAACGATAACGGCCAGTCTTTTTGGAAGGGATCAATACGATAACAATTCGATTTTAATTATATTTCTCTTTTATCGCCTTATCTAGCGGTCAGCGGTAAAATAATGAGTGGTTGACACCGCTGTGTCAGAAAAAGGTTCTTTCGCGCGATAAAATAAATAAGTAGACATAACAAAAAAATCATAAACGGTCCACCTTCGAATTTGTGACGTTACAACATATCTAATAATTCATATTATCTTAATAGAGTAATAAAACTAAAAAAAGCTTTGATGTAGGGGACACAGCTCTCATGATAATTTTATCAAGGTTTTTCATCTCCTCCCTTGGTAAAATCATTAGATCACCACTGTATTTTATTAGTATAATAATTAGGGATGGGTAGTTCGTAAGTGAGTCAACTCTTTGAGTGAACTGAATGAGCTGAATCAGTGTGCCATGTACTGTGACTCAATGACTCAGTGTGGACTACTAAGAATTGAATTTAGTTTACAACGTCTTAACAATAAATTCTGAATCATGCGAATTGTGATATATAGATTTAACTTACAGAAGTAGAAGTTGATGGAGTAATATAACTGTTCTTATAGCTTATTACGCCTATTGTCACTGACCTCCTCATTTCACCTACCTCGTGTTCTCCTTTATCAAACTCGTACTCTATATACTCTATCTTACTTTTACTTATTCTTAAATCCTTTTCTTCAAGAACTGATCTCCACACCTCTAGCCTTTCGTTAATTTCCTCCCTATTTTCTCCTATTAACACTATATCGTCAACAAACAACATGCACCACGGCACCTCTCCTTGTATTTTTCTAGTAATTTCATCCATCATTATAGAGAATAAGTAAGGGCTTAAAGCAGAACCTTTTTACCCTGGTACAAGTGCCATCATACATATCTTCTATTATATTAATGTACCTTTTCGGAACTCTTTTTATCATTAATGCCCACTTTAAAACCTCTCTCGGTATTCTGTCATACTCTTTCTCCAAATCTATAAATACCATACACAGCTTTTTCTTCTTTTCCCTAAATTTTTCTATAAGTTGCCTCACACAAAATACTGGCTCCATTGTTGACTTACACCCAAAGAAAAACCTCAATCAATTTTGATAGAGAAATTTTATCAAGGGTTTATGATAATGTTTTATTAATACGAACAAAATAATTATTCTTATAAATAATTATTGTTCAAGACAAGAAAAAAAATTATCATATTGATAAATATATCATAGTTTCAATAGTAATGATATATTTATCAAATTGAACAATGAATTTATTATATAGATCGAGGTTTTTCTCTGGGTGCAGGCATAAATCCAAACTGGTTTTTAGATACCGGTGTCTCATATCTTATACTTTTATCTATTACCTTGACACGGCCCACGTCGCTTCGTTATACACGATGCCCCACGACTCGTGCCACCTTTATTAGCCGTCGCCCTACTATGAGTATTAGACTGACCAACACCGCATGTCATACGCTACGGTGCAAAATCCAGCAAGTGCCGCACGACCGACGACGACCCGCCGCAAATGATACGAGAGTCTTATCCCCGTTATGAGAGTGACAACGTTGACGAACCGATCCTCACCCGCGCACCATCGCCATCAACGCTGCTTATCTTTTGACGCCCGAGGATCACGCCTGACATCGCGTCGTCAACTCCAGCGAAAGTGCCGCGATATTATGCGAAAATTATTATTATTGTGTTCATCTTTTCGGTTTGTTTTATTTTTTTGTTAAAATAACCTGTTGTTACTCATTAATAAACAGCCCAGGGGTCTTTACCCTCAAAACCAGTGTCGACCACATTTTTGCGACGTAAGTCGTGTCAACCTTTTCCCAAATTTTCATACTTGACTCATAAGCTTTATGCTTCTATAATTTTCACACTCCTGTATGTCTCCTTTACCTTTAAATATCGGCACCACAATACTATTCTTCCATTCATTTTGAATTTTTCCTTCTAATAAGATTTTATTCAAAAGTTCTTTTAAACACCTTATGCCAAAATCGCCTAATATTTTTCATACTTCTACTGGCACTTCAACTGCTTCATTATTTTTCATTGATGCCACAGCCTCTCATACCTCTTTCTCACTAATTAAATCTACTAGTTCCTCATTCAACATTAAATATAAACTTATTTTAATTATTTTACCACGTCAAAGTTAAGAAAAGTGGCTTTGAATTTTTGAACTGATAAATATGAAATTAAACCATTGCTATGTCCCTGACGCTACGTTGTATTATATAATATGAGAATAGTAAGTATTATTATAATATATATTTACTAATTATGTTGATTGTAATTCATTCTTTACTATGGAAAATTAAAAGAAGAATAATTTACTTAAGTAGGTATATCTATTTTTATATGACCTGATGAAATTTCAAAATAGCATACTTGAAATCTTGCACACCCAAAAAAAAAACTGAAATGATTCCCCTGGTCACCGTCAGCTCACTGCTGGATTGTATTATCTCTAGGTGTCCAACATGTTGTATTGTTTATTTACTTAGCTTACTTAATAAACTATTATATCGTTGCAAAACTAAAAGTGTTATACATTATTGTAGTACGAGCCTTGGTAGTTACTCTAAGGGAGTATAAATTAAATAATAAACCTCATTTCCTGAGGTAAAGATAGCCTAGCCAGCTATTCCCCGTTGGTCCCTTAGGATGCTGTTGATGGGCATTTAGGCTTAACCCCTAAAAAGCAACGTTACATTACCTTAATAATAGATACAAAAAAATGTAAAAAAAATTTTTTTCTTATTTTTTAATCCGGTGAATAATTTTTTTTTATTAATTGTCTAAAGATTTGGATTTAAAATAGATATTAATCACTAATTTAGTTTTATAATACTAGAGGAAACTATTACGTTTTAATGGATCATAAATTATATTTATGTCTGCTATTAAGAAAATTTTTCCAAACTAGTAGTCGTTCAACATTGTATGATAGTAAATTTGTATAGAATATAATAGAATATATCTATTCTATTAATAGATATTAATAGTCATCAATAACTTCTATATATATAACAATAAAATTATAATAGACATTTGGTTTAAAAAACACTTAACTTCAACTCGCTTAAACAGCTAAATAGTTTATCGGATCAACAAAAATTATGAGAACAAAATTGTTAATACATTTTTTTCTCTCATATTATTTTATTATTATTATTATTTATGTTAAAAATAGCAAAAAATTGTTTCAATAAGTCATAAATTATGTTTATTTATTTATTATTAAATATATACATACTATTAACCAAAAATTCACAATAATAAATTTGTGTTGAATATAAGTGTATGTGATTATTTATAGACATAAATTATTTAAGATATGATTTCCGAAAAAATTATAAATTTAATTATCGCTAATTTTTTCAATTTTTTTTTTTTAATAGATGTTCTTATCTATCATTTGATATATTTTTTTATAAATTTGACCCTTTACCTACTCACAGGGGGGATTAAAAATGACAACTTTTTCAACTTAACTATTTAAAGTGTTCCGGAAATACTGACGCTTTTATATATACCTTAAATTAAAGTTTATGTAATATATTTTATTATGGAAAAAAAAGTTTCTGACTTTATTTTGTCTTCACGGTGAAAATGGCTACCAAATGATATTTTTGTGTGAAAATTCTCGATCTTATATTTTACATTTTTTACTTTAAAATGCTACAACTTTTTGAAAAATGTATGTATCAATACAATTTTTTCATGAGAAGTAGTATTTATATACATCTTTCATTCGACATACTGTTTTTTTTAAATCGGACCATTTCCCTTTATGCAAGGGTCAAAACTTAAAAATGTATATGAAAGTAGAACTTTTTCAACTTAACTTTTGAAAGTGTTCCGGAAAGTCTGACACTTTTATATATATATCTTAAATTAAAGCTAATGTAATATACTTTATTATGGAAAAAAAAAATTGCCTGACTTTATTTTGTCTTCACGGTGAATATGGCTATACCGGAATGCTATTTTTGTGTGAAAATTCTCGATTTTGTATTTTACATTTATTACTTTAAAATGCTATAACTTATTGAAATGTGTATGGATCAACACAATATTTTTATGAAAAATAATATTTATATCCCTTTTTCATTCGACATACTTTATCTTAATCAGGATATTAATAAGGAAATAGCAGATCATGTTGCTTTTGGAATAATTCAACAATTTTTTAAAATTAAAAAATCTAAAAATTTGCATCGAATACTTGATCCAACTATGCCACGTCAACACTGTGCCGCGACCCTCCTGTGCTGGGTTTTTATAATAATAAAAGTATTATTAGTAAAATTAAGCTCAACTGAAATATCATAATTTTTGTTACAATATCCTTAACTGTTAATTTCGGGAAAATTACAGTTTTTAACATTTAATAATGAGTTTAAATTTTTGCGATAAGTAAATCATAAATATTTTTATTTTTAACTAACTAATGCATAACTTATTGAAAAGTGGATGGATCAACACAATTTTTTTANATTATTATCGGATAATTTTTCTGAGAACAAATATTTATTAACATTATTAATGTGACATCAAAATTTAAATTAATAAAGTACTTTAAAATATCAAAAATCCTTAATTTTCATTAATTGTTAAAGTCACCCGAAAATATAAAAAATTGAGAGTTTCGACGTTCAATATGAATATATATTAATAAGTAAATAAATTAGCTTCTATTACAATTTATTTTGTTATTTTCTATGTTTAAATATATTTAATAGTAAATATATTTTTAATAATACTAAAATTGGTTTCCATAGCTTTAAACTGATAATTAGTCGTGTTATTTTATGTTATTCAAATTCAATCGTCAGTTCTACGATTACTAAATATAACTTGCGTACTTCACATCAAAATTTACCATCTCAACAGTGTTTACAATTTGAAAAGATGATCAAAAACTGGAAAGATTTTTTGATAGGTCTAATTCAGCTCTGCCTTCTATCTTGTTATTCATTTTGCATATTTCTAGTCATTTTGTATAAACTTTATCAACACCTTATTGCAAAGTATGAACGTCCTGTAAATGAATCGTTCGATAATATAAACTCATCCAATCCATGCATGATGACTGAAATTAATCCATATGATAAACATGTAACTTTAACAAAAACAGGAATTGACCATACGATTGCTGTAGAATTATCAATGGAGACGTTGGAACAAACACACAATATGTTTATATCAAACTCCGAAATGGAATTAGACCCTACGGCAAAAAGAGTAATGATTACATTACTAAGAAAGCTGCCAAGTCTTATTGAACACGATAGACTTAAAATTGACTCCTTAGATCATTTTAAGCCACAAAAGAAGTGTATTACAAAAAAACAACCCTTGAAAATGCAGTCAAAATCATTTATCATTGTAGCGGAACGCATTTGTTTGTTTGTCAGAGTGAAAAAACGGTACTTTGATAAACCTGAAGTATTATGTTCACAAAGCGTAAAAATTCGTATATTAGACGGAACAAAAAAAATGTGGGTCTTATAATAATGGACAGTTATATTTTGAAAAAATGTATTGATACATACAGTTGTTTTGAAACTAAAACGTAAATATTCATTAAAAAAGGTAAAAATAATCCCATAAAACATATTGTAATATTTAGCTGTTATAAAATTATTTCAAATTTCATTTTTAATGTTTAGAAACTTGTAGTAAAACTAATTTAAAGTATTTTTGTTTATAAAATATTCTTTTCATAAATGAATTGTTTAATAAATCTTTGTTGGATAATTTAAAATCATTATTAAGGACATTTAATGTCAAGGTTATAAATAATATATATATATTATAATTATATAATGAAATATTTTTCATACAAATATTTTTTAAAACAAAATATTACTACAGGTCTACTTTAAAAATCATTTATTTATAGATATATGTGTTTCAAATTATTTCTTAAATCATATTAATTTGATAAGTAAGATTATATAAAAATTAAAATTTCTTTAAAGTTACAAATATTTAATATACATGTTTAATTATGATGTATGTTTTATTAACTTTTTTAAATTACACATATTATTATACTTATATTTTTGTGTATTTATTCAATTGAAGTAAGATGATTATGAACAGCGATGACAAAGCAAATAGTTTTATGTTAATTTTGTTTACGAAAATTCCTAAAAATATTTCAAATCTGCAATTAGATTAATGTCCGTGGTCTCTTTTTTGAGATTATTACTAATTTATAAAAACGAGTATTTAAATTTAAAAATTAATTTTTAATATGTTAAAATAATCCATTCAAAATGTCATGTTTAACTTTTTTTGGTCCTTTAAAGTTGATTTTTATAAAAATTTATAATTTATAAATGTTGAACTTTTAATCTTTTTATTAGTTTAACTTGCAAATTTAAAATTGTAATATTCTCCTCTAGAACATTTACAAAAACCAATATAGAACCACAGAAAAGAATATACTAACACTATTACACGTTTAATTTTGACTTTTGGCTATATAGTAGCCATGAGTCATTGTCTTTCTCAGCGTCTTCAAGACACCACAACGGTACTAAAAAAGGAAAATAATTATTATAACTTTTTTGCGTTGATTGGAATACAAACTGATGACTGTATGTTTCTATAAAAAAGTATAACACATTCAAAACCCTAATCTCCGTTTGCGCCGTTCGTGACATAAGGGCTGAAGACCCTATTTTCCACTCACTCAATAATTTCTTTTTCTCAAATAATCTCTTTTCTACTAATAAGAAATAATAAAGTAAATAGGAATTAATTACTTTTGGTATAATCCACCAATTTCTTAAAATTCAACACTATCTACAGATTAGCATCGAAGCGTTTGTTATGATAGTGATTTTAATCACTGTCAGATATTATCTATACTTATCTAACTAGGCTACCACCACACTGTTGCGACCCCACTATACTAAAGTTTTTTTTAATTATTTACGAATATAGAAATTTATTGAAAAATATTTTTATTTTTAATTACATGTATTTATATGCGTATCAGAGTCGTTCTAGGTTTTCAAAAAATAATTTTTAATTATGCACGTTATAATACAAGAGGTGATTTTATTTTCATAACTATCAATAAAACCACAGTCTCACAAAATAATTTCTAGAAATACATCTTTTATCATAATTGATAAAAATCTCATTTTGAGATACGTACTGCTGTAGCATAGCGACGAAATAGTCATATTTTAACAAACTTTTTCATGTAAAATTTCTTACAGAAATAAGCAATAATTGCTATTAGACTATTGATATTAAACATAAGCGCTACATTTGTTTGAAATTAGATTTTGTTGATACTCTTTATTATCTATATCTGTAATGAGTATATAAATATATTATAAACATTCTTCAACTATGGAATCATGTTTCTATCATTTTCAAAAATTATAATTAAAATAAGAATGGTCGTTGTTTTAAAAAGTTTACTTGATTTTTAGTTTTCATAAGTACATGCAAACTTTTAAAAATACTTGGCAGATATCAATTTAATCTTATGCAAATACACAGATTAAAAAGTTTCATGAATTTTTTTTATTTATAAATAATAATTTATTTTACATATAAAGTAACTTAAGTTATATAATATATCTACATTAATAAATATAAACTTTTTAATAGCAAAAAATTATAAACATTGTTTTTGAATGACTCAATAATAAATAAATATGATTGATTTATAATTATTATTTTTTGACTTGGAAAGAAAATTTTCCAAAAATAAAAGTGATTCAATTAACTAGTAAAAATAATTATGATAATTGAAAGTTGAGATGCTAATGTTTATCAAGATCACAGTTTGAATAGTTCAGTAATTTTAAGGTTAGATATTTTTGATGTAAATATATTTTAATAGTATATTTTAGTCTTAATATATTTCAGTGTAAATATTATTTAAATTAAACAACAAAATTTTGTGACAACAACAACTAATGCTTTAATAGTAAAATTTAACACCAGTACAATTATGTATTTTTAATTATTTAAAGCTTAATTTGTTTAATATGTATACATGCTCTAATCCCATTATTTGGACGGTATGTTTATAGGCGAAGCAAAATATAATAATACTATAGTAATAAGACGACCTGAAATTTTGTACAGATAGTAAAATCAGAGAAATATTGTTTACATATACAAAATATCAAATATTTATGAACTACCACATTTATTTCTATTGCCACAAGTTAGATGAAAGAGATTGATTATTTTGGGTTTGAGTGTTAAAATCTCCAAATCCATTAGTATTTGATGGAACAGTAGTTTGACATCCTAAATTCATGTGGTTCATTTGTTGTGGCAACTAAATGATATTTATTATAAATAAAAAAAAATTGAAAATTCATTATTATTTTGCACTTACATTGGCTAGATTAGATGATTCAAACACAGAAAACTGGCTAGTTGTATTTATTGGATTCTCCTAAAAATAGATACAAGGGATTTAAAAAAAAACTACTTAACACATAGCTATAGTTATAATTGTCCATTTATGATATAACTTAACAAGACATACATAAATTTATTCCAAATATATTACAAAAGGTATACTATATTTAAACTTTATATCTCAAAATTGTTTATGCTTTTATATTTTTTGGAAATATTATTTCTTTACAATAATGCTGAAACTATAAGTGCCAAAAATTTAATGAACCCTTAAAATAAAAATTAAGCAGTTCATGGCTTTGCAATTATATTTATTAATTAATGACTTACTTTATTAAGATATTGGGAAGAAGCGTTTTTTGCTGCCATATTGTAAAATGGATTTGATGTTTGAGCATTATTAAAGTCAATTGAGCTGTTAGATAGTAAATTAGTAGGTAGTCCCTAAAAAATAATGGTAAATTATTAGTAATAGTTTTGAAGATTCTTGAAATAAATTCTACTTAGTTAATAAGCATTTCAGTAGATAGTTAAACTCTGAACATTTTTTATACATTTTACACAAAAAAAAAAAAAATTTATGTTTAAAATATACATACAGTTACATTGACTTGGGGAAATGATTGCATATTTTGAAAACCATTATTGTTGAAAGCATTAAAAAAGGGCTGAGGTTGTGAAGTAACAAATCCATTATTTTGACCTAACAAAAAAAAAAAAAAGGAAGAAATGTAAATTCTAAGAACTTAAAATTATTCATTTTTTACTTTTAAATTGGCTAGTGGAAATATTGTTTGGTTGAGATTTTCCATAAAGCGCTAAAATTGAGTCAGTAGTAAGTTTATTTTTTGTAGCTGCAGCTGATTGATTAAAAAAGTTATCTTCTTCCGATGAACGTTTTACTGTAGAGTCTACTGATTGCTGTGTTTGTGGTGGAGATGTAGTTGCAGATGACAAAGATGCACTTAAAAAACTACTAAATGGATCAGTAGAATCTGAACCCGATGATGCAAACGATGTATCAATTAACGTTGGATTAGAATCTTTTGTTGGGGTATCTAATTATTAAACATCAAATAAAAATGATTGATAAGTTAATTTTATATTTAATTAATTTTACTTATGAATTTATATTTAAAAAGTATACCTAATCCAAGAAGATCTGTGGAATTAATTGATTCAGTGGATAATAACTTCTTATTTGATGTCAACTTTGGGCTAAGAGAGGCAGGTTTTGGTAATGGGTTTGGTATGATTGATGGTACATTACGAACAACTGATCCCAGTTTAGATTCCCTCTTTTTTTTTTTTAATTTTTCGGCTTCTTCTTCTAATTCTTTATCCCAATTAACCTGTAAAATGTTTTTATGTAATTAATTAAAACAAGAAAAGAGAGTATCATATTAGATATAAAACTTGCAACAAAATATTTTATTTTGATGAGTGGTATTGATAATTCAAATAAATAAAATATTTTATTAAAGTACACAATTTTAAAATTAATCTATTACATGAAATTTCTGTATTTTAACAGGAACAATTATTAATGTTTTACAAATCTCCAAAATAGAATTTTTTTTTTTAATGTCTGGTAACAAATGGTATTGCATTGAAAATGGCAATATTTAATTTTTACATTCAATAGGTCAAAACCTAGCAAGTAATGCAATAAATACTAAGTTTGTCATTATATTTGTTTTTGGCTCTTCCTTTTAAAAAAATCATTCAATGATATACATAATATCTTATAAAAATCAACCCAACTTTCTTTTAAAGAAAACAAAAACATTTTTGGTTTACAAATAATTGAAAATAATTTTTTATACTATTCATACTAAATGACAATTCGATATGAGGTGCTCACAATGGACCAACAGGTCTGAGTGCATGGGCATTATGTCTACATCAATAATTGAAACTAAAACTAATTCATACTAAAAAGTATTTTATTTCTTATGCATTATATCCTATGTTTGGTAATCTTAAATCTACCTTAAAATAAAAAAAATAATTTTTTTTTTATATTACAAAGCAATTTGTTAAGTAAACTGTAACGTAATTTTTAGAATTTTAATTTTAATGAACTTTTTTAGTTCAATTTTTAATGAAAAAACTGATAAAATAAAAATTAATAATATTGCAGTGAATATTAACTTTAGGAATTGAAGGCTGAACCCATTCTTTGGCAATATATTTTTTATGCTCATATTTTGACCTAATAAAAGCTTCTAATGCAGAATCAGTTTGAGGTCGCCTAAAATTGTCAGGTAGATTAGCCTCATATACAGCACGAGCACGACTATTTCCCATCTGCTGTAAATTCTGTAACAAAAATAAATTAGTGTTGAATATTTTATACAAATTAATTTATCTACTGAAATTAACAACACTATTTAAATTTAAATTAATAATACATACAGCTACTTGCTCAGGTGTCCAGGAATCTAGATTAACAGACCTCACTTTGCTTATATGTACCCCAAGATTTCGATGAATCCCTGCACACCGAATACACAAAAAAATTCCTAAATTCCAGGATGCCCATCTGGGACCTAAAAGAAAATTCGGATTGCATTCAAAATTTAATTGCCTTGAGTTATCTCTCACCTTTTGAATCACAATCCACACAATATTTATTATCGTCATCTTTTAGCATTTGATTCAATAAGGCCTGGCATCTATCTTGTATTAACTTCTGTCTTTCTTTTTCTGTTTTTGAAGACATATTAATTCACTTAGATTAAAAATCAGAAATTAAGAGAGAAAGAAATTTGAGAAAAATCTGTAAGGCAGTAAAGATACTAACACATAATTCAAGTCTATGAATTTTAAGTACGAATTGATTGGTTGAATTATTATACAAAATTTTCATTATCAACATTTTCAATTCATACTTGGGAATTTGGCTATTGAACTTATACATTGAAGCCAACTTAACAAAAAAAGCACACGTCTACATCAAATTAGTCTATTAAAGAACAATTCTACAAAAGTTGGTAATCGTATGATTACACACTGTTCGTTATCATTATCTGTAATTCAAACTGTTTGAATTTTTATAATTTTTGAGTTCAACTCTACTTGAACAATACATTTTTTATTATAATACATCCCAATTTTACTGGTCTCAACCTAGTATACAATTTTGTATTTAATAACTTAATAATCATAAGATAACATAATTTTTATTAAACTCTGTAAAATAGTTATTATTTTTTATCTAGTCATTGATTATGATGAATTTGTTCCTTTATTTATGTATATTAATTTTATATTTTGCCAATGCTCAAGATCCTAAAGGCTATATTGCTTATTGCCCTTGTATGGGTCGTTTTGGCAACCAAGCTGATCATTTTTTAGGTGCACTTGGTTTTGCTAAAGCTCTTGACCGCACATTGTTATTACCACATTGGATTGAATATCGTTATGGACAGCCAAAGTCAGAACAAGTACCATTTGATAAGTATTTTAATGTTACTCCATTATTAGAATTTCATAAAGTTCAGCTCATGAACGATTTTATGTCCAAATTATCAGGCAGTTTATGGCCTCCTGAAAACCGTGTCTCTTTTTGTTATATGCAACGTGGTGAAAAAGAAGGATGCAATGCTAAGTTTGGCAACCCATTTGAATCTTTTTGGGATACATACTCAATTGATTTTTCTTCGTCTGAATTTTATTCGCCTTTAAATTATGATGTATACCATCAAAATATGGCAAATAAATGGAATGATAAGTATCCACCAACTGAATGGCCAGTTTTAGCCTTTGTTGGTGCTCCTGCTAGTTTTCCAATTCAAAAAGAAAATATTTATCTTCATAGGTATTTGAAATGGAGCGATGAAATTGAAGATTTAGCAAAAAAATTCATTGAGCAAACAATAAAACCTGGTAAATTTGTTGCAATACATTTACGTAATGGTATTGATTGGACACGTGCTTGTGACCACATAACAAATAATAATTTATTGTTTTCTGCTCCACAGTGTTTAGGTTATAGGAATGAGTATGGAAAAGCAACTGAAGAATTATGTTTTCCAACATTTGAAATCATAATCAGACAAATTAAAAGACTAATAAGGAAAAATTTAAATGATATAAGTACATTATATGTAGCATCTGATAATAACCATTTAATACCAGAATTGACTCAAGCACTTAACAGCTTTAACGTGAAAATAGTTAAGTATAAAAATGATAACCCTCATGTCGATCTTGCAATATTAGGTCAGGCAGACTATTTTATTGGCAATTGCATATCATCATTTAGTGCTTTTGTGAAACGTGAAAGAGATTCAAAAGGTTTTCCCAGTGAATTTTGGGCATTTCCTACTTATCAAAAGAATAGTCAAACTATAAAAGAAGAACTCTAGTACTATAAATTGCAGTATACTAATAGTTATGCGAGTTATGTTTTAAAATACAAAAAATAGTGATAACAATATATTTTAGATACATTGTTTTATAATAGTTTGAAAGAAGATTTGCTTAAGTAAATTTTTATTATTGTATTTAAAAATTTTTTATAAACATTATTTTACTAAAATAATAATTTATATAGTATTTTATATTTATTATTAAATGCTTTTTAATATTTTAATAAAGATTTGTATTTAATTTTTGCATTATTTACTGTATTATTATTTTACTCTAATAATAGAATAAAACCAGCAGTTAAAATGATTGTGCTTTAATATTTACTGTTTAATTAAATAGTATGTATAGAAATTTAATTTTAATAGATACCAAAATTTTCTAAGTATACTATTACCTGTAAAAATTGAAAGCCCTTGATAAAGTCTCAGTACTAAATATGCAAAAGTTCCGTTCTAAAAATCTTTAGTAATTTTAATCAAATATACATTATTTACAATTTAAAAATTAGAAATAAATTTTAAATAATAAAAAACTTCACTAAATAAAAAAAAAAATTACTCACATTTTTACAAGAAGATAACTTTATTGAAAAAAATATGCATATTTACAAAAATTCAAAATGCAGATGGTAAAATCAATAATTTAAAAAAACAAATAATTATAATCAAAATATTTGTTTAACTCATTGATAAAAAAAAGATTAATATGATTCACCTAAAGTGATAGATAAAATTATCATTAAAAAAAAAATTTAATTATAATTAAAAAAAGATGATATTTGATATATTAAAAGCCTTATTTATATAATAACTAGGGCTATTAACATAAAATCAGTTCAGAAGAAGTACATAAAAATGTATAAATATGTTTTTATGAATCAATCAATATATTTTACGTTATTCACATATATAAAATTGTATATATAAATAGGTACTCTAAGTGAGTCATTAAAGATAGTGCTTTTACAAAATGTCATCCCTTCACATAATCCATATGAACGCCATAAACACCAATTTAGATTTATCACTTGTTCAGTCTTAAGTTTGATTTGTAATTGTCAATTCAAAGAAAGTGTGTTGCATATAAAAATAATTATAATAATAATATTGTTATTAGATTAGTGATATCTTTTTATTTTTATTTTCAGAATGGACGTATTTCTTTTGATCCGTCCAATCAGTCTTTGCTGTCATTTTTTCGGTGGTGCATTTGAAGCTATTTTTATTTTTTGACGTTTTAAAAATTCTTTTGCTACTTTATCATTTGTCCGTGTTTCAAGAACCTTGCAGATTTTTGAATCTAGAGTATAAATAAGTTAATTTTAATTTTATAGAAAAATTAACATTTATTTTTCTTAACAAAAAAGTTATTATAAATATATAAAATTTTAATAACTCATATTTTATATTTGATATTTTTTATTAGATACATTTACCTTTCTTAAACTTAAGTCTTAAATGAGGATATTATTTATTACAGTACAAATACTTGGAATAATAATTATAATAATTTAAATCATAAAATTATTTATTTTCTTTAAATAAAAGTAACAATTTCATACTTGGGAAAAATAAAAAAACCCATTTCTCTAATAAAAATTTTCTAGTGATATCTGTGATATACTGTAATAAATTTTTTTTTTTTTTTTAAATAGCCTTTATTAAAATAATATTTAGCTCAACAATTATATTATTATACAATTATAAGCGAACAAAGTATAATAGTCATATTACTATGTTATAACGGTACAACAAATGCGGCAATAATTGTAAGTATTATATTAGTACATTATTTAAAATTATTGTTAACAGAGCCTGTAATTAAAGTTTAAATTAATATTTTATAAGTAAACACAAGAAAATTTAAATTTTTGATAAAAGATATTTAAAAAATCTATTTAATTGATTATTATTACAAAATCTCACCTAAAGATTTGGGCACGCTCAATTTCAATCTAATTTGTGGAGCATTACCAGAATCGTTCTCTAAAGGTGTAGATGGAATATCTTTAAAGTGTACATAAGCTTCTGATATGAACTCATTTGTCATTCCCATAAAATCTTGATCTTTCAATACAAATATTATCAAACCATTTTCTTCATTTCGTTGTTCAGGAGTAAGAGTTCTAAAATATGTAATAAAGTAAGTATATAAAAATAAGTATATAAATAATAAAATAATTCATAATATCTTGTATAACATTTAACCAACAATTTAAAACATTCATCAAACAATGGAAATAAGGTTTTCTTTTGAACAGTAGTTTTGGATTTAATGACATTCTGGAACTTATATCTTGGAAGTAAACAGATTTTGACAAATGGATCACTAAAACCTTTAAAAAAATTAATTTTATAATTTAATTTATATTTTATAGAACTAAATTATGGAAAATTACCATTAGAATCCATTGCTCTAATATTATTGGCATTCAGTACTTCTATATTCAAACTATCATTGATGAATATTACTTTAATTGACAAAATACCCTGTTCAGAGTCTTGAAGATTTTGTTGTTCATGATACCTTTCAAGATAATATTCATGTATAAGCTCATCAGTTTCTAATGTATGAAGTCGTAGTAGAGCTTCTAATTTTTGGATTGTTTCACTCTTTTCAGTTTCATCTCCACTTCTCAGGAAGCCAAATAGCATGTGAAAACTGTCTCTCAAATTTTTAAAGTAAGAAGGTGGTTTTTTTTTCTATTCATTACAAAGTAAAACGATTAATATAAGGTAAAATAATAAAATATTATTGAGAATAGTATTACTATTACTACCTCAACACTCTTCTGTATCAAGCCATTCATAATGCTAGCTAGTTGTTCAACTATAATATCAAGAATTCTTTGAAAATTTTCCTCATTTAGTTCGTTACTCAGTGTACACAAACTTTCATCAAGATATTGCATCAAGTTGTCTAAATGGTTATTGTTTGTGTTGATTGTTTCACTTCCTTCAATTAAAAATTTGCTCATTTCTGGCGACATCTTAAAATAAGACATAATATTCAAATATATGGCATGCAAAATTTAATTATTTATTAGTCATACCTTGTTAACAAGAGTTTGAAGTAGATCAATAATTTTATTGCTGACAGTATCAATTGAATTGTCAACAACTAAATCTAAGGTCTTCTTACAATGATCAGCTGATGACTCACTTTTGTAATTAGCCAAGTTATCCATCAATTGGTTTAAACCTAAATCGTTGACGAATGGCCTTATTGACTGTTTTACATAATCAATATTATTTACTGCCAAACACCACTTAAAAAATAATTAGTTGAATTGAAAAAATTATATTATTAATATTTCTCATTTGCATGATTACCTCTTTGGTAACTTCAAATTTCTTTTTATCCACTACTGTTCGATTGACTTTATAACCCATTTTATCTGAATAGTATACAGAACATCTACAAATATCATCTATAATTTTTGCCACAAATGAATAGGAACCTTCAGCGTCAGGCCAAGCTAATTGTTGCCAAAAGACTTTGATTTGATAATAAATTGCTAAGGTATCTACAGCTGAAGAACTATATTCGACGCTTGTGTCCATTTTCACTAATTTATCTAAATCAACAGCTCTTTCAATTCGCTGCATAGCTTTGTATGCTGCTATATCAAGCCATCTAGCAACACCTTGTTGAAACCATAGATGATATTTTGCTATATGGCTAGTTTCAGGATCAATTTGACAAGATGATTTTCCTAGGCTATAAAAAAAAAATAAAACCTGTTAAATTTCTATTAATAAAATAATTTTTAAATAATAATTACTCAGAAAACTTTTGAATACTCATGTAGAGTTCAAATAAAGAAGTACCCATAGCTAGTGGATCTTTATCAACTTCAAGTCTTCCATTTTCTTCAAAATTTATAGGTTTCATGTTCATACAAATGCGAGTAATAAATGGTTCACACATTTCAGATATTTTGCATTCATAAATTGAGAATAGAGTACAAGCATAAGAAAATTGAATTTTCCTTAAAAGAAAATATCTGAGATTTAAATTACACTAACTCACAATAATAGTACAAGTGTATTACTTAATAAATATTTTGTCATAGTAATCTAAAGCTTTTTGAAGATCAGCTTTAAGATGTTGAATAATTTTTATGTGAAGTTTCATTTGTCCTTCTTCTGTAAAATCATGCGGTTTATTGTGTTCTAATATATGTATATACCTAAAAAAAATACACTATATATTATATATCTTTTACGAAAAGACATAACTAAAATTTATTTGTTCATGTTCAATAATATGCTAATTTACCAATCTACAGCTCCTTGAACAACTGCATCATTTAATGTTGTCTTTATGTCTCTAATGTGTTCACATGGCAATAACCAACCGTACATATCTAACGGAAATAGATCAATGTCACTTGGTTTTTCAAAAGAATGAAGGTGTCGCAAGATGCTAAAAAGAAATCATTAAATTAACTTAGATATTGATATTAGTTTAAATTAGATCAATTTACTTTAAATTTGATTCTATTTGAGCTATAAATCTAGAATCTTCTGGCGATACCTTTCGTATCATTCTTATGTTAGTGTAGCAAAAAGGCAACAGTTTTTTAGAAAATGACCAAAATAACTTAAGCTAAAATGTTGACAAAATTATTAATAATTATAACTTCACATTTATATTTTATTTTTACATTCATTATTTCTTATTTATTCATTACCTCTTCATTACATATTATTCCAGTAGAAATTGGTTTCACTAATTTTTCAAGTATATCCGAAAACACTTTAAAGCTTACAACTGGACTTAAGACATGAGCATTACAATACTCAATCCATTGACTTAAGTATTCATCTACAGGTGAAATATTACCTTGGGCCACATGTTGCTGAATTATTAACTTAGATTCCGGCAAGAAATCTCCCTCCCATGAATTTGCCTCGAGCTAAAAAAATAATTTAAAATTCCCAAATTAACATCAAATTAATACACATAACATAAATATGATAAACTTACTTGTCGAGTATTCATTTCATGAGCCAAAAGAATTCTTAAAAGATGTCGGTGCTCTTGAGCAGCCACTTGTTTGTCTTTTTCACTACCAAAAGATAATTTAAGAAGTAAATTTCCTTGTGGCTTAGCCTTTCCCTTTTTCTCTAGATTGTACCAAGCTAATTGCCCCCGAGAAGGAATCATCTATACATTATAAACTTTAGAATCACATAGAAATAACTGAATAAAAGAAATTTACTTTTACTGGAACAATTGTACCACCAATAATCTCATTATCATGTTTTCCGTTTGTAGCTGTCACAGCAATTTCTTTCATAAATCTTTTCATTCCTTTAAACCCTTTTATGTCACCAACCTTGCCAACTTTTTCTTTAACAGTCTCTGCAGGGTCAAAATCCCAAACTTCCACACACAATATATCATCATCAGGAACATTAACTGGTCTAAAATATATTTCATTTGATATAAATTAATAGTTACAATTTAAATATCAGAAATTATTTTACAAACTCTTACAGTGAAAAATGTTCTTCCCATACGGGTCGTAATGTCTGGGTTTTTACTGATGTGTTATATCTATGTTGAGGTTGGGATGACAAAAATAGAGTACAGAACGGGTCGCTAAGTCCATTTGCATCTTTAGGTTTAATTTCTTTACCTTCAACGATTTCAATGTTTAACATTATATTTGGTGCCTTTAATAAATAGTTCAATAATATTAATATTATAAACACATATATATTATACATATTTCGCAACAAACTTTAGGAATGTATGAAGTAAGAAGTATTTGAAATAATTATAGAGTAAAAAATTATTATTAAAAATTGGTTGAAGTTGATTTTGTATAAATAAATCTAATAGATTAATTTTTTTTGTTTGTACAATTTCTAAATATTTCTAATTGTAATTGTATTTTAAACGCAACTATATTGAGAAGAATGGGCATTATAATATCTTAAAAAATATTTTATTGCGAAATCCATCGTCAAAAATTTTTTTTTCAATTTTATAAGAAAACGATAGACATAGTCTACTTTGACTTTGCATAAACTGAATCCAATAATGTATTTTTTATTTTACTTAATAGTATATAAAAAACATTTAGTAGTTATCAGTAAATCATCGCATTAATAGTTATTTTTCGAAATTTTTAAGAAAAATATTCAAAAATTTTAGATTGAACACACTCTTCTTCTCATGAATTATGTAATAACAAAATTGTTTAAAGCCTAACTTACTTGTTTCTGCTTAACTGTTCGGTAAATGTTATCGTGAACTTCTGGTTCAATTTTAAATGCTTCTTTAGCAAATTCAATCAATGTATTTTTCTGAATTGTGTTCTTCTCGGCACCCACGCTATGAATAATCTCATGAAGTACTTCTTCATACAATTCATCGATCTGTAAATAATACACGTATCGATGAAAACAACATAGTTTCTTACTGCAAGTAGATCCACCAGAACCAACAGTCATATTTTGCATGCGAATTTTACTTCTTCTCTCCATTTCCTCTTTTTTAATACCTCTAAAGTTAAACAATTTTTCCTTTGCTAAACCAGGCATCATTGTAGTGCATTACACGTAGAAATTACAATTGAAAAAAGTATTAAAGATCGGACGAGAAAAATTATGCTGAACACTCAAAAGAAATGGCACTTCTAAAGATAAATCGGATCTGCGTGACGCTCAAGCCAAATGTGCTATTTTTATGATGATCCGCTTTTGTGCCAAACTATGATTTAAACCAAACCCCGTTCTAATACAAAAATTTGTTTACATATTTTCGGACCTTTAAAACATCAATTATCAGGGGCAAAATGGTAGGCCACAAAAATTGTGATGGCCCTGCTACCTCCAAAAAAAATTTGAATTGCTTCAAAAAAGAAATTATGAGTAAAAAAAAAGTTCAAAAATCAATTTTACATATTGGATTAGGCTATTCATGGTTGCTCTCATCGTTCTATAGACAATGGCCCCCGTGACGATTACTATACTTATTCCCGAGGCCACTTCTCTCGTGACAATAATTAATAGCAACGTACTATCCAACCATCCCTCATAGATTAGAGCATACCAGTTACTTATGTTTTCAATGGAAATAGTACTTTTTTCATGTTTTTAACTAAATGTTCGTATTCTTAGTGATGTGTAAATGTTTAATGAGAAAAATAATTTTTAAGTAAAATAAAAAAGTTTTCAAGTTAATTAATAAATATTTATACTCGCTGATGATGTATTCACAATATCTTAACAAAATGTATAAGTGCATATAGCCCTATCCATCATTTTATAATTTAGGAAAATGATGGGCAAACAAAAATAAAGTTTACTTATTTTTTCAAAAGCTTAAAAACACAAATGATTTTTCTGAATTTTTAAACTGAGCGAATGAGAACTATATGTCTTCCACTATACACCAATTCGATTACTAAAAATAATAACTAAAACGCATAAATTTCTTAATTAGGCCTTGTACTCAATAAAATTAGAGTATTCCACCACCCCAAAAAAATACAAATAAAACGTTAAGTAAACGATTTGAATTTTTTAAGGGCTTCGACATTTTTGTTGTTTATGAAAATGTGTCAGATTAAATAATTTTAAAAGAAAATATTGCAACGAATTAAAAATAACTTACATTTTCATAATATAAAAACGTTTGATTACGTGGGACACAAGGTTTTTTTTTAATTTCTAAGTAGTTATTTAATTTAATTAGCAAAAGACACAGAGGATAAGTAATAATATAGATAGGCTTGTTTTTATAAACTACATAGAAAAAAAAAATGTGTTAGCTAATATTTTTTTTAATAATATTGATTCATTTTTCTTTCCAAAAAAATGTTTACATTCGGTGTGCAGTAATCACATTAGTTGGGAATATTTAAATATCTAATCTAAATAAATAACCTTAGCTTATTTTATTTTATACAAGATAGTTTTTTTAAATATATAGATATTTTATTTATTGAGAATATATTTTAAATACTATTATTTAATTTTATATATCGTTTCAAAAATATTTTACAATTATAGTAAAATAATAACACTACATTTTATGAAGATAGAAGTGAAACATTTTGGTTGAAAACCAACAAATACGTGATGTAGTTATTAAGTAACTCTACAATTAATGTTTATAACAAAAGCATGTTTTTTTTATTTTTGTCTACCACACCTAATTTAAACAATACCACTGCTCAATTGCTATCAACCAAGTTAAATTACTGTTTAAAAAATGTGTACAAGGGGTATATAGAAAATGCATTTTCATTTTTTATGTAGTGTTAAAAGATAAGGTACGAAAAGTTAATGATAGATTAATGCTTTAATCTACCTGACAACGAATAAAGATGAGTGGCTAGAATGATATAAAATCTGACCTTGTAAAATTGTTCTATTTAATGTTGGAAACAGTCCAGATTATTATTTTTTATGTATTATCATCCTAAACACATAATCTCTGAAGTTCATGAACTTATAAATATATTTAAAATTACCCTTGCTCTTAGATGGTATGTACAACCAAAAAGTTATTACATTAATCAGTAGTTTTCATAAAAATTTGTTGGCACAATTTTTAACCATATGTTTTAATTCAATAGAATTGTTTAAAAATTTTAGTTAGGTCTATAACTTGTTTTTGAATTTTTATTATTGAGACTAAACAAATAAAATGTCTAACATTAATTTTTGACTTCCATTTCTATTAATCAACACTGTTAGCACTTATTAATTATTAATTAAAATTACGTACAAAATTTCTTAATGTACCACTCTGTAAAATATAGAGACATTAACATATATTACGAAACTATTAAACAATAAAAATTAATCACTTGTAGTTAATATTATTTAAAATTAAAAACTTTTGTGGATTTTTGAGTTAAATATTTTTTTGATTTAAATTAATATTTTTAATATAATTTTAATTTTAAAGCATTATTGAATTAATTTAATTAAATCTTATTAGTAACTGTGTTAATTGTAAGTTTTAAGTAACGCAGTCGAATTCTTTATTTCTAAAGAAAAAATAACATTTATTATTATTATTAAAAAAACTCATTAAAATAAAGATTCATACAAATTATGACAAAGATTGACATTTTCTATTGAAATTTTTCTGTTAATAAGTTATTGGCGATTAAAAAATATTATAAAATAAGGAAAATTTACTGAGTACAAATTTCATAACTTACATTTAATTCCAACAAAGATGAAAAAAAATCAGTGTACGATATAGTTTTAGAGGCAGTGTCTTCATAAATCTTAGCTAGTTCTTTTTCATCTAGAATATCCAATTGGTCTTCTTTCTTAATAGCTGCCGATTGTTCTTCAATATTTTCTTTGAGTCCAGATCCATATCGTTCAAAAAACCCTCCATCTAATTGTTCAACCCTAAAAGGAGAAAAAAAAATTCATAAGATATTCCAAAAAAATATTTATTAGTATTTAAGAAGATTCTAAAAGTTGTATTTGATTTTCGTAAGCTAACAAGGTATTATTATTTATTTCTTAACCAATATATTGGTATATATTGGTATTATATATATTTTATAATATTGCCTTTAGAGATTTGCCCCGATTTTTTTAAGTCAAATGATTTTTTTTTTGAAAGTAAATTTCTTTGTGTCTTTTTTCAATTGTCAACTTAAATATTTGACATTATAACTATGTACTTGTTACCTGAAGCTTATGCACCTCTTACCTTCTTTGATTTAGTGCTACTTCAGATACAAATGTATTCATAAATATACGAATTAATCAAACACTGATAATTTATTTTAACTTCTTCTTCAGGTTTCTCAGTCTTCCGACTGGTATAGCCTTCTTACAATTCTCCTCCATTTATCCCTGTCTTCTATTTTCCTTTTAACATCAACATATTTTAGGCTCATTTCTCCGTGATATGAAATTTGCTCTAGGTCTTCCTCTTCCTTTTTTCTCTGGTATAATTCCTTCGAGTACTACTTGTATAGGACTATCATGTCTCAGAGCATGTCATAGCCATTGTAATTTTTTAGTTTTTATGAAATCTATTATTGCCCTTTGCTCATTTTAACTTAAATCTTTTAAAAAAAAGATTGAATAACAATGAAATAAATTATCTGTTATTGTATAGATTTCTAGTTTACACACCTACAATGTTTATGCAGCATACATCATCAACCAGTTTACATTTGTTAGTTTTCTATATCTCTCAATTTCTAATGTTCAACTTTCTCTTAAAAATTTCTTTCAAGATATTCGTCAATCGTTTTTTAAGTATAGAAGCTATATTCGAGGAGGAATGAAATAATACTGCCCTCAATCATAATGATAACTTTTACATACATTCGTTGTAGTTTAAGCAAATTTTTATTACATTATATTTTGGATACTACCCAAGAATTTTTTTCCGAATGCAATTTTAATAAATTAATTTTAACATAAAAATTAATTTATATTAAAGATATATAATACAATCTATCCTTTTTAATAAATTAATTTATTATAAGATAATTTAACAAGAAGGAAAATGGTTTCATTATAATACGGTAAATTTCTTTTCACTCAAAAAAAAAAATATCAAGTTGGTCATAATATTAAAATAGTGACGGAAAAGTGGCAAAACTTATGACAACAATATTAACCCACGCTAAAAAAAACTTAAAACTCTTACTCAATTCAATCTAATTATAATAATTTATTTCTTAATGAAACAAAACTACAGAAAATTATTAAATCTTAATTAACAAAATATTAATAACACCTTTTCACAACAGCTTGTAATTTAATATGTAGAGCAAAATATATTTAAATAACAATTAAATAATTTAAGGAGAATTCTTCTCCTAAGATAATAAGAAACTTCTCTTATAAGTCAATCTATCTGTTTCTGGGTATCAAATAACTGTTTATTCACATAAATGTAAAATAATATTATATGCTTTAACAAATAAGACAAATATTATTTTACTTTTTCCAGGTAAAATAATATCGGAACTTCGGAATTTGTAATTAAATGGAATTACGTTCTTAAATACAATATTACGTTCCAAACTGTTGAATTATACTTAATTATTTTATAATTATTTTGTTTATCATTATTCTATTATAAAATATGCTTTTTACTATTTTATCTACTCGATAGTAATTAAACTCTAAGCAATTTGTTTAAATCAATTAGTTGTAAATCATATATAAGAAATGCTGGTTATTCTAAATCATTGTCCAGCTAATAAGCAATTTTAGTACAAAATTATTACTAGCAAAACGGATATTACAAAGAATAAATTTCTGAGAAAAATTAAATTTTTGATAATATTTGATAGTGGAATTGTTAGATATAAGTGAATTAAGTTTTCCTTTTATAAAATATTACATGTCCGTGTAACAATGAAACTTTAAAATAATCATTGGCGTAACTAGCCGGGGGCTTAACCTTCTAAGCTCCTCTTAATTAGAAAACTGTTCCTAAAATTTCAGAAAAATTGTATGCATTATTATATAAATATATATTTTTAAATTGAAAATAATTGAATATAACCGCTCAAAAGAGTGTGTTGTAGTTACTCCAGTGAAAATAAATAATGCTGTTATCTCATTGTCTTAAGTTCAACTCTATAGAAACACTTACTATGCTTGACTGTGCAATGTTACTATTTGTGTATAAATATATCTGCAATGTTGTTCCCGTGTAATAAAACTATTCACAATAATATAAAAAACAGAGTAAGTCTCGCTATGCGCGGTATTTCTAAAGAACGTATATTTTTATCAGTAGTATTATCGTTAATAAAAATTATAAATATACTTTAAATAAATTGTGAGCAAAAAGCATGTACTATAAGGTAATCTGTGTTCCAGATAATGTTTTTTCTAGTGTTCTTAAAGTTGAAGACACTATTTTGGCATCTTTCCATGAGTATTGTACAAGTCAGTAATTTTTCATTAATTGGAGCACATTTATACTTTGATTGCACATTTTTGTACTTGTTTAAACCAATGTTGAATGTTGGAAATTAAAAAATTTTTATGTAATAACTTTAATTATTTGCATTTAATTTGCTTGATGTTTAGGGAATATCTATTGATAATAATGTAAATACTCAAACAACTTGTGTAAGATTTATAAAATAGATTTTTAAATTTTGTTTTATTATTATTACAATCCCATAATTGTAAATTATTAAATAATCAACACTGAAAAATTACTATTTGAATTTTAAATTACATAAAATACTCTTTTGAAGAACATTTTAGTTCAAGATGTACAATATGGTTTATTCACAGTTATAAGTCAGGATTTTTTTTAGTTTGGTTTGGTACAACTATAAAAATTTGAATTAATGAATTTACTATTAAAATATTTAATCAGCATATATATTAAATATTTGATGCGTATAGAGTACATACGACGATATATATTAATTTACTATTTTGTTTTTAACAGGTTTTTTCATCTAGTTCTAAAATGTGTATGCAAATTAAAACCACATGCAAAAACACAGTTTTTTTTACAGGTTTTAGTTTTAAGAATCAATAAAGTATGGTCCATAAAACAAAATTTAATCACAAGTTTTTTTGGAAATTAAAAATACTAAGTTATTTAAACTTTCACCTATTTACTATTCTAATAGTCAACACCAAAAACAAGAAATCCTTGGACCAATAGCATATTTTTTATAAATCATCATGTAAAATTATTTGATAATTTTCATGGATCAAAATGGATCAAATATTATACCTAAACCAATGCTTTTTGTGTAATGAGTGTTCTATCATTCATTTTAAAGAGCATAAACAAACGTTTGATACCGTAAATTAATAATTTAAATTTTTTAAAATTTTAAATGCTCTAGAAACTTAACTACAAAATGACTTTGCTACCAAATTATTTCTGAATATATATTGTATAAAATGCTATCTCGATTTTTTTTTTTACATTTCTAATAAGTTTTTAATATATATATGTATATATGTATATATCTATTTTTATTTTTGATAAAATTAAAGTTCTAAGATCTAGTATGGCTTAAGAAAATAAAGTAACGAAAAATGTTCAATAGATAAAAATTTATGAGATTTATCAAAACTTGGGGGACACAGTATATAAAGCGTGATTCTTTTAATACTAGTCACTCGATTTCTCTTAAAATAATAACAATGTTAAGAAAATTATTTTTGTTTTTTTTTTTTTTTTTAGTTTTATATATTTTTTATTTATCAATTATAATTTTTCTATTTTAGTCCGAAGTTATCAACTATTTTTTTATTTAAATTAAAACATGCATATTTAAAAAGCTTAAAAAATAGAAAATGACTGGTCAATAACAACTTTTGACACATTTTTCGGAAATTATTAATTTTTAAATTAGATTGTAGGTGGCACGGGTATGACAATATTTATCATTAGAAATTTCTCGAGTTCACTACTCCTCCCACCTAGACATAAGAATGTTAATTACTTTCTAAGTACTGGTCCAATAGTTATACGTTATTACATATAAGTACTTTCATCGTTCGTTAATTTTGTGAATAAAACAATTATAACTAAAAACCAACAAAATAAAAATAGGCGATGACTGGCATAAATCACAAAGAAAACAATAGATATATATCCACTTAAAGTAGTATAATCGTAGGTGTAATTTTATTATTCAAATCAATGAAACTTTATTGGGCAGTTTACTTGTAGGACGTAGTACTATATAGATATAAAACATTTACAAGAAGTTCGACATTGAAGTTTTTAATTAGTAATTAGGGAAGGGTTGTGGGTGCACAACTCCTCATTTTAATTTAATAGTGAAGATACAATTATTTTTCGTAGAGGTAAGTGAAAGGTTCAATTTAGTATATAATACCTCAAGACGAAAGCCTAATTACGCCATTGGTGGTGTTGCCTGACTATACAGCGTGATCAGTTTATTATAAACCATTCGATTACTCGCAAAATAAATACAATATTGAAAAAAATTGTTAAAAATTATTCAACACATATATTATATTTGTTGATTTATCAAGTAATAATTACTTTTTAGATTGATCTCTTATAAATTAAAGGGGTGTCAACTTTATTTTTTTAAATAGCTACATACATATTTAGCTAACGTATTAAATAGGAAATTTTCTTATTAAAATTATGACGGGTCAATAACAACTTTTGTAACAGACTAACGGTGAGGAGGAGTGCTGCTATTTTTATCACTAGTCATTTCCAGACCGTACAGTTCCTCTAGCTCAGGTATAAAAATTTCAATAACTTCCGAAATAATGGTAATTAGATAATTATCTATTAAATAAACTAGATCATTATGTATGTTCCCATTTGAAAAATTGAAATTGACACCCTTATAATGTTAAACGGATGAATATAAAAAATACTTCATGATTGATAAATTTAAAAAAAATCTTATTATTTTATTTTTTGACTAATTAAGTGGTTCATAATATTGAAAAACTGTGTTATGATAAACATTTTTAAAGAAAAATTGATTTGATGAACAATTTTGTACAATTACATATTTTTTTATTGGTAAATAATGTTAATAAAAGCCTTAAAAAAATTAATCAAAAATTATGGTAAATAAATTTTAAGTCCTAAAGGAAGGTCCTGATTTAGATTGACATTATAAATATTTTCCTACAAATTCCTTTCCTATAAATTATAAATTTTTTTATTATTTATTATTTATTATTTAAATAAAAATAAAATTTAGTTTAGATTAAAAGTATATTAATAAAAAAAAATGTTTTAACAATATTAAAATCCCTTAGCATGGCATAATAATTAATATACCAACCTAGATTAAACTTATTAATAATAATTTAAATGTTTACAACTTTTAAAAATTAAAAAAAAAATTGCAACACTGTAGTTACTCTATTTTCTATTAAATAAGTGTAAAGTATTTATTTTAAATAATCACAAATAATACCTTAAAAATTTGATTGGATTAGCAGCATTTTCTTTTAGTGATGTATCATAATGATTAATGATCTCCGTAAATTCAAAAACAACTGAATTATGATTCAGAGAACTACCCATTTCAATAAATAATTAGCTCTAATATATTATATTATATTAATTTTAAAACTATGAAAACGCAAAAAATTAATGATCATAAAAATATCTAACTATAAGTTTATCCTAGAGTAACTCGATATAAAATGCACTACATAATCTAGTTAATAGATCTATGATGCACAACTAGCACTACGATTCGTATATTTCTAGTATTATATATCATCACTTTAGAGTGGTGTAATATGAAACTAATTATAGCTATAGTAACAGCTAAATGAAGCATACTTGGTAAATCCGAGTTTTTTTAGTAAAAACGACAGAAGTCAATCGATTTTTAATCATTTGTTAACTGAAAATTACACTAATTTTGCAGGGATTAATACTTTATTGTTATTTCATTCAAAAGCAACAACTATTTTTTTGATAATTATTAATTTACATTTATTTTTAAAGTTTTTAATATTATAATATTGTTTATAAAAATTTAAAAGCAATTGAATATTATCCAAATTGGTATTTTTGCATGTTATTAGAAAGGTGACATTGACTTTCATTTTTCACACAAGACTTCTTATAATTCTATCTTTAATATTTTAATCACTTCATCGAATCTATTATTGTAAATTGTAATACCTTATATCCGAAATGTTTAATAGCTCTTTGCTTTAAAATGGACAAGGTGATACAGTGTTGAAAAACCTTGGCCTAATTTATTAGCAAAATATGAAATTTTGATTCTATGAATCGATAATCGAAATCGATTAAATTGATAATCTACCAAAAATGGTAGATTATCAATAATACAAACAAAGATAGATTACAATTATCTCAGATCAGTTGATTTAAACGAATCGTATAAACGTTATAATATCCCAAAATCATATAATACAACAAATATCAATAATAAATATTGTATTGTTATTGGCTAATACAAACTTTACGCTTGAATAACTTTAACGCCTCAATGCATTTTTAGATCCCATGATTTTTTTTTTTTGTTTTTATTTAACATTTAAATATATTAAAATATTACCTTAATATTGAAATTAACGATAAAACATTAAGTTTAAAGTATTTTGATTTCAAACAGTGTTAAATTTTTTTGTTTTAAGTTATTACCATATTATGTTTAAAACGGTATTAAAATTATATGCATTTTTAAGGATCTTTTAGCTTCGTTGCAAAGCTGAGAAGGTATTAATTTTACCATGATGTCTGTTGCCACTTTTTTTTCAGTTCTCACCGAACCGATTTCTTTCAACAATACGCCAAAGGATTACAAATCGTATCTAGTTGAAGACATTACCCTTAAAAATTGAAAAATTTTCCCTCGTTCCCCGCAAATGGGGGAAATATCCAAAAAAATTACAAATTTAAAAATCGGTAATTTTTTCATTTTTTTCACTTTTTTTTCTTAAAACTTCCATAACTTTTTCAAAAATAAACAAATCAACATAATTTTTTTTTATACTAAAACCTTAGATAATTACCTTTCATTTGATATCATTTTTTTGAAAATCTAACACTTAACCTGCTCATTGGGGGAGATTTAAAATAGCAACTTTTTTACAAAAACTAACTTTTTCAACTTAATTTTTGAAAATGTTCCGGAAATACTGCGTCCTTTAAACATATATCAAATTAAAGCTTATTTTATGTACTATAAAATGAAAAAAAAAAATTTGTCCCGACACTTTTTCTTCTACATTTAAACGGCTGCCGTAGTTAAAAAAACACTATTTTTGTGTTAAAATTTTCGATTTTCGATTTTTAATTTTCAACTTAAAAATGCTATAACTTTTCGAAAAATGCATGTATCAGCACAATTTTTTTTTTTCTAAATACATTATAAGTACATCTTCCATTTGACATACTTTTTATTAAAATTAGACAATTTCCCCTTATATAGGGGGGGTTCAAACTTTGAAACATTGTATAAAAAATAGAACTTTTTCAACTGAACTTTTGAAAATGTTCCGGAAATACTGCGTCCTTTAAACATATATCAAATTAAAGCTTTTTTTATGTACTATAAAATGAAAAAAAAAAATTTGTCCCGACACCTTATCTTCTATGTGCAAATGGCTGTCGAAATTATAAAAAAAATGTAATATTTGCGATAAAAATCACCTTTTATAACGATGTTTTTTGTAATTAAAACTGCCATAACTTTTTCAAATATTAACTAATCAAAATAATATTTCTTTATACTAAAACCTTAGATAATTACCTTTCATTTGATATCATTTTTTTGAAAATCTAACACTTAACCTGCTCATTGGGGGAGATTTAAAATAGCAACATTTTTACAAAAACTAACTTTTTCAACTTAATTTTTGAAAATGTTCCGGAAATACTGCATCCTTTAAACATATATCAAATTAAAGCTTATTTTATGTACTACAAAATGAAAAAAAAAATTTTGTCCCGACACTTTATCTTCTGCATGTAGGCTGCCGTAGTTAAAAAAACGCTATTTTTGTATTAAAATTTTTTTTTTGCAAATAATTTTTAAACACTATATTTGTGATTTAATAAGTTATTTTATGTTAATAATGATTTTATGATTATTGATACTTAATTTATGTTTTATCACTGGCGAAAATAAGGAAAGTATACGAGGATAAATCTCCCAATTATATAGCAAAAATACAATTTTTCGTTTGGAGTGGTAGTGAATAATTATACTATATACATTCCCCGAGAAAAAACCTTAGTAATGCCATTGTGTTTTATATTTTTTATTTTTGATCATATTTTGAAAAAAAAACTAATTATCCATAACTTATAATTACAAATAATGTTATCCATTCCTGTTAACTAGTTCACATATAATATATAAATATTCCTTAATGAGAGATAAAATAATAATCAACGAAAATAAATTTAAATAATTAATTAATAAGTTGATTGTACGTTTATTTATTTTGAACTCATATTTTTTACTCCCCTGATCAGTATTTTTATTTTTATAGATTAGTAAATTGAAACGTGTATTATTATATTTTAAGAAAAGTAACTTAGATTGAATAGAAAAACAATTATACTATTACTAAATTTAGTGCCTCGCGTGACAAAAAAATTTGTATTTTAACATTCATTACTAGTTTAAAGGTACTTTAGAATGAATACTTAAAGATTATTACGTGGTCGTATTTTCGACACTTATACATAGTACAGATAATTTTACAGACTACAAGTTTAGTCACAATTCAAATTGATGGTTAAGTCATACATAGATGATTATTAACTAAATATGCATAGATTATACTACATTGCATATAAGTTAAAACATGTGAATCTGATATGATAACTATAAAAAATTTAAGTGTGGTGATAACAAATTTAACATTAATGACTCAATTAAAAATTAACACATAAAATTAAATGATAAAAAAATAACCCAAACATTTTTAAATTTACTAAATTAAAGATTTATAAAAATCATAGGCATAGGATAGTAAAAATCGTTAAGGGAGGGCTAAATTCAATTTTGCCTTAAAAAAATAGCTAAATAATAATTCATATAATGTTGCTAAATTTCTAAGGGGGCTCATATTGTAAGCTAAAGGAGACAAGATTCCCTAGTCTCTCATTCGATACCAAAGATAAAAATATTATTTTAATTAATAGTCTATCTACAAAATTGTACTAAAGCTTCTTTGATCATTTCTTCATTTCTTCGAAACATTATTTAAAACATGAGTTACTATTAAGTATTTAGAATACTATAGATTATAAAATATTATTTTATATTTTTTCATTAATCCAATTTTATTATGAAACACTTAAGAATGAAAATACAAGAGAAAACCCCAATTTTTCTTATGTAATTAATGTCTTTTTTTACTAGTCATTTTTAGGGTAGTTCCATAATCTTTTAGGTTACAGTATTTTTGGAGCGTACCAATCTTCATGTCATACGCCTTTAGTATAATATAATTATTAATTACTTATTAGAACACAAGATTAAATATTTACCACTAGGATTGACCAAAGAAAATTTATTTACAGTCAGGCACGTACCCAGAAAATGTTTATTGGAGGGGCCAACAATTTTGGGCCCTTGTATCATTTTCCATAATTTGTTTCCCAAGAAAAGCTTGTTGGGGGGCTCCCTCCACTCCACCTTAGACAGTATCCCATACTATGAATCTTACAAGTTCAAAATTTTACCATTAGTTGGTTAAAAACAAATTGTTTTCGTATAAAGTACACTAATTATTACAGTATTTTAAAAAATGTATAGTACCTATAATTAAAAAAAAAAAAAATACTTTCATCTTCACTATCGGGATGAATTTTTCATATTGTGAAAAATAAATAAAATAATGATGTGAATATAAGCTGATTTTCAACTTTTAAGCTATTAAGTTGTAAATAATTTTTAAAATAAATATAAATTATAAACAATGTAAAATTTATTTTATTTAAAATTAAAAACAATTCCTGCCTTTTTTTAGTAATATTTTTATTACTATTATTTAGAGCAAGCAAATAACAAAAACAAATAAATTACCTATTGTAACTGCTAAATTATAAAAAAAACCAAGCATAGGGAGGTCGCGGCACAGTGGTGACGTAGCATAGTTGGATCAAGTATAATGATATCTGACAGTGATTAAAATCACTATAAAAAAACGCTTCGATGAAAATCTTCAGATAATATTTAATTTTAAAAAATTGGTGGATTAATCCAAAAGCTACATGATCTGCTAGTTCTTCATTAATATCCTGATTAAGATAAAGTATGTCGAATGAAAAAGGAATTATTAAAAAATATTATGTCTCATAAAAAAATTGTGTTGATCCATCCACTTTTCAATAAGTTATGCATTAGTTAGTTAAAAATAAAAATATTTATGATTTACTTATCGCAAAAATTTAAACTCATTATTAAATGTTAAAAACTGTAATTTTCCCGAAATTAACAGTTAAGGATATTGTAACAAAAATTATGATATTTCAGTTGAGCTTAATTTTACTAATAATACTTTTATTATTATAAAAACCCAGCACAGGAGGGTCGCGGCACAGTGTTGACGTGGCATAGTTGGATCAAGTATTCGATGCAAATTTTTAGATTTTTTAATTTTAAAAAATTGTTGAATTATTCCAAAAGCAACATGATCTGCTATTTCCTTATTAATATCCTGATTAAGATAAAGTATGTCGAATGAAAAAGGGATATAAATATTATTTTTCATAAAAATATTGTGTTGATCCATACACATTTCAATAAGTTATAGCATTTTAAAGTAATAAATGTAAAATACAAAATCGAAAATTTTCACACAAAAATAGCATTCCAGTATAGCCATATTCACCGTGAAGACAAAATAAAGTCAGGCATTTTTTTTTCCATAATAAAGTATATTACATTAGCTTTAATTTAAGATATATATATAAAAGTATCAGACTTTCCGGAACACTTTCAAAAGTTAAGTTAAAAAAGCTAGTTTTTTGTGAAAAGTTGTCATTTTGAATCCCCCCTGTGGGCAGGTAAAGGGTCAGATTTATAAAAAAAATATACCAAATGATAAGTTAAGACATCTTGCATCTATAAAAAAAATAATATTGATTTGGTTATTTTTAAAAAATTTATGGCAGTTTTAAGTAAAAAAAATGGGGAAAATGTCGAAAATTAGCGATTTTTAAATTTGGATTTTATTTGGAGATTTCCCCCATTTACAGGGAACGAGAGAAATTTTTACAATTTTTGTGGGTAATGTCTTCAAATAGATACGATTTGTAATCCATTGGCGTATCATTGAAAGAAATCGGTTCGGTGAGAACTGAAAAAAAGTGGTTACAGACAAAAAAAAACACATCATAGTAAAACTAATACTTTCTCAACTTCACATAAAAGCTAATAATTCTTTTTTATATTGAAACCTTAGAAATTTTATTTCATTTGTTAACATTTTTTGATAGTAAGATCATTGTGACATACTTACAAATATCATACTATGATGTTTAAAGTAATAAATTATAAAATTATTTTTATTAATCATTAGCGTGTTAAAATATTTTTTCTTTTTACAATCTTGTTTATACTAAACTTAGCAACAGACTAGGTATTGAAAAATTATCAAAGCTTGCACCATTAACAATTATTGATAAAGAACTATTTATGATATACTTTCAGTAGTTGAAGTGGGGAGATACGTAGGGATGACATCCCTCTACTTTTGTTAATTCATATTTTTCTTCGTTCTACTTATTCAGTTCAATATATTGTAAAATGTGCATTAAGTTTATAAATTTATATTGGTGATTTTAACAGTGGCATAGTCAAAATGACTATTAAAATAAAGGCCGTTTCTCCACTTATTTTGAGGCACTTAGATCACAGTATATTTTTAAATTATTATGTAGCAAAATTATGTGATAATATATTTTAAAACTGATTAATTTATGTCCAGTGTTATTTTATGTATAGATTGTTAACTATTTTTTATTTGTATCATAATCATGTACCAATACGATATTATTAATATGCATAAAATCATAATGTAATATACAGTAGTTCTATATGTCATTAACACCATAAAAAGAAATTGCTAAAACATTAATTAAAAAATTGATTTTTATTAGAATTTTCACAATTTATTTGTTCCTTTTGTAGAATTTGTAATTTAGAACCTTTATGATACAGCTATTTTGTTCATGCCACTTCTACATTTGATATTAAACTTATTTCTAACTTACCAAAAAGTTGTTTCATAATATTTCTTATTGTTTTAAGATTTCAATTAAAGATAGAGTTATAAGGTCAGTAGTATCCTTATTTAGATGGAATTAGGAACGTTTATTATATTAATACTCGCCTTAAAACAACAAGCAATTAATCTGACAACGCTAGAGGTAATTTTTATTTAAAAGTGGTTATCGTCACTTTTATATTTCCCTGAATTATTTATTTATTTTAATAATAAGTTTATATTTATCAATACAATGATTGTATTTATTTTCAATTTAAACTCGTTAATCAATCCATAATATATATATAAAAGATAGTTGAGTAATTTATTTACTATTTATAACATATATTAAAATGATCTACTAAACTAACTATAAGACAAATGTATATTGTAAACTTTGAAAAATCCTTTCTATATTAGAAAAATAATCTTTAATATAGATTAAGTTTAGGTGATTAAACACACCAAGATAAAAAAAACTTTTATTAAGATTAATTTATCGAGAGATTACACTCTCAAAGTATTTATTGACTAAAGAATAATATAATATTCAAAAAACATCTCGATTTATATAAAACATCATCTAATATAATTGAGTAGTACATTATATATTTATAAGATTTCCTTTTACACAACAAGACTTATTTTAACGATAGAACTTATTTAAAATAACTTAGTAAAAAAATCGAGTTATTAAAAATTTGAGTTCTATTACCTAACTTCTGAAGAGCTTTGTCTACTAAACTTCCGTTGTATGCGGTCGTAAAACCCTTTCCACATAGATTCTTCGTCTTCCATTTTTGTTATTTTAGATTCAAAAAATATTTGTTAAATTTTCGGTTTTCACTAACATACACTAAAAAAAACAAAACGAATTTAAGATGTACAGTGTGATCAACAGAACACACTCCGTTCTACCATCGCAACACAACTGGCGACTACAAAACTCGAACTGGCGTAGAGTTCTAAACAAAACCGGTTGCTGGTCGCCTCGTCGATTAAACAGTACTACTAAGTAAAAACCCAAACAAATCCAAGAGAGTGGGGTTGACCTTTAAAAATAATAGTTGTTTTATGTCATAATAGTAATTTTGTGAATAATATTTTGTATGATTTTCTCGTAATTTGACATAGTAATATTTGGATACATTTCTTTGATAAAGAAAAAATTAATGAATTGAACAAGTTTTTTTCAATTTTATGTTTTAAAAAAGTTAAGTACAATCGGAATCTAGCGTAGTTGAGGTAAGGAAATTGTGTAGATTCTAATTGCTTGATATCTGACAGTAATTAAAATCACTGTTTTAAAACCCATCAACACATATTTGAAACAAGCTTAAAAAAAATGTATCAAAAATTACTCGATCATTAATTTTTAAAAGCATTAATTTAATGTAAGGTAAAAGTTATCCTACTTGCAGAATGTTTCTAAAAATTGAGCTGAAAATTTATTTTTTTGAATGCATGGGTGTTCTATTGAAACCTTTCCTGTACTTAACTAGATTTTCATAAAAAGCATATCAAAGAAAAGTTATTGTCTCAAATGTTGTCGATATAAATATCATTAGATCAATGTAATTCCAAAGAAGTTAATTCAAAAAAGTGACGACTTTTTAAAGAAAATTTGCAATTTCTGGAATTCAATTACTCATAGAAGACAATCGTCAAACGATTTTTTTATAAGTTTTAAAATATTTTTCAAATGAGTTTCTCATTGAAGCACAATTATCATAAAACATCAATTTGTTTGTGAAATGTAAATTTATTAATGATTTACACTACTATTGAGTTAACACTAATTTATGTCAAAAATTATTAAAATTATCATGGCAGATAATACCTTATTGAAACATCTGATTTAAACTTACAAACGTGAAAATAGTTGAATGTAACGTAGTAACATTTATATGAATCAATAGAAACAAACGTCTAAAATTCTTTTTACACTACCTAGTTTAAAAACAATTTTTTATTAATAACATAATTGTTTATCCTTGACTAACAAAAAAAATTGCCTCGTTTAAAAGTGCATCAATTTATATTTATTAAGCAGTAATTAAAGAAATTTAAACTTAGTTACTATTAGGCAACTAAATTTCATTCTTTAGAACTAATTTTTGTAATATTTATTCGGTATTTTTTCAATATAATATTTCATTTGCTCTTTATCAAAAATAATGGTTTATTATTTTAATAGTAAAATAATAACCATTGTTTGTTAAGAATGAAATCCTACATAATATGAATACTTAATTTTGAAAATTATTCTTAGTTAAATTATTTTAATTTATCAATAGAACTACTAGGGTTTCAATTTCTTTTTTAACAAATAAATCAGAAAACTTTAGTATTTCAAGACTCCTAACTCAATAAATGTGAGGTAGACATTCAAATAATTTACATTCACATTAAAAGTTGTCTGCATAGTAACCTGTTATTCAATTGTGTTGTATGAATTTCATCAACAGTACTTTTTAAAACGTAACACAGAGGGGACGACAAAGAATAGAGGGGACCCAACATAGTATCCACAACTGTGGACACAGATTGAAATCTAAAACTAATTAACTATAATCACTATCATAAAACGCTTCTTTGCGAAAAAACGCAATAAAATTTAAAAAGTATTTAGAGGAAGGGTATTATTCCCTCAACCTTCCTCTCTTTATATGCTTATTAAATAGAAACTAATTTGTATAAAACTCTCCCTAGAAAAACTTGTGTAAAAAAAATAAAAAATAGCTTATCTGAATTTTGTAATATTATCACAATAATTGTTATTTTTCTTTAAGCTTATTTTTAACTTTAACATTCATTTACATAAAAGAAGACAAAATCTTCTAATTTTCTTTTAGAAGATCTTAAAGAAAAAAGATTATCGCACATCACGGTCTGCTTTACGTTCGGCTGTAACATTTGTCCATCACGAATGGATTCTATTGTTTTATTAGTTATACGGTCAAAATTTTATTATTCGATGAACGTACAAGTTCAATAAATGTGAGATTTCGATAAACTTTACATTCCACGATTGTTTGCAATTAATTGTAATAATAAAATATTTATTTTTAATTAATATATAACTTTTTAATAACAATAATTTGTTACTAATACATAAAAGTCTATAATTTCTTAAATTAATTCACTTGAAGTGTATTTAAAAAACGGTAGCATAGTGGTGTCGCGGCAGTGTGGACGTGGCATAGTTAGGACAAGTATAGATGATATCAGACAGCGATTAAAAAAACTATCATAAGAAACGCTTCGATGCTAATCAGTAGATAGTGTTTAATTTTAAGAAATTGATGGATTATATACCAAAATTAAAATTATTTCCTATTTCCTTTATTATTCTTGATTAATAGTTTTTTGTTTAGAAGTATAATATAATGTAATATATATATATTACATATATAACTTGAAAAAGTTGATTTTTGTTATTTAGTATTGTAATTTTTATAGAGAAATTATAAAAAATAAAGTAATATTACTTCTATGACAAACATGTATAAACATAGAAGTGCTTGATGCAATAATTTTCAAAAAAAAAAAATTGTTTGTTACTTATAAATAAATTTATTGATCTACAAGGTATTTACTTTTCTAACCCATTTTTGAGCATATTTCAAATATGCAATTAAAACTTCGCATATTGACTAAATAATAACAAAATTCTTCTAATTACTGTTATAGTAATTATAATATTTGTTATAAATATTTATGTTTCATTATTATGTTACATATGAATAATCAATAAATATATTATAATTAAAAAAATACGTAACCTGCATTGTAATAATTTAATAAAAATCAATAACTTAATAAAAAAATTTTTTTTAATTAAAGTTTTCATGTTTTTCTAATTAGTAATAATCAATAAAAATTGGGGTTAATAAAGTATATATTGGTCTATAATCATTAAAAAATATTTTATTTTATTGATTTGATTTTGCTGTGTAATTCAGTATAAAATCGAATTTTATATTTCTATATATGTTGAGATATTTAATTAAAAAAAGTTTTTTTGAAATAGCTATTTTTTACAATAGCGTAATTTTGAGATATTTTCTGAATTTCTAAAATTAAATTATTTTTCCAATTATTGGGGATTATAAGTTTAACAAGATTAAAATCGTATTCTTTTAACGTATTAACATTGGTTAAAAAGCTGAAAATAATTAACCTCAGACACAAAAATAAACTATATAGTAATATATTTTGATACGAATAAGAAAGACGTTCTCACACACAAGGGGAGACTAAAGTGATAGGATCCTCGATATCCATTGAATATTTTGATTAAATGTTATTTAATGTATATTTTTCAACTCAAAAAAGAATTAAGAAAAAAATGCAAACAAGTTATTACGACTGGTAGTGTTTGAACTTCGTAACCCGAAAATAAAAGACTTTATTATATACGATTTTTTTTTTTTTTTAATAGCCTTTATTAAAAATTATATACGATATATATGTTTTTTTCACATAAATTATTAATTAAAAATAATTTTTTTTATGTTATCAAATTGTAGTATCATGATGATAATAAATTTGTAAAATGCAAACTTTTTTAAGTATCAAATAAAATGTATAACTATAACACATATTCTAAAACTTTGAGTAATTTTGTATTATATGAGGATGTTATTTATATACATTTGTTTTTCATAATATTAGTGTTGAATATATATGATTCACATGCTAAATAACTTTAATGACATCCAAAAAAAAAAAAAAACAAGGGGACTAAGGTCAAATTAGTATTTTTTATTGTGATTTTATAAGCTATGAATACATTCAAAGTAATTAAACGTATAATCTATGGTATTTTTCTCATATTTTTATGTAACATAGCATAATTATTACTTTATGTTCAACAATAACATAAAAAATAGTATATTTTAGAATAGACTTCACAATAATTGTTTAATAATACATTTATGATTAATTAAAAGAATTAAAAATAAAACTGTTTTGTATTATTTGAGTATCATCAATGTACATCGGGCACTTTTGATACGTTCAAATAGAAAATTCAATGTCAAATAGCTAAATATTTTGAGTACTTTTTATATTAACTTGGATTTTTAAATCGCATTATAATTGTTTTCACTATTAATTATTATTATTAATTTTGATTTAAATTTTACACCAATTATACATCCATAGAGTAACTAGAATAAATTTAAAAATTTTTCCCACCCTTACCCAATTTTTATTTAATACAACAATATGATTAATTTTCTAAATTTAGAGAGCTAATTTTTTAAATAGGGGCTAACCCCCCTAGTATATGTATAGATATATTGCATAATTATTTAAAAATAAACAATATTTAGTTATATTTAAAATTATGTGAGTTAACCTTATGCAAATATTATGTGTATGAGGTACTTTTTCATATTAATTTAAATACAATTTACATAACTTCTTTGATAAATATTACTTGATGGATCCGATTTCATAATATTGTAATATAGCTACTTCAATTATTTTTAAAAACAGGTAAAAACGATAAATGTTTAATAATAAAAATAGTGCCATATCAATGGGTGAAATGTTATTAATAAAATATATTTACTTTCAATCAGTCGTCCTTCTTTATGAAAAAATTACCATTCGCTATCAAAAATTATATTGATATGATAAATTTATTATAATTCATTCTAATTGTAGGCGAAGGTACTTAAATTATACATTGATCTCCCATGTAAATATTTCATAATTTATTTGCATGTAATTAAATTATGTTTTAGTTTGAATAAAGTTAAAATTGAATAGAAGGTATTATTAGTTTTTCTTAAGTATATGTTGGCGTAATGAATTGTACTCTTATACAAATTTCAAAACATTACAAGTTCATTATTTATTCTACCCGTGTTATCTATTCCATTATCGTATAAATTCAAAATTGCATTCAGAATTTATATTTTAATGATAAAAATAAAAACGTGAATATAGTAATCAAATACATCCTATAATCTATTAAAATACTTGTAATAAAGCTTAAAATAATTAATTTTGTTTTAACTAATTATTATACAAAAAATAACCCACTTTCTTGGAATATAAAAAATAATGTATTTTTAATACATACTATTTGTCAATGTATGGAACAAGAGAAATATTCATATTATATAATGTGTAAATATGACACTTTAATCAAATTAACACTTGGACAATTTTTTTCCTAGAAAACAAGATATTAAAAACCTAAAACCCAAGAGATATTTAATTTTACCATAGAGACAGGACTCTTTGAACATTAATAGGAGTAACCTAATAGAACATTATATATATATATACAGTATTAAATATACAAATAATGGCAAAAACATTTCGGTATAAACACTTATGTAAAGAAAGCGAATTTATATAATTCAGTAGGATTTGCACACAATGGACCTACAGGTCTAAGTTCACAGGCAGTTTTTGTCCACCTTTTTAACAACTAAAACTAAAACTACTATTAGTAAAGAAATGTCTTAAATATTTGAATATTTAAGTTCAAATTTACTTCAATTTTTAAAAATATTTTTCAAATTCAGATTTCAATGGAATCAGTTTAAAAGTAACACTGACATTATTTCGGTAGGGATATGATTCCTATTATTGATAGGAAATATCGAATAGTAACTATCGAACTATTCGACAGTCGTCCACTATTCAAACTATTCGAATAGTAAAAATATTCGATAGTTACACGATATATTCAAATAGTTTTAAAAACTATTCGATAGTCTATGCTAAAAATAAACTATTCGGTTGTATAAACATAATTCGAATAGTTAATCGATAGTTTAAAATATTTGAAAATACCCATCACTAATTTATACTATTATTAATTGTATAATAATTTATTTTAAGTATTCATTAATTATCTTCTTATAATAATTAAGTGTACTGAACAAAAATTTTAGGTAAAACTAATCGAATATTTGTTGAAACCATTGGGTAGTCCATTCGAAAGGTTTTTAAAACTATTCGATAGTCTATTCGAATAGTCTTTAAACTATTAGATAGTTTATGCTAAAAATAAACTATTCGGTTGTATTAACACAGTTCGAATACTATTTGATAGTTTAAAATATTCAAAACCGCCTATCACTAATTCCTATGTCCCCCGAGACAAAAATATTGACTCAAGATACAATGTTTTTTTATTTGATGAAGGTTACGAAAATATTTACTTTTGCATAACTTCTGGATCAAAATTTTAGTTACGTCACTAAATTAAGAGTTAAAAAATTTTTTTATAATGTCTAGTATTATTAATATTTTAAATCCCAATGGTCAATAAACAAAACTAAAATAAACCTACAAACATTTATTTCACAAATCCCCACCCAATCATAGAATTCCCGCAGAGAATATTTAGCTTGAATATTATACAAGAGGTGTTTAAAAAAGTAAGGAAATAAGTCAATTGTATGAACAATGAATAGAATAGTAACCATTTTCCTTATTTACTGAACACCCTATATATTACAACAAGTAAATAGTCCTACTACTATTATACTTAAAGGTATAAATTTGTTTAGCTTGTTAGAAACAATAAGTAAAAATGAAGGTTGTCAAAAGACAAAAGAAACAATGAATAATAGCAAGATATGCTCGGTCATTCATGGTGTACATTATGGAAGTGACACATAACATATATACTATAATAGAGCAGACAGAACCCATTTAAAAAATTAATAAACTTTAATATTAGTAACACCTTAAAAGATAAGTACACCTATTTAGCTATTATTGTTAACAAATATTAACAATTAAAAGTCGAAAACGCTTCACCCGCATTTTACTTTTTTTTTTGAACACTATCAAAATTTAAAACAAAAACATAAAGGTTTATTATTATAGCAAGAATAATAATATTCATTTTTAAAATTATCTTAAGAAAGTTTTTTTTAGCATGATGAGTATGGGAAATATATCATTATGTCAATAGTTTGTTTTTTTCTCAAGCGTTATAAATTGTGACGGACATTTTCGAATATTTTAAACTATCGAATAGTATTCCTTAGTTTTTTAAAACTATTGAATAACTATTCGATTTTTTTTTTAAGGCAACCGAATAGTTTATTTTTAACATAAATTGTATTCGAATATTTTTACCTTTCAATAATTTTTGAATGACTATCGAATAGTTTCAATAGTTACTATTAAATATTTCCCAACACTATTTATAAATACCATATTATGTGTTATTTATCCAATTTGCGTATAATTCCTTTGTAAGTAGATTATAAATAATAAAATAAAAAATTAATTAACAACATAATAAATGAATCGGCATTTCCAAAATAATTTATTTCATAAATTTATTGCAGATGAATGGTCATTGCATAACATGGTGATTTCAAACTAAAATACCTTTGCCAATAATGGTATATAAATTACTTTTTACATAGTATGTAGAAATACCGTTCCAAAATATTTTTTTTACAAAAATCTCAATTTCGAAAAAAATGTTTTTTTCACCTAACAATTTAATTTATGACGTTAAAATAAAAAAAATCATTTTGAATTTTTATATCTATTGTTAGAGCGTAATCAAATTATTGTAAGAATAATCAACGAAGATGATATTTATACATATGTTAATGTAAGTGTGTCAGTTAAGTATGTCATTTAACAATATATACTCATCTCACGATAACTCAATACAATTGTAGCGAGTTATTTCTATAAATTGATTTAAATCTATTAAATATTTAAGAAATGTACAAAATATTCATCATGTACAATTAAACTTATTATGCAAATCTATTACTAAGTGAAGCGTAAATGTTTTTTACATCATTTACACAAGTTTTGAAAATCATTTTATCAATAAATTATAAATTATTATTATTAAAAATTCGTTAAAATTATTTTTTAATTTAAAAAGTAATAAAATTCATTATATAATTTATTATTATTAAAAATATTATTATTTTACTATATACCTTAATATGTGATTTAATATGTATAGTTGTCGAATGTGTTGCATGTTACAGGCGAATATCATAATACAGCAATGCAATAAATAGACTTATTATTAGTCTTAATTTAATAGTTATTATGTGTTTAAGCATTTCTATGACGATTAATTGATTTTTACTGAATTAAAATTCTACAAAGCTATGTTATTTTTAGTAGAACTAAAATCTTTTTCAATACATGATTAATATTTAAAATGATTAGGCACAATAATTCTAATAAACGCTAAAAACTGGAAGAAAAATTAGTATTTTTTATCAAATATTAATTTTCTACTCTAAAGTACTTAAACTAACAAGTTCTAGCAAGTAAGTTTAAGAATTTAGTAAATCAATAACCCCAAAAAAATTAAAAACTAATTATTATAAGAAGAATAACATTTTCCTTAAATGTTAATCATTAATAATCAAAAAATATCTTGTGCTTAAATGAAATACTTAAAATTGTCAAATTTAGGAAAATAGCCTAAAAAAAGGCTTTTAATAAAAATTTTTGGAAAGCCATTTTCTAAACATATACTATAAAGATGTTTTGTTTTAAATTATAGTTTATCTATAAGTATGTAAAAAATAACCAAACTATTTATATTAAGATCATATAAAAATGTTTTTAGTGAGGTTAGCTTTGATTTGAATACGTTTGTTATAATTGGTTTATTTTATATATATTTAAATAGTACTGGATAATAATTGATATTAATAAAATGAGAATTTTTTTATACGCATTATATTAAACAGGAATTATAAAATACATAATGAAATTTATAATTAAATAACTTTTTCATTTCTATTATCATACCATATGGTTGCCAATATACAAATATTTTTGTTCAATTATTATCTTTAAGTAATTCCCACACATTTAAAATTATGAAATAATTCAATTAATATCAAAGTTCATTACTCTGTAGAATAAATGATAAAATGATGAAAAATAAAAATAATTTTTTTGTTATTTAAAAAAATAGTTTAACAGCCAAAGATCAAGGATAAATACTATGAGGACTAAGAATTTATTATAAAATGCTCTTTAAATTTTGTAAATATTAGAAATCATAAAAATATTAGTGGAGAACATGAACTCACTGATAGTACCTAAATCCATACTAAAAATGAAGAATTATACCTGTTACATTGAATTATATGTAAATTATTGATGTATTTTCTTCGTGGATTATAAAAAAAAGACTAGTAATACAAAAATATGTGGAAATGGAACATAAATATCATTCGATTGTGATGATATCATTGTTATGTTAATAATTTCAAACATTTGAATAAGGTCATTGACACTTATCAATTAAACAAATTCATAATATAAATAAACAACATTTTTATTAAATAAATATTGAAACAACCTAAATATTACAATGAACTTTCTTAAGTTTCTCACTTAATTTTCAAAGTTATTTTTTGTTATTCCTCGAATGTATTTAAAGAATATGAATCCCCTACCTAAATAAAAATATTTATATATAAATAAATAAATCCAACCTAATCCTATTTGAAATTAAAATCGTTAATATGTGCAATAAGTGTCATCATACTATTGATATTTTCTTATTAATCGATAATTGTGTTAATTATTACATATTATTTTATGGCCTTATTTTACAATCTTAGACAAATTTTATTATTGCATTGACATATACATTAAATCTGATGACTAATAGAAAATGAGTATCATTTAAATATATTTAAAATATGCCATAAAAAAGTTCTAATTTTTTAATTAAAGTTCCTCTTTATTTACCAAACCTGAGAATGTCTACTTATATAACTTTAAAAGAACCAAAAACAATACTGAAGGGTGGAATCACAGGTTTTCTAAGTTGTGTAGACAAAACTATCCAACGCATTGGATATTGATGAACAAAATTCGTCAAGAAAAAGTAGGTGATAATAAAAACTCGAATTGTATTTTCTATACAATTTTTTCCGATTAAAGACAGTTTTTCTCAGTAGTATACAAAAAAAAAATACGGTTAAAATAACCATATAAACGGTTAATATAGTAACAACTACAATGAAGACAGTTGGAATAACTGAAAGTTGGGTTAACCCAATCATTTATTTAAATATTCCAACTCATCTAAAAAAAATATGAACAAATAATATCTATAATCATATCAAAGAATATATTAAATAATTAAAATTTAAAAAAGTATATGATAGATAACAGCAAGAGATATCTTTTAACATTCATGTTATGCTCGTGTATTTTGGTAACCACTTAGTAAACCATTTATTACTTAAAAATATTAACATGATAAAATTTTAATAAATATTCGTCAGGAACATCGATATTATGTTTTTATAAAAAAATTAAGAGAAACACATTTTATTTAATATGTGCTATTCAGACGATTCCTACCTAAATTAACATATATCACAGAATGCAACGACACCTTTAAAAATTTATTTAAATATCCAACTATTTTTATTAGAATTGTCACTATATTAATTGTTCATTTTTTTCGTGGGTTTATATTTAAAAATTAACGTGTTCTAAAATGAAATACGTTAATAAATAAATAAATTAGGCTCGTGATCTTATATTATCGCAATTATTATTTTAATATAATAAAACTGTAAATAAATTTATAATTGTTGATGTAACAGTTCACACGCATATTTTAAACGGAAACCAAAATCGACTGAGTAATTATGCTTTTTGATAGTGCACGATTGTTTCCAGTAAACAATGTCCTGTTATAACAATTTAACGATAAAAGTTTTTTAAGGTACGAACAAATAAATTATGTTCGTGGAAATTACGTAAACTCAAACTTAATTTTTTATTTGTATACACAATCCAGAGCAATTACCGTAAACAATAACAATGCATGCTATCTGTGGTCAATCATGTAAGTTTGACTTATTACTTTTACTTAAAATATTACAATGAAACAAACCTACTCTTTGTGTAACACACCTTTTCAAAAATTAAAAAACCTCAACCCCAGGTGTGTATGTGCATTATGCATGATTGCTTTACCGTATCGCACTAACAACGTATATTACATATATCTATGTAAGGGTTCACATTCGAATATAATATTTAATTATTTTCACTCTAACAATTACCCGTATAAAAACAAATTATTTTAAATAATAAAAATAACTTATTGTTTAACAAAATATTTCGGTTATAATCTTTTAAAAATGTATGTATACAAATTATTTTATAAATAATATGATAACAAAATTTACAACAAAATTTTTTTTTTACAAAAAAAAGAAATTTCCTTAGAATTTTAAATACTATTTTAATTTTGATAGTTTCTGTTCGTAGATCTGTTTCTATAAAATAGAAATCTTTTTCAAAATAACTAATTACAGATTGGTAAAATTATTTATAAAGTTAAACAAAAATCAGAAAGAGTTTTTTTCATACGTAAAAAAATACTCAATAATAAGATACCGTTATCATAGATAACGTAAAACAGACAATTAAAATCCTAATAGTGATTGTGTGATTAAATAAAAACCGCAGCTGTACAAAAGAAATCATTCTTATAATCAACGTCCCGTTTATTGCAGGTGTTAATAAATCAAAAAACAGAGTTTTGCATAATTTCATTATAACTTTTAATTATGTTATTGATTTTATTACACTAAAGACATTATGTATTCGATTTCGTTGCTCTTAGTAACACCCGAAGACTTTTAAAGGTATACATATTTATAGTGTTGTCTTGGTACAGACGACACTACTGTACTAAGTATCTTAGAAATTCGTAATATGTTAAGTTAATCAATGCTTAGTGATTAGTTAATATAAAGTAATTTTTTAAAAAGTCTGTTATAATAAAATCATTATTTATGATTTTGATTATTGATTTTTTTAAAAAGACTGAGACTGGAATGTCAAAATTAAAGTAAACTTTTTTTTTTAACTAAACTATTAAAGTATTTAAACAAAAAATAAAACTTAATATTTTAACACAGAAATAAAAGCTACACTAAAAAATTTAGAAACTATAATTATTTATACGTTAAGTATTATTTTTATACGTTGCAATATATTTGTTTCTTTTAATTTTTGCAAAAAATCGTTTTTTCCTTGTTCTATAATACATATAATTAGATATAACAAAAAAAGTTATTACTTTGTATTTATGGTTAACAGATTATTTTAGAAGATAAATAAAACAAAACCTATTAAATAAACATTCATTTTAAATCAAATAGTAAGTTAATATTCATTACAGAGAGTTTTTAATCATGAGTTAATTGTGCTAAGGTGTAAGTTAAAATTATTTCTCTAATCATAGATAGCAAAAATTTAATGGTTCCAATTGCATAAATTTAACACTAGCTAGTACACTCTACTGAGCTTGGAAGTTATTTATTTAAGTCTTACATTCGCGGTGAAATTTACAAACCAATATTTATTTCAGAACTGTTGGTTACTTTTTTAAATGCAGTGAGCCAAATAAGTTGTTTAATGAAAAATATCAATGAATTTAGTATAAAGATAATTCTTTTAAGTTCTACATTTTCATTTACATCGTCCTGGCTCCTAATTAGCTCTTGTCATTCAAAATAAATTTTTTTAGTTACACTTATAAGATACAATTTATTCAATTTAATGTACTTACGGTTTTATTTTGCGTCCTCTTCTTTTATGCCATTTATCTGTTACTGCTTTAGTGAACACGGCTTTTTTTCCAACCAAATTACGGCCAAATTTGATCGCTTTTTTTTTGGTAGATTTCAGTTTTCTTCTACAGTAATTCTCTTGCGTTACACTTAACACCTCGGCCATTGTATCGCACACTTTATAGTTATTAATTCGCTTTCTGAACAAATTTCTATTTAAGTCAACGGGAACTATTTTTTTACTAAAAAATCTTCGCGTATAATTTAAGAAAATAAAAATTTCGGCTGCAGAACTACATTGGCACCCCACCGGTATAAGCTGCATCGGCGGAAGCAAGATATCCTTCTGAACTAGAGCCACAACACGTGCAGTACAGTCTTGAGCCTCCGATTTTGGCGCTCTCTCGTGACTCATTTTTATAACTCACGCTCCCCCACGATCAATACACAAAATTTTTATAAATGTTTATCTGAAATCTGGGTATTACCAAACGTAAACACAGTAGTGAAATTATTACATCTAAATTTAAGATAATAATTTCCCAAGTAATAATAATGCATTTCGTAAATAACTTGCAATTATTTTGTAAATGATTTTGTCAACTTAATACATAAAATAACTGGGCATTTTTCAAGATCAATGCAGATAGAATAAGAATTCAATTTTAAATTAATGATTTACATAAAACAACCTTAACTTTTCTTTTTATTATCAAAAGAAGTTAAGTATTTACACCAGAGAGCGTGCTACACAATTGCATTGTTTAAATGAAAACGCTATTCTTTAATCATAACAATAAAATAAACACTATTGCGTGTCACCTTTAAATCGATTATAGGAAATAGAGAGACCAGTAAACAATAAGCAATTACGGTAAAATAGTATAGTCTGTTAAGGACTTCCGTCGGCGTGTGAAAAAATATTTAATTAATCAATTCTAAGACTTTATATATTTAAAGAATAAAAAAAAAATCATAACTAACCAATAATGTTCCAAATTCTAAACGACGAAATTAATGTGTAACAGTCGTTAATTAAGCTCTTAGAAAAAGATAATAGATCACTTTTATCAAAAGTAAATATATACAAAATAAAAACACGGCTCAATTAAAGAATTGTTCTTGAAAAGCATATCTAAGCTGTTAATGAGAATCGAGATAATGTACTTGTTGTGTGCCAAGATAAATACATCGGAAATGTTGAATAGCCCAAGTAGGAAATGTGTTAGTGAGAGACTTGAACGCCGGGGAATAGTTCTTTCGTGAGGTGTAAAACAAAACTTGGTGGTTTGCCAGCCGTGAAAGATTTTCTTTGTTTTGTTGGCGATTCTTCAGCGGGTCAAGTACTGTCACGGGCTACCGGCTATTACGGCAATAGGCCTCGCGTTTTACCGCAATTATGTTATCAGTCATTAATACATTAAATTTCCCCTCCACGCAAGAAAAACTATACAAGTAAGTACAACGACCGCTTCCCGTGGCTGGAAAACCAAAATACTAGTACTATTATACAGTTGGATGAGTCACGCGTGTTACGATAACACAACACGGCGGTCTAGTCCACCGTAATTCCTGTCGACACACCGGATCATTATCATTGGACATTACGAGTGCTATACAAATGCACGAAGTCGACTCTGAATTCGGTCACAAATGCCATTTATGGTAACCTGGGGATTTGCTCAACAGACCATGGGTGGAAATCAAAATGTTTCATCTACGGAAATGTGTACCACAGATTATTACTATGATGATACGATGATGAGCAACACCCTCAAATATGTATGATATAATTAACTTGATTATAGCCAATCCACGATGTAATTATTTAAGAACTACGCACGTATATAACGTGTTGCAAACTTGTTTAGCGAGCACATCGACATGCAATAAAAAATACCATTTGTTCAGTGAAAACTGAAATAATAGGTTATAATTCTACTGGATAAATCGTTATGATTTTTTTTAATACTGATCCTAAAGACGTTAACCTTTTATAAGCGGTTCGAAAAAGTTGACGAAGAGCAAATTATGTCCTATACTCATTTAAAATAAAGTGAAAAATATTCTACAATATCGACACAGCATTTATTAATTGAAAAATGGATAACTGATATTGAATTATTATATTTAAAAACTATTTATTCCTAAACGCGAGGCTGAATCGATTAATTTCCGAATATAAAATTATCAATGTTGGCTCGTGGGGGGTGCTGGTGGTGAGGCTGCGACTTTAAATATAATACCGCTAGTCATATGTACAAAAAAATTGTCAAATATAATAGAATAAAACACAATACACATGTTATTATTTTAAAGGTCACGGTAGAAAATATAAATGAAAATAATAATAATAGCGATTATAATTTTATGGCAACCGATAACGAAGAGCAGTTAATTCTAAAAATAAATTACCCAACATAGTGTTATTTTACCGTATGGACGACACTGCCGGTCGTCCAAAACCCGTTTACAAGATTGCAACTGAACCCGGACGCTCACGATTGGACGCCTCGCTTATGATTTACATCTCAGAATATTGTTCGGACGACGCGGCCGGTCGTCCAAACACACGAGTAGTGTTTGGATGTGTATCGGCCGCACGTACTGAGGGAAACGATTCTAATGTTCGCACACGACAAATGTATTATGACTATTTACTATTGTAAAATTTGCATTTTTAATAAAAATGTACAGTTAAGAATATACAAGTAGTTTTCTTCTTTTAATTAATTTTAATAGGAGTGGGATCGTCCAAACCACGAATTGCCACTGTAAATTATATTAAACGATTTTTTCAGTAAGTTTAACAGTTCTACAAATTTTAAGTGTCGTACAGTGAAATAATTATTTCATAGTTCTCCCTTAAATCCTAAATAAATTGATGTCAATTGTAAACCACTCAATTTAATAAAATTGTCAAGAGTAGAATAAACACACATAAATCTGTATGGACGCCTATACTTTATTTTAAGTGTAATAATTGATCTTAATAATAAATATATAAATAAGCCTACCACAATTTACTATAAAACATAAAATTGACTCTATACTTCAGTCACTTTTTGTTTTTATTCTTTATACTATACAGTAAACAATATAAAGAATGGAATATAAAAATAATTATTGAATAAGTGGTGTGTAATTTAATTTATTGATATACTCTAAGCACTCATTGGCTTACAGGGTCTTAGAAATTTCTCGGTGAATCCCCACTATCAATTTGTGCAACATAATGATATAATAGATGATATCTGACAGTTATTAACATTTCAATCATAAAAAACCTCTTCAATCCAAATCAATGTTACTTTTGACAATAATTTGTATATTTTTAACTTTACAATTTCTGTTTTCTAAAAATTCTCTCAAATATTAATGCTTGTTAAATAATATGTTCTGTTGAAAATGGTTTTTTTTTTACATTGGCGGCCAATTTCTTTTTTTTTTTTTTAATGCAGTACATGTCCAAGTTTTTAATTTGATTGATTTAATAAACGCAGTCAATTTGGAATATTATTCAAAAATTGATTCGAAATGTTAACATGCGTAGGTGGTCTTTTTCAAACTCTTCCTGTAATTAGTTTTTTCATTGAATTTTCAGGTAAAGCATATCAAAAGAAAGATTATTGCCTCTTGTATACCTCATTAAAATTTAACGAGGATCAGCGTTTTTAAAAAAATTTATAGAAGTGTTAAATGCAAAACAAAAATTTTGAAAATATCATTTTTTACGATAGTATAATTTCGAGATATATTTCTAAATTTTTAAAATTGAAGAATTTTATCCAATTTTTGCAACGATAGATTCAACTAGATTAAAATCCTGATATTTTGACGTATTGATATTTAAAGTAGGCATAGTGAAAGAATTTTTATGGAAAGTCATAAACAAAAAAAAAACTACAAATCACAATACCTTCTCAGTTTTGTATCGATGCTAAAAAATGTCACTAAAAATAATGCGTATTAAAAAAATTACTAATCATTTTCCGGTACAAAAAATAGTCCTTATCGCATTTAGATACATTATATCAATTAAATTAAATATTGGTAATAAAATTTGTTATAATTTTTTAATCAAGTGTGTTATTTTTGAAACATATCGTGAATAATTATTTAGTATATAATTTTTAATAGCTTTTGTCCCGATTAATATAAATTGTAACAATTTATATTCATCTGAGAATGTTAGATAAAAATGAATAAATTCTACAAATTATAATACGTTTATAATATGAGTTTATTGAAATATTTAATGTATGTTTATTTACCAAAATGTCTACAGAAAAAATTCAATATTATTTTTTCAACATAGGAAGGACAAAAAATATTTTATGCACTAAATAAAATTTTTTTTTATAAATTTAGTTTAGTAGTATAATCTATAAGAGGATTTAAAAAATTCATTGAGCGTTGTTTGTTTTAACTTGATAAAATGTATTCGATAAGATTATCATAAAAAACGATACATTTAACTGAAATGACTGTTAAGTATGTAGTGTCCACAGAGCTATGAATACTTTAAGTGGGAATTGAACCACTGGAACGGTTTAGGTTTTCACGAGCGTTTATACGAAAACTATTAGTATGTACTCGGTTTCCGCATCAATTTATGAAAATAGTTGAAACAAAGTAAACAATAGCCTTGTTATAATAATTAAAATTGAAATAATAAAAATGAATAACTCGGCCTATGGACAATAGAACTGTTCGAGTCACGAATTACTTTTCTTTAAATCCAATCAATTAAACAAACTTATTAAATATAACTCATAATATCACAAATTTTACAATAACAACATACGTTAAAAAATTAAACATAGTTAGTCCATTTAGTTTTATTAGGGCATGTAATTTATTCTTATAATTGATGTTAACTTTTTCATTCTTTGAGTTCGCCATAAATTTAGAATACATACAAACTACGTATTCAAAATACAAGCTTAAAAAAAAAACAGATTTTTAAAACTTAAAACTTAGTAATCGCTATTTATACATTATCATTTGTTAAGTTTGTTATAGCCCAATCATAGAATATTATTAGAAAGTACCTAGTAATCGAACACTAATATTTGTGATTTCTGCTCAATTTAAATAAATTTTTCATTTAAAAAATTTAATTTGTCCAAAAAATTAGAGCAATAACCTTCGAATAAAAAAGGTACGGTCTTTGAGAAGGTCTACTTGGATAAGAGTTTAAGTGAGAGTAATGAGGCGGCACTCATAACTTAAAAATGTACTTAAAACTAAATAAAACTTAATTTAAAATTTTTGGAAAACTATCTTACTATATCAATAGTCCCACGCATAAAACCGGTAAGTGCACTTTTAAAAATTTTGCAGGCGCTCTATTTAAAAAATAATATCATCATAGCAGTTTTTGTAAATTTTAAATTTTGAAAAACTGTAAAACAGTAAAATTTTAAAACTGAATAAAAATTTAACTTGTACACAAATTATTATTGTATAAAACGTATTACCTCCTAAAATTTATATATATAGCTAAATATAGTGGTTTCTAATATCTTTCATCAAATGTTAGCCGTGGCCAAAGGCGGATTCAGGGTATGATGCAAAGAGCATAAAACATCTCTTTTAACTATCATTGCCCAATTAAAAAGAGTAATTTAATAAAATTAGCAAAACATTGATTTTGACGTTTAAAAAATATTTGCGACCCACTGATTGTGATTTGATAAACACTACCAGTAAAAACTTTAGGTTAGTTTTCTTAATTTTTGAATTGTACACAATTTATTCGGCAATAAAAGCAATAAGCGTATATTTCGAGGAGTAAAAAAAAAATTTTAATCTTTATAAAAGTTGACAAATTTTGTATATAGAATGGTTACTTTTTTAAATAATATAAAGAAATAACATTAATTCAATAACATCAAAAGAAAACATTAATTTTTTAGAGATTTATTTCAATTAAGTTCTCCAAGACTACCACGTTGTCGAAAGCATATTTAGACATAATCTGACAACATTGTGTCTTTTGGTCCCTCTCTTTCTCTCTAAATGGCGCTCCCATCAAAGCTTGGCGGGACGCTCTGTCTTGTGGTGCCATCCGTTTATAATGGAGCTTTCGCGTCCATTCTGAACTCATGAAATTTCTGCTCCATATCCTTAGGAAATTTTCGGCAGTAGTCATCTGGATAAGAAAGATCAACAGTGTAGCCGGATTTTGCCTATCGGCAACGCGGCGATCTTGGAGACCTTACTTTAAATCAGGGATAGAAACCGTACCGAAAAATACCGGTTGGAACCCAAAACCTTCAACATATGAACTCAATTATGACTAAAATCTTAATTTTAAAAAAAATCGGGCCATAACCGAAACTCAATTAAAAAGATAAAAAAATGCGTTTTTAAGTTTCTTTGAATTTAGGTATTTTTAAGTTTATTAAAGGACGCGATGTGGCATAGTGGACATTACAAATGTTGATAAGACTAGTGTTAAGTTACATCTGCTGACATACTGTACGGATAAGTGACCATACGTACGGTGGCAAAAAACACCAGTGCAGAAGGCAACGGGAAACCACTGCACTTATTCCTTTCCTAGTAATACCAGTTCACCTTAGGATATCTAGTATCCAACACCCGAAAACGGATAGAAATTTTAAAAAAGGTTAATATATGAAAGGTAATTTTAATAATTATTTCAATTTAAAACAGAATTCCGTTGTGAGAAGTCTGAATTCATAAATGAAGTCGACGTTAAATTCCTTTCGATATTAATATGAGTTATTGTTGTAGTAGTGACATGTTATGTCTTATTGGATGTATCTAGAAAGTTATATGCACTCATACATTGTTTTGGTACCGATTGAAGCGTTGCGACGGTTAAAATAGACATGTGGGTATTTTAGCTAATCGACAAAAAAAATGACTACGTACCAGCTGTGAACTGTTGGACAATTACATAGCACGAAACACGCATTTTTTGTCGATTTCAATTTTTAAATCACTAGTAAATTATGAGATCTGTAAATTAGCTATTTTATTTTAGTAATAATATGATAATGGTCCATCGTTCTCTATCGGTCATTTATTTATAATAAAGAAATAAGCACTTTTAAATATTTCATTTTCTAACTCAATTACATAAATCTATAATAAAAAGTTAACTATTTTTAAGTTTTTTATTAATAAGAACTTTTTATTATATTAATTTAATATTATATTTAATTAAATTAGTTTTGTAAAAAATATTCATTAAATAAACGTGTTTTTCTTAATATTATTTATTATATTTAATCATATCAATAATATTTTTTTAATTTTTATTATTTGAAAAAATTTTACTTAAAGGCAAATATGACAGTTTAAAGTATTTAGACAATGCGATTACAATTTGAACATTAATCATATTACTAATTAGTCATTTACCATTTACGAATTTGAACAATGTGTTAAAAAATACATTTAAATGCATATATATTTATTGTTATTTATATATATATATATACATATATATTTATGTATATAAATGCATTTATATACATATATATTTATATGTATTGACAATACCCAGTATCATATTTATAGAAGGACATTTAAAACATTTGTATTTGCCATAGGCGCAATTTGAACAAAATTTTGGGAAAGTTTACTTAATTTCCTTCTTCTTTAAAAAAAATTCCTGTATAAAATTCCTTGTAATTTTATTATTTTTGATGGGCTATGACAGAATTTTGAGGGAGGCTAAGCCCATCTAAAACCGTCAGATTACACATATGGTACAGGACTCTATTGGACGAAGTAGCACCTGACAACATAATTTAAATTAAATAAAATAATATTGTAATTAATAATATTTTACAAATTAATTATATAGTAAATTACATATTATATAATTAATTACAAAGTTATAAGTTCGAATATGGTCCTTGCCTATATTTAATGGGCCCAATGTTTTCAATTGTTCTGCGAAACAGTAAATTGAAGTCTGATAATACCTACAGAAGGTAATCAATTACTTCCCCCAAAACTATTATATCGGTAAAATCACACTAAGTTTTCAATTCAATTAATATAAATGTGTACTGGCTGATGGCGTGTTCGGCATAACTTAAAAAAATGAATAAATGCATATAATTCCGCGGTCCACTTATGACAATTTATGTTAACGTTAGTTGTAGTATCAAGCAGTCCGTTTTAAAGTTCTCTCACTCTAAAAAAGTGATATGACGGTTCTAGATGTTGTTAATTCATTTAAAAGCCAATACAAGTATTATAAATTAGACACAATTATTTTACGATAGGTAACTTTAGCCCACTAAATTTATCGTATTAACATGGGTTAAAAGAGGGTTTGTATTTTTTACCTTGTTATTTAGTATGCCATCAAAAAACTCGAATACGAATTTCATAAGTTGTTCGGTTTGAGGTTTAACAATGTCAGTTTGGAATACCTGAAGGAAAAAAATGATCGTGTACGAGTGATTAACTACGCATTTCGGCTAGCAAATGCATTTAATGTGTTTAAATGATTAACATGAATCAATATTTCTTTTTTTGGTTATAAGTAATTTTTTGTCGAAAAAAGTAAAAATCTATTAACAACTTAAAAATTTCATTTTTATTTACTGAGAATATTTGCTAATTGGTTTTTATTATGTTAACAATAAGAAAGTGATGAAACTTTTCTCATCAATTAATTCATTAAATGTTTTATTAAAATTTGATATCTTCCTCTTTTTTTCCACAAGAAAATAATTTACTCGACAATAATACAATAACAAATCTTTTAATATTCTTGTTATGCCTATGTATTTTGGTAACCCCTTAGAATACCATTTATTACTTAAATATATTATATAATATTAAAAATATTAAGTATAGGATTTTTATAACTACCTAACTTATGAAAATGTTCGGGTAAACACCAAAGATAAAATAATTTAGTACATTTTAATATTTAAGGCTAATAATATATTTATTTAATATTTTAACAGCATTTAAATTTTATTATTCTATGAATGGTTCTCGACACTTTTTTCACCAAGATATTACTCAATTTAAAATTTGTTGCAGTAAGATAATATGTTATTGTAACATTTAATTTATATATATAGTATATTAGATAGAATATAAAGATATTGAGGAGCAAATAATTTGATTAAATAATAGTTGAAAAACATTTGAAATAAAAATTAATTATATAAATGAAATTTTAGTAACAATTAATGTGAGTATATTTAATGAAAATTAAATCAAATATAAATTAAAATATGACTAAACGATTAATTATTGTTAATGTTAACTGAAATACGAATGTTAAACAGTAGAAAATAAATATTTATTAAATATTCATTCAATACTTATATGTTACTTATGGATATAAATTGTTTAAGAAACATATATAAAATAAAATTAAGAACAGAGTTTTTAGGTATATAAATAAGCTTTATTTCGTCAAAATTACAATAAGCATGTGTTATTTTACAAATGAAATTTAACTCAGTGTGAGTAAAAAAAAAAAATAAATATTGAAAAATATAACAATATAAAATGCGTGAAAATTTATATTACACAAAAAGAAATATGCAACAAAACAAATATGAAATAACAATAAAAAGAATCAAAAATAATGAAAATGCGAACAAAAAACATCCACAAATGAGTGGAAAACAACAGTTGTCAAACATTTGAAAAATAATCAAACTCTGACTTATGTGAAACTCCGTAAGGAGCGACTGCGGCGCGTTGAAGAAGATTGGCGGCGGCTTCCATGACAACCATAACGTATCATGTCACACTTCTTCAACAGACGCCTGTTGCGAGTTGCATAGGCCTCAAATTGTGCGGCTGAGTCACTGAGTCTTACGAACATACTCCGGCCATATTCCAAAAGAGTCGATGGCTCATATGACGATGAAGCGACCAACTCTCTGAGCTTTACGCACCGGGCGGTGGTATCTAGAACAGTTGGCTCGGTCGAGGAAGTATGCGGATCGAACAGCTTTTTAAAGATAAGCATAAATTCCCATACTGGTCTTATACGCCGCATACTACGTATTTCCCCGGGACCATATTCGTCCGAATAATAGTCGATGGTGTTCATAATGTGCAACCGCTGGGCCATTAAGCAATCTCGCAACACTTCGAAGGCGGGACTAAGTGGTTGAGTGTTCCTGACAGCGGATTCTGGATCCCACAGATCATACTCATCTCCAATTGAGTGGATCAGATGTCGATACAGTTTATCGGTGTCCAATAGATCTCCAATCAACTTGTCCCGGCCTTCTTGGATCTGCCTGACTAATCCTGATAGCTTCGTATTTTGCGAGTCCATGTTGAGCTTGTTGAATGAAATGGTATTCACAATGCACAGTTTTTTTATCGCAATCAACGTTAATTAGAAACTTATTAGACGAGAGAAATCGGGCAGACCCGTAAATTTGTCTTCGATGTTCACCGTATATATAGGCAAAAATTCTCTAGTTGCTTAGAAACAGAATAGTTATAATTTTATTTTCGGCTAGTATACTTTATTATTTTACTTAAAGCCAATATACGTTTTTTACTACGAGCCAGCATATTTTATCATTTTTCTTCTAACTAATAAGTAATTTTATTTTAGCCAGAATGATTATAATGATTTTTTAATTGACAAAAAAATTAGAAAATTAACAGTTTCACTTGTACGTATATTTTAATATCACTATAAGCAATGAAATATTTAAAAAAGTCTATAAAAATATATACAAAAAGATTTTTTAAATATGTGTAGCAATTTTTTAATGGCCGTTTTTACATGAAAAAAAAATTATTAACTTTGAAAATTTGTTAATCAAACATTTTTATAATAAACTATATAGTTTATTAGACATTTCTTTTTGGCATTAATATAATTTAGCTCACACGCGTTTTTTTTTTTACTACGATTACAGATATGTAAAAAATATATGTTGGTCAATAAATTATAACCCTTTAAAGTTTGCATATAAAGCAGTTATTAGGTCGCGAACATTCCATTAATATTCTTCTCAATGTTGTGTTTGTCAACAATCATGGAGAAAAAATACTCAAATTGAAAGTACCTATTACTAATATTGTTGTTTTGAAAGCCATTACGCCTCCGTTTTCATCTTTAAATTTAATTTTTCAAAATAATGTGCATTTTGCAAGTAAATATTATTAGTTAAAACAAATTTTCTTTAGGTAATGCTTATAATATTATATAAATAGGTTTTCTATTCGTATTAACAATATTAATTTAATAAAAAACATTTTATCATAGGATGAAGTACCTACACAGGAAGTTAAAGTTGAAAATCAAAACTATAAAACATAATTCAAGAATTGATATTGACAGATTATTTTAAATAACTAGATTATAGTTAGTTACAAGGTTTTAACCTTATCCCTTTCAGTTACACTTGAAGCTTATTTAGACAATTTGTAGTATTTATAACAACTTAAAAGCATATCTTAATTTCAGTGTTACATAAACATAAAATTTCATTTTACTTATTTCTATGAAATGGAAATATTGATTTTTAAATTAAAGTGATTACAGATTTTTACAGGTAAATTGTAGGAATTTTTTTTATATTGTTTAAAATGATTATTTAAATGTACATTAAAATTGTTTGAATTATCAAAATATCAATCAATAAAATTTAAAAAAATTACAATTATAAATTAAAAAATACTTTTATTCAAATATTCGATCCACTTTTTCTTAATTAAAATAAATAAGAGGTAAACAAATTAAATTTTGGATTGTGGTTGTATTTGTTTAATATTGAATAAATTTTTCAAAAAAAAATTAAATTAGATTTATTATTCCCAAACAGATTATTAAAAATTAATAAAATATCTGTTTAAAAAATATAAAATTATAATTTAAAATATGTTATATATTATAAAATATTATATAATAATTATATTTAAAATTTAAATTATTATTTAAGAATACTTAATAATAAATTCACTAATAAAATTTATCACATCAAGTCAAAAATCAAAATAAGTAGAACTTAGCATAACAATTATAATATATTCCTATTAAAAAAATAAAACAAAGTTTATTTAAAGTGAATATTCAATTAATTACAACTTTAATAATATATTTTGTTGAATTACATTTAATTGATAATAAAAATTTTATTCTAAATTATCACAAGTATTATGGTTTCTTATAAGTTTGATATAATTAAAAATATATATACAGTAGTCTTACACAAAAAAATATTATGTTTTACATAAAGAAAAAGGTATCATTTTTGGATTATTAAGTTGGGTTCTAAGATTTATCATCAAGGTCATAATTTTAAAATTAAGTCTAAATTTATTATTTATAATTTTAATATATTATGATAATATATTCCATTACAGAAAATATTGTAAACATGTCTTAAAATTAATGAATCCTTAGGTAGCAAAACAAAAAATAGTTTAAAATTTTTTTAATTTAAGTCATTGAATATTACACATCTATTCCAAATGGAATGGGATTTATTAATGATATTATCTCTTATTTTGATCTAAATATGCACCATATTCAAGCAACTTTTAACATATCGATGATTTATCTTATCCATAATGAGGACTTCCTTCAAAATCCAAATTCAAAAATGTTAGCATTCCATTGAGATTGTATATAAAGGAACTCTAAAAACAAAATTTTTATATGAGTTGAAAACAATCTAGAAATTATTTTTAAAATGTTTTTACAAAAATTTTATTATGAAAATTCATTATTAATATATTTTAACCATATTATCAGAATAATAAAATTTAACTATTTTATTAATATAATAACACTAAAACTATGTTAATTAAAATATTTGGGCGTTGCTTGCTAAACTTAAAAATAATATAAATATAAAGTTTAAGGGGAAAATTAATTACTTAAAATTAAATAATGGACTTATATGCATTCATACATTTTTTTTAGCCACTTTGAACAAACAACTAGTTTGTTCAACTTAGTTGTAGGAATACATTGAAGCATAAAAATATATTTAATTTTAGATGGAATAAACTTCTCTAAGTTTTTAGGTCAATTAATAAAAAATTGTTCTGGCTGATAATGTGTTAGAAATAACTTAATGAAATTTATAAATGCATATGAAATCTGTTTCTTACTTAAATACAATGTCCATATAAAATCTTGTCATATTAAAAATATTATCAGCTACAATAGAAAAACTATGTTTATTGCCAAGCTCATGTTTTTCCAACCAATCAGTAAATCTTTTCAAACATGCCAGGAAAGGATCGGTTTGTTCTTAGAACAAATCGAAAATTAAAATTAGATTATATAATAATAATTTAATAAGTCAATTAAAACATTTAATTTATTATTTAAATATATTAAAGTTGTTTCAACAAGAAAAATTATAAATTTGCTATAGTTTTAAATTATAAAAATTAACAGTCTATGAAATTTATATTTATAAAGTCAGGAAAACTTATAAATTTATTTTTTTATTAATAAAAATTTAACATATTTATTTTAAACTGAAACATAATATGAGAAATAAATTTTTAATTTTATATAAAATAAGAAACATTAACTTTTTAAGTTTGATAACCTTACATAAAGATTTTATAGTTGAAAATAATTTAAAATCAATTTGAATAAAAAATTGTTAGTTAAGTTTATGAGAAAAGAAAATTAGCATTTTAAGAAAATGTTACTGAGATAGTAACATTGTATGTTAATCTTTCTGTGATGAGGTCGAGTATAATTATAATATTATTGACTCCCAAAGTCTTAATAATTTGAGAGTAACACTTGAACAATTTATCAAATTTTAATAGAAGTAATTTCCATACTTGGAAAGCACAAGAGAAAAATCATCAGTTGATTTAAATATTAATTGACATTATCTATCTATTAAAAATTAAAATATTAACTTTTAACAATTATATATTACAAGACTAAATACATAACTTGTGTATGTAATTTTACAAACCTTTAATAGTTTTAAAAATGTATTTCTTTGGTTACTAATTTGTTCAATTTGTATTAACATTTTTTTGGATGCATTCTAAAAATCTTGAAATATTAAAGTGAATATTTTGCATATGTAATAACTACATTTTGCTAAACTAAAAAAAGATTTTAATTAGAAGTACAGCCTTTAAAATAAATATTTAATTGATAGCTAACTCAAATTTATGTATAAATAATTGTGTTAAATAAACAAATTACTACAGACACTTTTGACATAGATAAAATAAAACAGATAAAATGTTTATGTTTATTTATAAAATGTTTTGATCTGAGATTATATTATCACAGATAAGGTAAAACATCGTTAAGTTATATTGAGTTTCATTTAAATCATTTACTGCTAAATATATAGTATATTTGAACAACTAATTAAATATTAATGATGTTTACTTAAGTATATCTTTTTTTTCTAAAAAAAAATAAAAAATGTAATGAAATGAAATGAAAAAACACAAGATATACTTTTAAAAATGTGCCCAGTAGATACTTTTTATTGAAGTCTAAATATTATAAACATATTTAGCATTCAGTAGCAGAATATTTAAAATCGAATTATTTAATTTGCTTTAGAGTTAAAAAGATTAATGTAGGTAGATTAATAATAGGTCAACAAATTCACCAATAAATAATACATTATGGCTACTTAAATTTTGGAAATTTTTTGAAATTCCATTAACATACAATGACTTTATGTATACATGCATTACTAATCATTTTGTACAATAATTATACTAAAAGGTGTTGTACAATAAATTAATATCTTATATGTGGTGTCACTGTATTGAGGTAGGTTCAAGTTATCAGTAAGTCAAGAAGAGCACAATAAGGGTTTATCTTATCTGTGATATTATGATTTCAATGGAAGAATGAATATTCCAACTTAATAACATATCACAAAAAGTTATTTTATTAATCATCAATGGAAATTATAAAACATGGGAATAAAAATTCTCTCTTTGACCTTCAAAAAAACCAACGGTTTTAGTAAAGAAGTTTGATCAAAATTTAGAATTAAGTTAAATAATTTTAAGGGTTAATCATTTTTAATTCATATAATTAGTTAATATATAAAGTAATTACTTTGTTGACTCTTCAGGTAACAAAATGAAATTTACTAACTTGAGATTATTGTCAGACTTAATCTAAAACTTATTTTTCTTAATAACGATTATTAATTTTAGTTAATTTTAACTTTCCTAATTTAAAATTATTCTACTTAAAAAAATGACTTAAATTATTTAAGTAAAAAATTTCAATATTTACTGTTTAAATTAAAATTATGATGGTATTTTTTTATATTTGAAATTACTAAAATTGTTTCAACCAATTCGAATTTCAGTAAAAATTTCATTAAAAACAAACTTAAATTGTATTTTATAACTATAGAAATTTTCAAAATAAAAATATATTTTAATAACAAACTAATATATTATTTGTAAGTGACAACAAATAAATTTAACATAATGCAATTTGATTATGTTGATTCTATACATTTAGATAATTTGTATTCAAATAGATACCTAAATGAATGTTAATAAGTAATAAATATGAATGTACATTTTTTTAGTAATTTTTTTTTATTTAAGTGGTATCATTAATTTTAAATTACTTTATGGGATCCTTATTAAATTAAGCTTAATCTGAAAATTGAGTCTTCTTATTTCTTATTCTGACTTTATTATCCGTATTAACAAATATTTTAGCTATTGTTTAAACCTTTGGTGCATTATATCGTTAAATCTACCTAGATTAATCAGCTAGGGTTTAATTTTTACTTTATATAATGGTCCATGATAATTTAAAATAATAACCTCTTGAATTTTTTAATATAAGATATTCTTTAACACCATAATTTAAAAATAATTTGTATTAAGTTTTATAAATTATTTTTGTTGGTTGGTTTCTATACAAAATTCTTATTTAGCTAGTTCATATTGAAGTTATGTCTGTAATATACATATTTATACTCATTTTATTCTATATTTATAAAATATGTAGGAATACTTTAAAAAAGTGTTTTATATAGCTAAAACAGCCATACAAAGTATACAAAAGATACATCTACTATTTGAAGAAATGTATTTTAAAATACTTCCTTTTGTTATGTGTTATTATTTCACAGATTCATAATTATTTAGATAATAACGTCAACTATAGTATATTAGAACATATTTCTTTTATCATTTATTTATTTATTCTTTTATATTTTAAACAACTATTGTTATTTATCTGTTAATTCTATTCAATAAGTATTTAAATAGTGAACTATTAACAAAAAAAAAAAAAATACATTATACTTAAATATTGTAGTATTCTAACTTCTTTATTTGTTTGACAGAAATCTGTAAATTAAAATTTTACTTCAATGAAATCACTTAAACAGTCATTTCAATTTCTCCATCATTTTCGGTTGTTATCAACTGTTACACAACCATTAAATCCAGTCCAAGAAGCTGCACTTAATGAAAAATGTATTTTAGTTGACCAAAATGATAAAGAATGTGGATATGCTAGTAAACGAGATTGCCACAAATTAGTCAATGGTGAAATTCCTCTTCACCGAGCATTTAGTGTTTTTCTTTTTAATACTAAAGATGAGCTATTATTACAACAACGATCATCAACAAAAATTACTTTTCCAAACCATTTTACCAATTCATGTTGTAGTCATCCATTATATGATATTATTCAAGAGCGTGATACTTTAAATGGTGCTAAAGCAGCAGCATGTCGACGACTTTCATTTGAATTAGGTATACCTCGTGAACAATGTAAACCAGAAGATTTGCAATATATTACCAGAATAAGGTAAGTTCTCAAAGTTTGTTTATAATATTGTTTATTACATTGTATATATTAATTTTTTATTCAGATATATGTCTGAAGGTGATGGAACTTGGGGTGAACATGAAATTGATTATATATTTGTTTTACATAAAGATGTTACTTTGGACCCTAATCCAGAAGAAGTGAAAACTGTTCTCTATGTACCAAAAACCAAAATTTATAATTTTCTAAATAATCTTAAATATCCAATTACTCCATGGTTTAATCTTATTGTTCAAAATGAATTATCACAGTGGTGGGAAAATTTACAATCACTGGAAAAAGTTGAAGACCATCAAAATATTATACATTATAACTGATTTTAAATTTATTACATTCTTATCAACGTATACATTCCCATAATAACATTTTATAATTGTTATTTACATTATTTGTAAATGATTTTATTGTTAATTTTCCAGTTTATCTTAATTGTATTGTAATTATGTTTTTGAGTTATATTAATATCTTGTTAAAAAATATTCATACTTATAAGATACTCATTGTCAGTCATTAAATTTCAAATTTACTACAGATTAAGCAATTAAGGAGAGATTGAGTAACTAAAAGACACTTTTTTCATAATGTAGTTAATTTTATCAACAAGTCATTATTAATTATTTTATGAAATTTGTTTATAATAGCAGTCTCTATTAAGATTTACAAAAAAGCAAAATATAAATTTTAAAAATATCTTGAGTAATGCATAGAAGAATGAGTTATCATCCCTAAAATATATCCGAGTACACATCGTTTTAGTCTAGTTCCTTAGTGGATATTACTAGTTTACAAATTTTTACTTTGAATAATATTAATGTTTATTAATTAAAATCACTATTATAAAAAACGATTCGATGCAAATCTGTAGATAGTGTTTAATTAAAAAATATTAATGGATTATTCCAAAAGCAACAGGATCTTCTATTTCATTATTTATATTCTGATTACAAGTTTTATGATTTAGAAGTGTAATATATGAATAAATAATTATATATATAGATATATTAATATTATATAAATATAAATAGTACTTATCTCAAAAAAAATATAATGATCCATACATTTTTCAAAAAGTTATATCATAAAGTTAAGAATATAAATAAGAATTTTTTTTATAAAAATCGTATTTTTTTTATTAACTTTGATGTTTATTTTTACCATGAAATTTTTTTTTTCATAATAAAGTAAATTACATAAGCTTTAATTTAAGATATATATAAAAATGTCCGTATTTCCGAAACACTTTTGAAAATTAAGTTGAAAAAGTTCTATATGTATTTTTAAGATTTGAACCCCCCTCCTGTATTAAAGGAAATGGTCCGATTTAAAAAAAAAGTAAGTCGAATAAAAAAGGGATATAAATATTATTTCTCATAAAAAAATTGTATTGATCCATACATTTTCAAAAAGTTAGCATAATAAAGTTAAAAATGTAAATTACAAAATTGGGAATTTTTACACAAAATATCATTTGGTAGCCATTTTCATCGTAAAGACAAAATAAAGTACGAAATTTATTTTTGTCCATGATAAAGTATATTACATAAGCTTTAATTTAATGTATATACAAAAGTGTCAGTATTTCCGGAACACTTTAAAAAGTTAATTTTTTGTGAAAAAATTGTCATTTTGAATCACCTCTGTGGGCAGTAAAGGATCAAATATATAAAAAAATAAATCAAATGATAGGTAAGGACATTTTGCATCTATTAAAAAAAAATTATATTGATTTGTTCAATTTTGAAAAGTTTTATGACAGTTTTAAGTAAAAAAAATTGAAAAATTTTCGAAAATTAGCGATTTTTAAATTTGTAATTTTTTTGGAGATTTCTCCCATTTACAGGGAACGAGAGAAATTTTTTCAATTATTTAGGGTAATGTTTTCGACTAGATACGATTTGTGATCTTTTGATGTATTGTTGAAAGAAATCTTTTCGGTGAGAGCTGAGAAAAAGTGGTAACAGACACAAAAAAAAATAAAATAAAAAACACATTATATTAAAATTTATACCTTCTCAGCTTTGCATCAAAGCTAAAAAATGAAAGAATAAGTTTAAAAATAATTAGGTTCCATAGAAGGCTGTTGGGATATTTAAAAACCTTAATGGTAGGAATAAGATATCTAATAATAAACCACAATGACAAACATAGGCCACTTTATGATGAATCATAAACAGCAATAAAATGAAAGTAAAATCAATAAACAGAAGTCATAATCATAAAACCATCTGGTATTGTTAATTACTATACTGAAGACTCAGAATTATCTTCTGAAAGTAGAGATCTAATTAAAGGAAAACTACGAACAAAAATATAAAAACACTGAAACTCCATAAAGCTAAACATTTTAAAATTAGTTGATAACCGATTTTTATTACAAAATTCGCTATGGGTGCGCACAATGAACTTAAAGTCCGAGTGCATGGGAAGTGATTATGCCTACCCTTCTAATAACTTCATTTAAAAATATATATTTGAAACAACTATTTTTAACTTTTGAGACAAAAAACCACAATTACTTAAAATTTTGGATAAAAATATTGTACATTAGTATAAATGTTACAAATAATTATTTTTTTTATTAAACTTAAAGCTCAATTTCATATAATCACAGTAAAATGGAGATTCATAATAAGAATTTTTAACAAATTGGATATTCAAGATAAAAAACTAATTTCTAATGAATAAAAAATAAATAACTAAAAATTTTTTTATCATTAAGGTGGTGTAAAGAAATTGAATAGTAGAATAACAATGCTTATATTCGTGAATGAAACAAAAATTTATCTTGTTGAAGTGCATATTACTCGATACTGACAATGACACTCCAAGATGATTTTTATAATACAAAATTTTTGGTATACTTCATTTAATTATATTATAACATATACCCAAAAATTAACAAAACGAAACAAATTAATTTAAAAACCGTTTTAAAATTATAAAAATTTACATAAAATTTGGATTAACTTAAGAAATCAAAACTAATACTTTTTTGAATTGGTGTATTTTGGTAAATTTATGTTTAAAAATTATAAATATTTAATAAAATATCAGTTGAATTTATTTTATTCAACAGAGAAATATTTAATAATAAATTTACATAAATATTTGTATTTTTTAATTATATTATGTTATATTAAGGAATAGATATTTATTTTGTTTAAAATAAAAAAAAATCAAGTGAACAATTTTACAAATATCAAGTAAATTATAACCTGATTTATTGCAAATAACTATTTAAATAAAATGGGGAAAACATAATTAACAATTGCTTAATTTATTTACATTATAAAAGTAATTTCTAAATCATCAACTTTTCATTTTCTTTTTGTTCTCAAAAAAACATAATGATAAAATTCAATATCACAATTTATATAAGTATCGCATTTGTATGTTCAGACTTCAAACAGTTTATTTTAGTAATTAGTTAAATAACTTAAGCGATTAACTCAAGATAAAATTATATTAACACTAATTAATATATATTTAATCAGTACACAAAAATACTTTTCATGTTATAAATTTAAATAAATAATATACAGAACATAAATTTTGATGTTTTATTAATTTTGTTATTGATTTTATTTAATACAAATATTGTATATAAAACTAATCTCAATTCTAGAAAACAATCTAAATACATTAATTAAATTTCATAATTAGTGTTGTAACACCAGTACACGACTAGACAATTCATATTGAATTTGTTACGCAATAACCATAAATGTCCAATTTATTAATTCAGTGCGATGGTGGGTTATCAGTAACTTTGGGTTGTTTTCGTACATTTGTTGCTGGTTGTGGTATTTGCGATTGCATTACAGTTTGTCTATTGCGACTAGGAGGCGAAGAAAATCTATGAGGCATATCAGTAACATAATTAGTTGACTGTTGTTGTGAAAGAGGTGGTGTTGAAGATTTATTATTAGGTTGTCGTTCAATATCCTGTACATTTGGTCTAGTTATAGTTTGTGATACCTGAGGTTGGGCTGAGGTTGTAGAAGTTACATGATCTTTTTTGGTTTGAGTTGGCATTGAAATAGTTTCATTGGGAGTTAACATTGAAAGTAATAACTCTTGCATAAAAAAACTACGATCTGCACGGTCAACATCTAGCTTTTGTTGCTCCGATTCTGTGAGTGGTGCATCAATATACCTAATTTTTTTTTTTGATTAATTAATAATTGTAAATTAATGTAATTTTTTTGTTATTTTATTTTTTTATACTATAAATTTTATACAAAATAAAATTTTTTATTTTTCTTATTAGTAAAAAATAATGAAAAATTGCTTCAAACATATATTAAAAAAGCAATAATCATTAAAAAATATTCTATCAAAAATGATAATTGAAAAAGTTAAGTCTGAGACACTAGTATATATATATTTAACTATAAATAAATAAACAATACATATAGGTTTTCAAATAAAACACTTTAATAGAGTTCTAAATGTTTAAACTAATAAAAATGAAGCTAGTTAATATAAACTTTTTGCTAACAAAAAGTGATTTAATTAGGCTAGACTAAAATAAGTTTTTAGTTTAGTTTAAATTAGTCTCCCAGTTATAATCTTCTCTATAAATATCATTATAATCATCTTCTTTAGCTCTTATCCCAGTTAATTGAGATTGGCTCTACCTTACAATTTGACATTTTTACACACCATATACATAACACAATATTATTATAGCTAAGGATGCCAGCAAGAGTGCTAGGTGTGTGTCACTGTTAAAGCTCTTATTCAATCAGCTATCCAGAAGCCAACAGCAAATAGCATAGTTGAACAATATACTGAGTCATACACCAAGCCACATTTTCTCTCTCCATACATATTTTACTTCAGCCACCAATTACTCAAAGTTATTAAGACATATTTTTATATTTAACTTTAAAGGATTAAAGTATTGTCAAAATTAAAACAAATTTTTTGTATACTTATGGTGATGTGTTCAAACAGTTTATATACTTAAATTTTTTATTAGTTTTTCATAAAAAAGTAAGATGATTGTCTCTGGTATTGCTGATAAAAATTTTTATTGAAATTTTATCGTGAAATTTTTATAGTTCCATTTAATTTTTAAAAAGTTATTTCAATATAATAGAATAAAAACTGAAAATATCACAATCGATTGTTTTATAATAATTGTAGTTTTTGGGACAATTATAGTAATTGAAAATAATTTTTCCAAATGATAACCCTGTTAGCTTCAACTAGTTACAATTCATGATCTTTTGATGTATCTTTGAGCAATATTGGTCTAATACAGAGTAATCATACGAATACACACAAAAAATAAAAATAGTAAAACCATTCATTATACATGTTAACGAGTATGATTTAAGGTAAAACTTATACCATCTCAGTTATGTATTGAAACTATAATTAATCAAAGTGACTAAATAGATAAAAAAAAAATAAGATATTATCATTCTAATATTAAACATTTTAAGAATATTAATTGATAAAATTAACACATGCTTATATTAAACTTACTTGATTAAAAATTGTGATGCGTTATTGCGTGTAGTCTGGTTTTGGTTAGAATTGGATTCCACTACTTGAATATTTAATAAATTTGATGAAGTGCCAGTTGCCTGTATAGGTACTCCAGACCCAACAACATTGTTATTAGCCAAAGATGCAGCAGCAGTTGATGAACTATGACCTTGACGACGAGGTAAACGCTCTAATTGTTGTCTTGCAGCCTGAGTATCCCAATAATATTATAATTAATTATTTGAATAAGGTGTTCTATCTTAACTAATTAACAAAAAATTTAGTTAATTTTACTTACGACTTAACAATAATTATATATCTAAACTATTAACTAAGCATTTTGATCAAATAAATTAATATTTAAAGTAATTTACCATAGTAATCATTTATACTATCAATAAATTTTAATATTTTCATATTTATGATTTGTTAAAAGCCAACCCAACCAAGCAGTTAAAAAGTGTTTATAGATAGTTAAAAACAAAATAAACAGCGTGTGTTACGAGTATGCACAGATAAAATTAATTTTTTTGAGTCATTCAACTGTTAGAATATGAGGTTCATATTGGAATAAAATCAAAAATACACCTTTAAATTTTACTTTTAATTGAAATTAATTTTCTTATTCTATTGTCACAAAAGATATAACATGTTTATGATAACTGAAATAACTAATGTAAGTTTTTAATTGGACGTTATGAAAATAATCTATAAAAATTGCATTTATTGTTTTCTTAATTTTTTTTAATGCACAGTCAAAATTATTTGAAATTAAACTATTTAATGGATTTAAATAACATTACTTTAATTCTCGAAAATATAATGCTTAATTATAATATAAAATATAATTTATTAACGAATATAAACTAACGGTGATGTGCAGTAACCTTTTTTTGTACCCTTTAAAAATTTCATTTTAAAAATAAGATACTTAGTGATAAAGGTATATAAAATAACCTAATTTTATTACTTAATTTTCTCAGACAGTAAAAAAAAATAAATCTTTTATTAATATTGATAATCAAATTGTTTAAAAAGCTTATGAGCTTCTTAAATAAAATACTGTACCCTGACTTGTTGCCTTTCAAGCTGCAACTGCATCTGCAACTGTTGCAACTGTGATGACACATTATTAGCAGAATGACCCCCTTGAGAACTACTTGCTGATGATCCAGGTACACTACTAGATTGAGCTCTTCGAACACCACTTAATTGTGATAATAATTCAGCTATTGGATCTGAAGTATCTCTTGCTCCACCACTAGAAAAATGTAATTTTTATTTTAGTTCATAAATAAGATTATTATGTTTATATGTTTAATTTAAAATATGAGCCTAAACAAGTTCATGTGGGGATTAATATTCATCAATGCTATAAAATGCTATGCTATTAGGTTTTAAGTAATATATTAAGGTACAAGGCTTTTAAAAATATAAAAATTTTTATTCCTTTATAAATGTTTCACTGTTGAAAACCATAGTTGAAAAAATTAATAAAAATACAGTAGAACTCCAATTATCCGAACTCCGATCATCCGAATCGCCGATTATCCGAATCACTTTCAGAAAAAATCAGAAAAAAATTTGTCCTAAGTCCGCGGCGTCAGTGTAGGCACAACACGTGGTAAGAGTTCCCAATCCAGTTCCGGCGCATTGCAGTCACCTGTCATTGTTTATTTTGATTAGTCAGTGAATGGGTCCCGGTCCCCATTAATTCGGATAATTGGAGTTCTACTGTAAATACAAATGAAAAATTTAACTTCTATTTTAATTAATAACAATAAAAACTTTCAAGGCAACAAATGTAGAAACAATACTACATTACTTTTATCAACAAATTTTAAGCCAACAGACTACTATATGAATAAATATAATATAGTTAAATTGTCCGTACTTTGCAGCCCGGTACCTGAAATTGATAGCTCTACGAACTCTTGTACTCCCCATACCACGAGAAGATTGTGGTATACGCCTAGCTGAATGTCTAGCTACTGTTGGTTCATCTTAAAATTTTAAGTTAAGGTATATGGACTTGTGAAAAATATGTAATTATAATTATAATATAAAATAACAGTACATTATAACAAAAATAACAACTAGGTAAAAATATATCAAATATTTCTAATTTCTAAAAAAAAACTTAATAAGCAATACTATCTTGGTAAAAAAAGGATATTAAAAACGAAATTAAATCTCGTGGAACATTTGGACTAGCACGATGTTGCATCTGTAAATGAACAGAAAAATCATCTGTCAGCAAATTTGGATCACCTCCTGGATGAGCTGCACAAACTGGACAAACCTAAAATAGGATTATTAAAATTTGTTTAATCATCACTTTAATAAATCTTTAAAAATAGCAATTCAAAGTAAAGAATGTTACACATTATAGAATGTATTTTGTAATTATGCTATTACATAACACTCATTTAACTATTACTCACAACTTCTGCAGTTGAATCTGGATGTTCATTGGTAACATGTTCTGTAAGAACTGCTTCAGTAAGACCCATACGCCCACAAAAAGGACATGTAAAAGCTTGTGGTTGGTCAGATCCCAATGACTCACCACCATAATATAACTCAAAGTCTGCTCTTGTTAATATACATTGCATAGGGTGATCAACAGAATGACGAGGAGTAGATGCACCAGCTTCATAACAATTAGCACATAAGTCATAATCATAACATTTCAAACACTTAAAACGACGCCCTTTAAAATTTCCTCTCATGCAAGCATCACAACTGACTCCTACAAAAAAAAAAAAAAAAAAATGTTACAAGATAATTATTTAAATGTAGTTAATTCATTATTATGTCATGAAACATGTGTCAATAATTTTTTTACTTAATCTAAATAAATTAGCAAATAACTAACATGAAATAGGATTAAATGCTTACAAATAAAATAATTATCAAAACGAATTTTACAACTGAAAATAGTAATAAACTTTTTAGCTATGGTTAGCTTAATTTGAAAGTTTTTTATTTTTATTTATATAATAAAATATTTAAAATATTACATGTTTTTAATCATACTATTACCTTTTTCTTCTTTCTTGGTTCTGGCCTTCAAAACCATACCACTAAATACATACTTTGCCATCTATCTATCTTAATAACGTTATGTACATCCTTATTTTAAGAGGGTCCTAGAACTTAATCCCATCAGTAAAACACTTATTTTCTAATTGTAATCATGATAACACCTCAGTCATAACATCATTATCCTGTATACCATTTCTGTTACTATAGATAACACATAAATATTCAATCTTATTGTCGTTTACAGTTAATTCCACTTTTTCAGCAGCAGCCTTAATGAGTTTTTTTTATGAGACGATTTATTGTTTCTATATCTCCAAAGAGAGCAATATCACTCATATATGCTAGGAGTCATACTGTTATCTGCCCAAGCACAATTCTTTCTAAGCCATTTATTTCTCGTAATATTTTCTCCAACACCAAGTTAAACAACACTGGGGATAGTGCATCCACCTTGTTGGAGTCCTAAAGTTACTCTCATAGGTTGTGATGTTGTATTTTCTATCTTAACTTTTATATCCGTCTGATTAATGATGGCTACAATGACGTTTACAATTTTTCTTGTAAATCTAAATTCTTAAAGTTTCTTTATTAGGATTTCTTTATGAATAGAATCATATATTTTCTCAAAATCTACAAATAATATAGTTTTTCATAAACCATGGAGTTTAAAGACATTCTTAAACATTTGATTTGGAGTATTTGCAATATCTTGATTTTAATAATGGATGCTAAGGATTCGACAGGACAAGCATAAATGATCAATGGTTGTATTATTGATATATACAAAAATAAGTGATGATTTAATGTGGAGATTTGATTTGTGGTTAAAGAGTAGATACAGAATTCTGTTTCTGTAGTAAACTTGGGACAGTTTTTTTGTTTATTTAGATTTTCTAAGTTTTTCATCTAGATGGATAACGCTAAACACATACTGACAGTATGTTAATAATGGTAACATTGTTTCCGAAATACGTATCTGCGACTTTTCATTAATTTTTTTGTGGCTTTGAGTTTAATATTTTTAATATTTTTTAGTTTTTTAAATTAATAATATTTTTAATATAGTTTTAATTTTACTTAATCCAAATTGAGTTGTATTTCAAGGAATATCTTTTATTTTCATTTTTTTTTTTTTTTTTTATAATTTAAAAATGAAGGAGATTTCTTTAATAATGTATTTACAATTATTCAACTTAGTTAAAAAAAAGCAAATAAAAAATGTTCAGCTTCGCATCGAAGCTAATAAAAAAAATGAATTGTTTTGAGTAACATAATAATTTAATGACATACATAATAGGATCAAAGTAATTTTAAATATTACTGATTTTTTTTAATTCTTGTTAAAGAATAAAAGCATAATTAACAATTATTTTTTTAGGAGCAATATCGTCTAGATTTTCAACAAGAAATTAGAAACTAGAGTAACAAAATTAGAACTTAGAAAGTACTATGACTGGAGTTTTAATTAGTAATTCTAAGAGTAACGTTGCTATAACACAAAATACTATAAAATAAAAATAAAGAAATTCAAATTTGCTAGACATATTACCTTGGTGATAATAATTAAACAAATTGTTTATAGAAATAAAAAAAAACCAAATGTTTTAAGTACATATACTTTGTTTATAATATTTTTTATATTTCATTTGTATACAAAAACATTATTTCTTAAGGTTAAACTTAAATTAAATTATTTGATTGAAGACATATGAAAGAGTGAAGCATGGTTTTATATTTTTGATACAATTTGGCAAAACCAATTTTTTTTTTTTTTAACAAAATATAAGTAATATTTAACATAAAAATTATAATGACTCATAACTTTTAATTACTTTAATTTATACATAATGAGTGTTTCAATTAAAAGCTATCTAATAATATCAAACATGATAAACAAAAATTGTAATATTTCATACATTTCTAGTATAAAACCTTAATAAAAATAATAGAATTACTAATAAGTTAAGTCTTTAAAACAGCCCAGCAATTATAAATTTATTAAATTACCTTCATGACGTGACATTTCACGAGTTTTGTCTCAGTAATCAACGTCGTTTTGCGGAGTTTGATGTACATTAACAAAGATAAATATTTTTAAATTATTACGTTTTAAACACTTTAAACTAATTAAATAATATAATTACTATTATTATTCACAACTAAAATCCACTACTTAATTGAACGCTAGTGGGTTATAATAAATAATATCTATCAGTAACAAAAATTTATAATTATAAGTCGACTAATGATATAGTATTTTTTTCTTTATTCCCATTTTTGCAACTTCACAACAGCCGATTACGGGATGACCAACGATTGTGCATGGAAGAAACTAGAACTCTGTGATAAAACTCTGTCATTTCGTTATTTTGATAAAATTCAGGTTTACCAATTTATATTTTTAAGTATTTTGTTGCTTTACGTTTTGGTAATGATTGTTTTAGTTAATATTATCTTCTTTTCATGTCCGACTTTTTAAGTCGAACGTTAAAGTAAATATTTATATTAATTTTTCAAATGAATATAGTAATCAGTATTTAATGTGATCTCTTAGTTAAATTTTAATTAAATATTTCCTCAACTTAAAATAAAAGACCTCATAAAAAAGTGTTTCTGCATACTATTATTTGGTAAGGAATTACTATTTTAATTAGATGATTACACAAACTTTTTGTTGAAATTTAGCATCTTTGAATATTTTATAATCCTAAAGTTAATATTTTTGTTGATTATTTTGCTGTTGTATATAAAATATATAAATGTCCACAAAAATCTGAGTTAAGTATCTTTGTAATTAGTTAATTAATTATTATAACATAATAACAAAACTCTTTGTTTTTTTAAATTATTGGTTTTATGTAGAACTATGCTATTATTTATTATTTTTTTATTTTCAATTAAAATAATTAAAACATTAACTGTTAATAAATGTACACAACCTTATGCTTTAATCACCACTTCTAAATTTATTAATGTTGATATCTTAAAAAGTATAATTTTAAAGCTAATTTTTGATAAAGATTAAAGGTTATGTAAAATATTAATATAATAACTTTTAATTTGTTTTTAAACAATTGTATTAGGTATGTACTTTAAGAGTTATCTTGTTTAATAAATATAAATTATCAAAATGATACAATTTATATAAAATTTATTTATTTTTTAGCTTAAAATAAAATGAAAGAAATGTTAGGTAATTGCAGTGTTTGTAGTGAAGATAAAGCATTTGATGGTAATCCTTTAGTTTATTGTGATGGTCCAAATTGTAATGTAGCTGTTCATAAAGCATGTTATGGTATTCGAGTAGTTCCAAAAGGATCTTGGTATTGCAGTAAATGTGTTGTTTTAAAAAAAAATCCAAGTGCCAAAGTCATATGTGAACTGTGCCCATCTAAAGATGGAGCTCTCAAACCAACTGAAAGTGGCTATTGGGCTCATGTTGTATGTGCTTTATTTATTCCAGAAGTCACATTTGCAGACGTTGACACAATGGAACCAATTAAATTAAATGAAATTCCTCTTGATAGGTACAAAAAAATTTGCTATATTTGTGAAGAAAAAAATAGAGAGTCAAAAGTGTCAGGATATGGTGCTTGCATGACTTGTAAAAAAAGTGGTTGTAAGTTGGGATTCCATGTTACTTGTGCTCAGATCGTAGGACTTTTATGTGAAGAAGCTGGCAATCATGGTCGCAATGTTCAATATGTTGGATATTGTAGACATCATTATTCTAAATTAAAGAAAAGCAGTAATGTAAAAATAAAACACATAGCTCCTTACCGCCCCCAAAATTCATCAGAGTTATCTTTAGAAGAGTTTTCTCAAGAAAAGCTGTCTTCCAACATTGATAGTGAAGGACACAAATCAAAAAAGAAGTATGGAAATTTTGATGAAACAAAAGAAAAAGTTTTGGGTAATTTTAGTGTTTCTAACCAACATCAAATAATGAACAATCGATCAAATCGCCCTAAAACTGAAAATATATCTGTTGGAAGAGTTAAGCAATATCCTAACGAAACAAATCTGGATAAAACAATCAAATCAGAAAATATTGACGTATTAATGGATATTGATTCAAATAATGATTCCCAACAATCAGATACTTTAAAAATTATTGAAGAACCAAATTTATCAATAATTGATACTAATTTGACTAAACAACCAAATTTGCCTCCCATTAATTTAACCAACTCATGGATCAAAGAACCAAATTTTACTAATTCATCTTCTAACACATCAAAAATAGCTCATGATCAAAAAACTTTTGAACCTATTGCTGATGCACCTCATATGCTAGGAAATGCTTTAAATCCTAATTCTTCTATGGCCCAACAAATGACTGATACTTTGAATGAAGAAATTGAAACACACAAACAATTCAATGAAACTAATGAATCATCACAAAGACAAAATTTTGTAGGTCCCCAATTACACCGCAATATTCAAAAATCTTCAGAAAATTCTCAATCAGGTTCAGAATGGTTTACTAACGGAATTGGTAACAGTGCTCAAAGCTTAGAAGATTTACTTGAGCGTCAGTGGGAGCAAGGGGGTTCATTGCTAATGGAACAGGCTCAACATTTTGATGTAGCATCATTACTCTCATGCTTATATCAACTAAAAAATGAAAATATAGGATTAGAAAAAGAACTTGCAAATTTTACAAGACGTCGTGATCACTTATTAGCTGTCAATGCTCGCCTTGCTATTCCTTTGGTTCCTCAAAATAGAACAAATCAAGTTTCTTCAACTCCCAACCATGTTGATACAACAATATCACCCAGATCAAATTTTTTATCATCTATGGACAGTCAAGTAATTCAACAGCATAGATATCAAAATTATGCTTCACAATCATCTAGATATCAGCATCATTTTTCTTCAAATGTATCAGTACCATCACAAGTAATTGTTCGAGGAGGTAATGACTCATGGGAACAACACAATAGAAATCAAACTTCTATGACAAGTCCTATGTATCAGACAGCTATATCAGATATACAAAGTATACCACCTTCAAGACATCAAATCAATATGGAAACTTTGCCTAAACATAGCTGAGATAATGTCGAATGTCTTTGTACATATTGTATATCGACAATAACTGATTATATGCTTCATCATTTTATTTAGTATAATTGTATGTTAATATTAATAAATAGTTCAATAAGGCTATTTCTCAAATAACTGTGTTCATAAAATTATTTAAAATTTACAATTAATAATGACATTTACATTTTCACCAAAAATATGACTTTTTTTTTATAAGTTTGTATGTAGTTCTTGTTATTAAAAACTTGAATAATTCACTTGTTGTTGTTTTTAACATTAGAATAAGTTCTTACGCTTTTTTTATTATATAATAATATATAATTAGTTATATAATAGCTAATTACTATAAGAATATATTTTGAATATTATATTTTTAAGAGAACAGTTTTTAAGTTTTTTAAAATAACCTCCACAATAGTGGATTTACTTTTAAAACATTTGGGATGCAAATAGTAAGCATAATTAAATTGTAAAATTATATTTTTGTAAAAAAATTACACATTTATCTGTTATAAAATAATTTTTAGGTCCATTCCTTATATATTATAGAGGTACTAACTTCTTTTAATGGCAACATACATTTTTAAATAACTTAAAAAATAGAAATTGACTTGTCGATAACAACTTTCTGATTAATACTTAGAGAGTTATTAATATCTTAAACTATAGACTAGAGGTGAAGTATAAATATTGCTATTTTTATCATTAGTCATTTCATAACTACTCTCCTCCTCACATTTAGGTACAAAATTGTGAATATCTTACAGAGCAATGATCCAACATGATGGTTATTAGGTAAACTAGTGTAATCCTTATAATTTTAAAGGCAGACTTATATGACATTAAAAGCCTTTATTAGTTAAAGCAGTATACTGTTAAAATTGAAAACGTATATATATTTTAGAGAAACTGCCCCGCAAAGTTTTATAATTATACTTAAACTCTTAGTGAGAATCGTTTTTGTATTTTATTTTAAAGGATAGAAAGATTTCTTTATTTTATTATAAATGTAATTATCAAATAGATTTTGCATTTGCATAACAAATTTAGATCACATCTATTCACAATATTAATTTATTATATATATATATTAATTAGTACACTTGTGTATGTATTCATTGTATATTCCTAAAAAAATATTTATTGTATTAATTAAGTTTCATGATAATTTCATTTAAGTACCTTAGGGTAATTAAAATAAAAATAAATTCATTACTTCACAGATATAATTTATAAAAAAAAACATTAAATTACTCATACATTATCATATCTAAAAATTATATAAGTTCTACTGTTCATCCTTAATATAAAAAAATTCTGAAGGCTTAACATTTCTTTTACCCAATAAAATTTAAAATTAAATAACTATATAATAATAGACATTAAAAAATGAAAGTTAACATAATAATTTAATGTCCAAGAATAACATTCATATAGTAGTAGATTCCTAAGTTAAACGGTAAAATATTTAAGTATAATTATAACATAGTATTATTAAGATATTTTAAAATTGTACTTAGAAATTCTTCATCTTCCATGATAGGAATGAATGATTTAAATGAATCAAATTTAACTTTTGAAATATTAATATCCCAATTGGGAATTAATTTATCATAACATGGCCTTGGTATGAAATCAGTTAAAAATTGTAAATAATCTGATGTGTTCATGATTATTTTGTATTTTGCCATGTGGTATTTCAACAAATCTGAATACATTTGCATATCAACCTCTTCATTTCTTACCTCTTTCATAATAGAAGCTAAATATAATACAAATTTTTCTGCATATTTTACAGAATAAATATTGTATTTATATTCTAACTTACTCACTAAAAAATTATATAAGCGCTTGGTAACCCATGGCTCTTTATTGTATAAGGTTTTAAAATTTTCTGTTATATTTTCTTCAATACCTGATTGCTCCAATATACTTTCATCCGAAACTGTAACAGATGAACATATGAATTCAGATGGACAATCCATTGCTAATGCTCTGGTTAAGATTGATGGGCTATGACTGCTAATTTGTTTTTTCAGTGATCTCGTAAATACTCCAGCTGTGCGATCTTCCAATTCAAAAATTCCAGGATGCAATTTAGTACTTTTTCTTGCAGAAATTATTCCAATAACATTATCTATATGCTGTGTGATGATACTTCTGTTGTTGATAATTGAATTTTTATCATATGGATTAGATGTTTTATTAGTTGTATTTTCAGATATTGTTAACCAATTACTAGAGGAGTTATCAAAAGTTTCATTAATTTGTGATCTAATAGTAACATTTTTATTTGAAGTTGATAAATCACTAAGTCCTTTGCTGTTTTGTTTTTCTGACATTAATTTTAAATTTTCGAAAGATATTTTTAACTTATTGGCAGCACTAGTATTTCTAGTAGACCTACGTACTGAGCTATTTCTAAAAACTTTTTTTCTTGATTTTGAAGTATTAATACCATTAGATGATATATTATTTGAAATAGTTGACCTATCAACATCTAATGTTTTAGCTGATAATGCAGATGAAATATTTGATTTTTTAGGAGTTATTTGATTATTTGATACGGTAAGAGGTATATTATTATCAATATCCATATATTCATCACATTCAATTAAGTTATTTTTTAATTGATCAACAGAAGGTTCTGTCAAGTTTAAATCATTTTTTATTTTTGAAATTTTTTTCTTTAATGAATTTTCACTTAAATTTGTTGAATTTATTACTTTAGAACAATTGTTATATTTTAACATATTATGAATACCTTTAGAAGAAGAGCTTTCACTATTTAAGAAATCTTTGGTGAATTCAGTCGGTTGTGTCTGACCTTTTGAATATTCTGTAGTACCAGCAAAACTTTTGTTGATCTTTAACATATCATGATCTGATCTACTATATGATTTAATAGCTTTTCTTTTGTTCAATAATGATAATTCTGAAAAACTTTTTGAGGTCTTAGTTTTAAAAATTTTATTTGATAAATCATCATTTAAAATTTCAGATGTTACATCTGAGAGATGTGAACTGCAATTCTTATTGGAATAATTTTTAGAACTATCAGAAGAAAATGATGAAGTATTATTTAAACTTAGAATTTCAGATTCGGATTCATAACTAATCACAGTATTATGAGAAACATGTGATTTATTCATACTTTTTCTTCCTGATAATTTTTTTGATGAAGATCTTGTCATTCTATTACAGTGAAATTCTTTGACAGTTGTCAGTTTATTGTCATTATCGGTTGCACGTACACTTTCATTTCTATATAATAAACTATTATTAGAGCATAATGAAGTATTATTCAATTTAAGAGAATTTAATGATTTTTCATTGTTTTCAGTATTATTTAATTGAGATTCATTATTTAAATTCTCAATTTTATTTTTAGAGGCTGATCTTGTTTTTCGAACATTTAATGATATGTGATCCAGGGGTGAATCAATACTTTCTTTTTTTTCTTTACTCATAATTATTCTGCTGTTAACATCAGTAGAAGAGGATTCTGTTAAAAAATCATGTAAACTTGCTGAGACATTTAGACATGCTACTTTTACATTGCTTTGTGTTTCACTTACAATATTATCTTTATGAATAGAAACATGTTTAGAAACTGATCTACTATTCTCATTGTTTAAAGTCATGTCATAATTTAGTATTCCAGTTGTTACATCTGTTAAAACTGATTCTTCTATTTCTGTATAAATATTTTTTGACTTGTTTGACTGATCAGAAAAAGAATTATTTTTATCATAAGAATTAGTCATGAGCGTGTTATTGATTTTACTAGATAATTGAGATACATTTAGTATTTCATCAGTATTTTTTGAGGATCTAGTCATTCTTATATTATGTGATATATCATTTTTTGTAGAATTAAAAGTGGTACTTGTTTGAACACAACTGCTATTTTCATAAGAATCATTCTTGGAACTACAAATTGAAAATGATGAAATATTATTCAAACTAAGCACATCATATTCAGATTCAAAATTAGTTTTATTTGACATGCTTGATTTATTAGTATTCTTTGTGTCTGAAAATCTTTTTGACATAGATCTTGTTCTTCGGCTAGTATCTTGTAATTCATTAGTATGATCCTTTTCAGTGATATTTTGTGAAATTTCACTATTAGACAGCATGCAAGTTAAGTTATTAGTATGGTTCAATAATTCATTTACCTTATTAGAAGTAGATGTATTAACTTTTTCAGATATCAAAGACTGGTTGGGTTGAGCTGGACTGGATTTAATACTTTCATTACTTAATAAATTATGCTCAGTTTGTGATACAAATTTGGAATCATTTAAATCTTGACTATTTCTAATTACATTTTCAAACATACGTGCATTATCTGAAACATTTTTTCGGTTAAATTTAATTTCTTTTGACAAATTTTGACTTGCACAACTATCTAAAGTATCATTAATACAGTCACTAAATAGTTGTGATTGCGTAACTATACATTGTTTGCCTACAAATTTATGAACAATTGATTGAGACAAATCAGATATTGATACATTTTGCAATGTTTCTTCAGCTTTTTCATTACTCTTAAAAGATGTATCTTTATTAAATATTTTTTCTTCGTTATCATAAGTATGAGAGATATGATCAACACTTCTGCTACTAAATGAATTTTCACATTTTGATCCATTTAAATCTTGACTGTTACCGATTACATTATCAAACATAGATGCATTATCTGGAATATTTTTTCGGTTAAATTTAATTTCTTTTGATAAATTTTGACTTGCACAACTATCTAAAGTATCATTAATACAATCACTAAATAGTTGTGATTGCGTAACTATACATTGTTTGCCTACAAATTTATGAACAATTGATTGAGACAAATCAGATATTGATACATTTTGCAATGTTTCTTCAGCTTTTTCATTACTCTTAAAAGATGCATCTTTATTAAATATTTTTTCTTCATTATCATAAGTATGAGAGATATGATCAACACTTCTGCTACTACATGAATTTTCACATTTTGATCCATTTAAATCTTGACTGTTACTAATTACATCATTAAACATATTTGAATTACTACTCAATACATCTTTATGATTAAATTTTAAATGAATAGGTGAAGTACAAGGTGAATCACATTGTACGGTCTTATCAATTAAATCATTGAAAACTCCAGATTGTGTCCCAATGCTGTGATTTACAGTGAAATGTTTCACTGTTGTTTGAGATAAACCATATATTGAGTTTTGACTTTCAGGAGCAGTTTTTTCTATAATATTTTCTGAAGACTTATTTGTGTCTATTAAATAATCTTCTAGAATTAGATTAGATGAAAAATTAACAACATGATTATTACTAGACTTTTCATGAATCTTTGAAGTTTGAATAGATGATGCAAAGTTAAATTTTTTACGTGTTTTTGTTTGCGATTTATTCAGTGCAGTAAAGTTTTCAGATTTATTTATGTTTTCATTAGGAAATGATCCGGAATGAGAGTGATTATTTTTGTTACTGCTTAGATTTAATTCGAATAACGATTCATTAGAACTACAACAATTTTTACTATCTATTACATGATTATTATGCATATTAGTTACACTGGTTGTCTGTGTAAAAGATGAATTTTTTAACTCGATACATTTATTATTTTCAATAGATTTAGATAATTTATTATTGATAGATGATTTTTCTTTGTCGTCAATCTTTTTGAAAGTTATACTATTTCCAAAATTGCTTCCTTGAGTTTTATTAATTATACCATCAAAAACTTCTGAATCATGGAAATTTTTATTTAGTTTAAATTTACCGTTTTTTTTTAATGTTACATCATCCTTGAATGAAGTAATGGTTTTGTTATTATCAACAGTATAAGTATCTGAATGAACATTATTTTTCTTTAATAAGGAAGAACCAAAATCATAAGTTTCAGATTGGTTAGATTTTTCTAAGGTATATGTTTCATTGTTTTTTTGGCCCTGCGACTTAAGCAAATCAATGCATTCTTTTGTTGTTTGTGATAAATTAATACGAGTTGAGTTACAATTGACATTAACATCATATGTATGATTTAAACTAGGAATGTCAAGAGAGCTGCACATTGAGATTTGATCAACATTTGAAACTGATAGGTTATTCAGAGTTGAATCTCCTACATATGGGTCAACCCACGATGATGATTTATTATTTGAATGATTAGTTTCATTCAAACTATTACTTAAAATTAAATCTGTTGCTCTAGTTAAGCTACAGTAATCTCGTTGGCTCCTATTTGAATTATTTATCTCATTATTTGTATTACTAATAGGTAAAGAGACATCAACTGGTTTTTTAAATTTTGAATTATCTTTCATACTACTTTTATTAATAGAAATGCTTCTGTTACTAATAACAGAATTATCAACAGAAGTCAAACTATAATTTGACACATCAGAAGTTTTGTTTTTATTTCTTTTTGAAAAACGTAATTGTGGAGAATCAATACTAAGTTCTACACTACTACATTTAGTATTATCAAGTTTACTAACATTATTGAAATCAACATCAGAGGGAGGTAAAATACGTTTTCGTTTTTGAAAACAGTTCAAGTTACAATTGCTACTAATTTCCATTTTACTATCATCGTCATCAGCAAATATGTTTTCAAACATAAAACTATAATTATATGATGATGTTTTTTGCCTTTTTTGAAATGCTGTAGTTTTGCCCGATGTTGAACATGTAATGTCATCTGGTTGAAAATTTGATTCATTCATATTAGTAGTATCACTATCTAATACCATAAACTTTTCTTTACTAACTAGAGTTTCAGATGGATTTGCACAACAATTTTTAAAAACATTGTCACTCAAAGAAGAGTTATTTGGCTTTGATGTTAATGAATCTAATGAAGATAATACTGACCATTCAACATTGAAAGTTCTATCACCAGTTTCTTGTAAACACTTTTGATCTAAAAATTAATACTATTAATCAATCAATGTAAAAGTTAAGGCATAATTTAGATAATAAAACTTATATTAAAAAAAATTATATAAAATAACAAAAATACTTATATAACCACATAGAAATTATCTAGTAATCATGCTATTATTTTAAAATAAAAAAATAATAATCCATTCATATCATATTATGTATGAGATAAAATATTTTTAACACATTATTTACAGTAAAACATAAAAATTACTTACCAATTAGGCCTGAGGAGCTGTCCATATCACAAATAATTACCCGATTATTTTGAGCTGGATTTATAAGAAAACATATAAAAAAAATTCAGATAAATTACTTTTTTTTTTTACAGTAAATAATAATTAAAAGAGGACACCACCACATTAGAAAACTACTAGATTAGACTATAATATGGTCAATCTAAATTTTAAATATTATGTTTATATTAAAAACAGTTATCTATTTTTTTATTCAATTTATAATAATATTTATTATTTAATGATAACTAGTGAAAGGATTTATATGAATTTATACATTTTGTTAAATTATTCTAAACATATCACCAGCCAATATAAAATGTATTAATAGGTTTAAAAACTTAGTAATGTGATCTAAATGAGGGACTTATTCTCTTTAAAATAAAAATATTTCTACGCTAGTGTATATTCCAATAACAAATTTGCACAAACTTAGGTTCTTTTAAAACAATTTGAATAAAATTTATAAATGCATATAAATTCAAATTCTAATGATAATAAAACTTTATTTTTTAAAAAGTATGAATAATGAGCTATTTTAGTAACAAGCTTTATATTTGTCACCAAGTATGAATTTTTAAAACATTGATTTAATCCCTAATTTTTAATATGTAAAATAAGATGACTTAATCAAAATCGAAGTCTATAAAACTGTTAACTTTAGAGATTAATAGAGTGATAATAGAACAATTTTTTTTATTTATTGTAATGTTTAATCAAATATTGAGTAGAAAATTTTTTTATTGGTTAACTTTTTTCTTTAAGTAATTTTAGAAAATTATGGGAAAATTTTCTTTTCTGGTTGCTTACAGCTCCCCTTAAAGAAAAATTGAATACAACATTGATTAATGTTCATTAAACTCAATACAACATTGCTTTTTATACTAAAATTTATTTAATTTCGTGTGGTTTTCTCTTAATTTTTAAAATGCTTTTAATAAAATAAGATATATACATTGACTTAACAAATCTTTGTTATACTGGACAAAGAAGGAAGCTATAGAAAAAAAAATTAAAAAATCTACTTAATAAAATAAAATAATTGTTTTAATACCTATTAGTCTATTTAAATATTTAACTTTACAATTAAATTAATCATTAATTATAAAAAAAAATCATAACGCAAAGTCAATAAAATGGACTTTGCATTATAAATTGTTTTATATTTTTATTACATATAGTACTTACGATCACAATTAGACATATTCCATAGGACTTTTTTACTTTTTTAATCGATTAATAACATTGAGTATTGACATGATATAATAAATAACACACAATATTTAGTTCATTTTCCCTCCACAAATTTACTACCACATTTAGTGATTAACCTTCTAAACAACGGAATTTTTGAATCAACGTTGCTGCTTATCAGTGTTACCATTAGTGAGATTATAATTTTACTAAACTATGGTTGTTGAAAAATATATGACTCATTTCATATCGTTGCAAGAATAATACACCAGTAATTAGTGATGACATCTTGTTATCAATTTTAATAACTGTTACAAACAATAATAGTTACTTTCCAAATAACAGTTACTGTTATTTTGTAAGAAACTATTAATAACAGTGACTAACATTAATTTTTTATCAGCAATTTAAATGTAAACATAAAATTACTCTTAATAATTGTCTTAGTGGGCAATAACTAATATGACTCTTCGTTATTTCACAAATAAAAGAAGGAAAAAATTTACATGATAACTAATTTGTTTATAAATTATCTAAAAATATATCCCTTACAATCTACATTTTATTAGTCGTTCGAAATATCCATTATTTCTATAAAAATTAAAAAATCATATTTGAATCCTATTTAATTCACAACAAATAGATCTTTGGCCTTCTAAGGATAATTAGCACTTTTAGTGGTTTATTCTGTCTTATTTTAATACAAAACGCAAAAAAAACCTTACGAGGACACCATGAGATTGCGCTTATAGATGTTTTACAACCAAACTCTTCAATCACATCTTGTCAAACATTCTAGATGGCATGCGTGCATATTTACGGGCGTCTAATATGGAGCGCCATATCATTCTACCACAGACTATATCTCATATAGTCTGTGATTCTACTACTGGTTGTTATGTTGTGCGTGACATTATTTTCATTAATAAAGGCGATAAAGCGCACATAATATTAAACAAAATGAATATGTAATTAAAATAAAATATCATTAGATAATATTATGATATTCTTTCGAATGTTACCGCTTATTAAACGTTGATGTTTTATGTTTTATGAAATTCTAAAATAATAATACCTAGTAATATGTAGTAGTTGGTACTTAGTTAAGTTTAAACATTGGACATGATTGAAATTGTTTGGGAATTAATTATTTAAATTTTAGCCGATTGTAAATCAATTCATTTCAAGAATAGTGAAAAAAAGTTTTTTTTATATCTTTTTATGCACTATCACCTTTAGAGTAATCTGTTAGTTTTTAGTGAGACCTGTTTTGCCTTGCAAATAGTTTGTATGGAAGCGAAAAAATACCAAACAAATTTTTAATAATTTTTTTTTTTTGTGTGTGTGAATTTGATATACTTTTTTGGCTCTTTTATATCCGATCTGAGCAACCTTTTAGGGAAATGAGGATCTTCAATCTCCGGAAGTAAACACTCCACATAAAACCTACTAAAGAATTAGTGACTGTGAAACGCGTATTTCACAAAATACACAAATCGTAGTGAAGTTAAAATATCAAAGTATACTGATTATAATATAATAGTTAAAAATTATAACTTTCAACGTTGATGCACAATGAAGCAAGAAATGAAGGAGTTCACTAAATAAATTCATACTTGGTCAGTATAAAATGTATGATTGACATTACCAATAAATATAGTTTAAAGAATTAAAAAAAACACGCTTTTAAAGCACATCAAAATAAACTTAAACCAATAATGAACAAAAAGTACTAGTATTATTGTGATAAAAGCGTCGGGCGCTCAATATACGAAAAATATGACACAATGCACCCACGCTTTCATCACAATAATACTAGTATTTTTTTCATAATTATTTTATAAATTATTTTTAACTTTTTAGTTCGATGTGCTTTAAAAGCGTGTTTTTTTAGTTTTTTAAACTATATTTATTTTTTACTTTTTAGTTTCATGTTATGATAGTAGTTACTATCAATATCATGGTTGTTACGGGTAACGGGAAATCAGGGTTCGATTCCGGGGAGGGAGTCTGAGAAACGGCTACCACATCCAAGGAAAGCAGCAGGCGCGTAAATTACTCACTCCCGGAACGTGGAGGTAGTGACGAAAAATGACGATACGGAAATCATCCCTCGTAATCGGAATGAATACTTTATATCTCTTAATTAGAATAAATCGTGTTAATATATTAATTTTAATAGTAATTAGAATATATATATTTATACAAATAATGCGACTTAACTACGTAAAAGTATCATGCACTAAGTATAGCTGTGTTTTATGGCCGGGCGGGTCGGACTAACGTTATACCCGAGGTATAAACGGCGGTAGGAATATATATATATATACGTAAGGCGCATTAGACGCGGGCGTTATTGGTCAGTCAAAATAAAAATTTGTTTACATATATATAATATTGATGACAAGCACGCGTGTACGGGTACGATAACTAAAAATAAATTTTTATAGGAATAGTGTACCGTCGTATTGTGAGCGAGGCGTGGGGAGGGGTGAATGCGTATAACAGTCTAGTCTAGACAACGGAATATGCGATAACGCGTGGCGTTTGGAGAGTTACAAA
>NW_026099576.1:14242134-14415675 GCF_025091365.1 Daktulosphaira vitifoliae | reverse complement strand
AAAAAAAATGTACAAAAATAAACTCAAAATAACTGAAAATACGGATAAATTTTAGAAGTATAACATTAAAATAGCTCTACACCTTCACTAAATCAACTTATGCCCTTGAAAATTTGTATTAAAACCCTTAAGTATAATATTAATGTGTTTTGCTAAAAAAAAAAAATTTAAGTGACTTTTAAAAAATGATATTTTTGGCTGCCTAAATCGGCGTTTCATTCCACTGTGCGGCGGTACGTCGTCGGCTGTGCAGCACTTGCTGGACTTTGCACCGCGGCGTATAACGCGCGGTGTTGGTCAGTCAAATACTCAAAATTATACAGAAAAAAATAGTGTAGGCGCCGACTGGTGAGCGGGGTGGGGTGAATGCGTTACGACGGTCTAGTCTCAAAGTCATAGACGACGGCATACGCGACATAATAATACGTGCCGCGTGGAGTTACAAACTTACAACATACAAACATACAAACAACATACATGTGAAACTAATATAAGCGTGTTAAAAACAATTGGCTTGGGGCTACCTATAAATTACGTTAATGGGGAAGGAGGGAATCACTGTAATGTGACATAGTGTGACAAGGGGCAAGGGAACAAAAGCTTTGTGATGTCACATGTTAAAATTTAGAATACTAAAACACGAAATTTATATGAAAATAAAAAATTTTCAAACTTAATCTATATTTATAAATAATTAAGCACTCTCGCTATGAGATTATCTCTCACGCAGTGGCAGCTCGTGAATGCTGTTGGTGGAGGTGCAACTTTAAATATAGTACCGCTAGTTCTATGATTATTGCGTTTCGCTAATAGTATACGTTCTCTGAGTGACAGTCACAGTTTTCTCCGTTAAACTATTTTAATATTTTTAATTTATTAAATAATTTTAAAATGAACAAAAAGATTGATCTAGGTAGTCTTTACCGCAGACTTTTTGATGTCTACAGTGTAGCCTATGCTGACAAAAAAAAAAAAACAAATCGTACTTCAAGATGAAGTTAATACCTTATGGAAAAGTTTATTTTTTAATACATGCATAAGTTTGAAAAATGTGTGACGTGAATTAATTCAGTTCTGTATATTTCAATTGTAGAATCTTTTTAAACATTAAAAGTTAATTAGAAATGATTAAAATTATTTATATTTAAGTGATCTATTACAGTGGCGCACCCAAGGGGAGAGCTTCGGGACTGAAGCCCCTCCAAAAAATATTTTTTACATTAAATTAAAAATTATTATAACACATTGTCACAAATATATATATTTTAATACTATAGTATTTACTACTTTGTGTAAAAGATCTGCAAAATTAGTCAAAAATAAAGCAAACCAGCTGGTACTAGTAGTACTTACTTAACTATATCAGTATTAAACCGAAAATTCCAAAAATTAATGATTTGCCCAATCCTCAAAAAATATTTGCTTCACCGTCACAAACATCTAATACTAGTGGTAATTATGAAAATTTTTCTTCTTATGACATATCATTATTTGTCGATAAAAAACTCAACGACCAAGAAAAAATTCAAGTTTTACAAAATGTGTAAGTCCCGAATAATAATTTTAATTTTCCTATTCAACAAATTGGTACTAAAAATAGAAAATTTAATATACATTTATTAACTAAATACAAATGGCTAATATTTTCAAAAATTGAAGATAGTGCTTTTTGTAGAACAGTAATTGACGAGAAAAAAGTCAATTCATTTCGTATTACTATTAATTTTAAATAATTATTTGTATTTTATAGTTGCATTTATTTATTTTAAATAGTACTAATTTTTGAATAAATTATTCAAATGTATAATTAATTTATCAAAATTAATTTATAATTTTATAGAAGAAATCAATTCATTTTTATGTAAATTAAGAGATACTATAATTTCTCGTGAAATTGATCCAAATGAAATGAATCAAAAATTGGTTGAATTTTTAAAATTAGATAAATCTATTATTACCAAGAACTTTGATAAGTGTTGTATAAATTTCCACTCAAGATTGTTTGTATTAGAAAATCTTGAGGTATAAAATGACAAAATATTAATATTAATAATATTTCAATAGTTTTTAGATTGTTCTAACAATTCGATAAAAAAAAACTTAAACTTTAGAAATTTAATTTCTCTTGAATTGACAAGAATGTATATATATACTTTATATTATACCACCAAGATATTTTTCAGTACTATACTTTATTAATTGACCTTTTAGCTTCGATGCGAAGCTGAGAAGGTATTGGTTTTATTAAGATGTTTTTTTTTTTTTTGTGTCTGTTACCACTTTTTCTAAGCTCTCACCGAATCTTTCAACGATACGTCAAAGATCATAAATAGTATCTAGTCGAAGACATTATCCTTAAAAATTGAAAAAATTTCCCTCGTTCCCCGTAAATGGGGGAAACCTCCAAAAAAATTACAAATTTAAAAATCGATAATTTTTTTTATAGATGCTTGATGTCTTTATTTATCATTTGATATATTTTTTCTGTAAATCTGACATTTAACCTGTCCACGGGAGGGGATTAAAAATGACAACTTTTTCACAAAAAAATAACATTTTTAACTTTACTTTTTAAAGTGTTCCTGAAATAATGACACTTTTATATATACCTTAAATTAAAGCTTATGTAATATACTCTATTATGAAAAAAAAAAAATTTGAGACTTAATTTTGTTTTCACGGTGAAAATGGCTACCGAATGCTATTTTTGTGTGAAAATTCTCGATTTTATTTTTTGCATTTTTAACTTTATAATGCTATAACTTATTAAAAAGTGTATGGATCAACACAATTTTTTTATGAGAAATAATATTTTTTAATAATCCCTTTTTCATTCAGGATATTAATAAGGAAATAGCAGTTTATATAGCTTTTGGAATAATCCACCAATTTTTTAAGATTAAACACTATCTAAAGATTTGCATTGGAGCGTTTTTTTTTATAGTGATTTTGATCACTGTCAGATATCATTATACTTGATCCAACTATGCTACGTCACCACTGTGCCGCGAATCCCCTGTGCTGGGTTGGGTTTTATTTTTTTTTTTTAATTATAAAAATTATGTCATTAAATATTATATAATTTATGAGTCCATATCAGTTTAATTGTAATATATTTAAATTTGTTATTATTCCGAATGATTCATTAAAATTGTGAATCTGAGCACTAGCAAATTATTATCTCTTATTTACAATATAAAAAGTTAACAATTTGGTGCAGGCTTATTTGTTAGAGGAATTAAAACTTAATAAAAGACGAAAATACTCACTTTTCAATAAAAATTGAGAATATATAATTGTGATTGAACAGTAAGTAATATACAACACAACATTAATTCTTAATTTGCACAATGTTTTTTGCGCAGTGTACTTTAGCATTATTTGTGATATTTACGGATGTAGAATTATTATTAATGAATTATTATACCCTGTGGATAGGGGATAAGAATACTTCCACGGCCCCTCTGCCAGTCGTAAGAGGCGACTAATGAGGTTGTGTTAGGTCGACAGCCGGCGTAAAAATCTTTGTCAAAAAAGTATGAGGAATTCTGAACAAAACTTAGGCGGACTGTCCCATCTCGGATGTACGGGGGGACAACAGAAAGTAGTTAAAAACGTTACTAAGTTAATAGTGCTAAATGTTTTACCGTACTCGCTGTCGAAACGTCTGATATTTCCTCAATCGAACAATTCTCATTATGTGTAAGATATATTGAGTGTATTGATGAAAAAAATTTTAAAATAGTTGAACAATTTTTAAAATTTGTATCAGTAGAATCAACTTCGGGTCAAAATTTAGCAGATATACTTTTAACAACATTGAATGCGTGTGGTATCAACATAAATTATTCACGTGGACAAGTCTACAATGGGGCTACAGCAATGAGTGGCAAATTTAAAGGTGTCCAAGCATCTATAACAGAAAAATATCCAACTGTTCTCTATGTTCATTGTGTTTCACACAGCTTAAATTTGGCTTTATCTAATGCTGTTGATGTAGTATCTATTAGGAATAGTTTTGGTGTAGTAGAAAAAGTATACCCGTTATTTAATACACCAAAACGTCAAATTTTTTTAAAAAATCAAATTTAAATTTTAGTTTCTGATATTAATAAAACCTAACTAGTTCAGCTATGTCCAACTAGAAGGGTTGAGTGACACGATTCAATAATAGTATTCAACCAACTTTTATTACCTGTAGTGGCGGCGTTAGAAGAAATTCAATCGTGGAACTGTAAGGACTCATTATCTTGTGCATTTTTACTTTTAAACAGTATTCGCCAATCTACATTTATAATTTCATTACTTTGTTCAGAGAAATTATTAGCATACACTTCACCAATAAGTAAAATACTTTAAACGATAGATATAGATCTTTCTACTGCAGTTAACCAAGTAGGAAGTGTAGTGTCTATTCTCCATCAGCTTAGAAGTAACGCCGAAAATGAATTTAAGCTTTTATTTTTATAAGCACAACAAATTGCCTCTAATTTAGACTTTACACTATCCACACCTAGACTAACGAAACACCAATCTAAACGATGTTATGCACCATCAAAAAATATTAAAGAATATTATAGACGTTAAATTTTTATTCCATGGATTGATTCATTTCTTAATAGTCTTTCTCATCGATTTATAAAACACAAAAATCTTCTCACAAGTTTTAAATGTCTTACCTACCAGACTTAATCCAACCAATGAACAAATTTCAAGTTTTAAAAATCTTTTCGAATTTTATGAAAAAGATAAGCAACAAAATAGTTTTTCGGTCGCAAAGGCCGAATTCGAATTGTGGTACGAAAAATTCAAAAATGGTTGCTATACTTTACCGCTAAACGCAATCGATGGTTTAAATTTACGTGATTTAAAAATATTTGAATCAGTATTTATACTTTTGAAAATATTTGCAATTTTATCAGTAAGTACAAGTACGGCTGAGAGATCATTTTCCACACTACGGCAAATTAAAACCTACCTCAAAAATACTATGGAACAATCACGATTAAATGGACTGGCAAATCTTCACATACATCGAGAAATATAAATTAAAGATTCCGAAGTATTACCAGTTCTATTTGAAAAGGGACCCAGAAAAATTATATTTTAAATTAATTGGTCATAATATTTTATTGAAAATATTAAATACAGCATGCTATGTAATTTTTGGTAGTAATAATAATAATAAAAATGTTAAAAAATGAATAGTAATTGCTTTCTATTGTGTGTAAGGAAAATGTTTAAACCCCTCCCAAACAAACATCCTGGGCGCGCACATGATCTATACGATAAAAATGAAAAAAAAATTGAGGTTTTCTAATAAATTTACTGTAAATAGTAATTATAAAATTTGCTGACTGCATGTTAATCTTAACAATTTTATTTTTTTCGATTTAATGATGTCAATTTCAAACTTGTAAATTGAGCTAAAAGTTATGGTAATAAATTCATTTTTATTTATTATAAACTTTCACTTTAAAGGACGAAATTATTACTTTTAACATATTAAAAATAAAAATCAATAATAATTTGAAAAGAATTAATTGTAAAAATTATATTATATATAATTAAAAATATTTTGCTTTTGTAATTATCCAACAATTACTTAGAATTCAACACTATCTACAGATTTGCATCGAAGCGTTTCTAATGATAGTGATTTTAATCAATCAGTTGTGCAAAAGAGTGGTGGTATTGACGAGGATGTAAGACACAGAATTAAGTGTGGGTGGTTGAAGTGAAGAGAAGCGTCTGGCATCTTATGCGATAAAAGAATTCCAATGAGGCTGAAAGGTAAATTCTACAAGATTGTAATGAGACCAGTTATGATGTATAATGATATCTGACAGTGATTAAAATCACTATAAAAAAAAAAACGCTTCGATGCAAATCTTTAAATATTGTTTAATTTTAAAAAATTGGTGGATTATTCCAAAAGCTATATGATCTGCTAGTTCCTTATATTAATATCCTGATTAAGATAAAGTATGTCGTATGAAAGAGGGATTATTAAAAAATATTTTTTCTCATAAAAAAATTGTGTTGATCCATACATTTTTCAAATAATTATAGCATAATAAAATTAAAAATGTAAAATACAAAATCGAACATTTTCACACAAAAATAGCATTTGGTAGCCATTTTCACCGTGAAGATAAAATAAAGTCCGAACATTTTTTTTTTCATGATAAAGTATATTACATTAGCTTTAATTTAAGATATATAAAAGTGTCAGACCTTCCTGAACATTTTCAAAAATCAAGTTGAAAAAATTGATTTTTTGTGAAAAAATTGTCATTTTGAATCCCCTCCTGTGGGCAAGTAAAGGGTCACATATAAAAAAAAAATATACCAAATGAAAGGTAAAGACATCATGCATCTATAAAAAAAAAAATTATATTGATATGTTCATTTTTGAAAAAGTTACGGCAGTTTTTAGTAAAAAAAATTGAAAAAAATTCGAAAATTAGCGATTTTTATAAATTTGTAATTTTTTTAGAGGTTTCCCCCATTTACGGGGAACGAGGGAAATTTTTTCAATTTTTAAGGGTAATGTCTTCGACTAGATACGATTTGTGATCTTTTGACGTATCGTTGAAAGAAATCCGTTCGGTGAGAGCTGAGAAAAAGTGGTAACAGACACAAAAAAAAAAAAAACATAGTAAAACCAATACCTTCTCAGCTTCGCATCGAAGCTAAAATTAGTCATATTTAAATTTTTTTGTTTCTTTGAAGTGAGAAAAATAACTTTAAAATTTGAACTAGCTAAATTTCCATTTTTATTAAGTGACGAATGAGACGTACTGTTTTTGAGACGGTAACACTTGGGTCTTTTACGACTGTGGCAATGAATTTTTTTTTAATTCTTTTTGAGTTAAAAAAAATGTTTAGCCAATTTTTTCATGTCACGAAAGCTACGAACTGTTGCCGAGTCGGTAACACTTGTTTTTTACATGCCTAGGATGCGAGGTTCAAATCCGTCTGTGGCCAATAAAATTTTGCATTTTTTTTGTGTTAGAATAAAATCTTCAAATAATTTGATTTTTATCTCATTTAGATTCAATAACTTCAATAAATATCAAGGATTCCATTACTGTAGTCTCCTCTCGTGAGAAGAAATTCATATTAATATTATTTTACTATGTGTTTTTTTTTTGTAGCTATCATTTATTTTCTCATCTCTCATTAGACCTACTTTTTTGACAAATTTTTTTTTTTAAATTAAACACTATCAACAGATTTGCATCGAAGCGTTTTTTATGATAGTGATTTTTTATTCATTATTTGTTTATATATATTGAAATTAAATTAAAGCGCGAAAGAAATGAGAATCAAATTCAAATTGTATGTACATTATGGAAAAAGTAGTTGGTTATTACTAATTAATAATTTTATGAGATAATGGGTCTCAAACCCTGATTTTTACCTATAAGATGGTTGAGCTAATTTTAAGTTAAAATTTCTAATCATTCAATAGTTTGATTCCTTTTTTCTTCTGTTAAAATTTTAGATTCTCAATACATACCCAATAGTTACACAAAAAGTAATTTATTTGGTTATTTGATATTTATAAAATATTTTTCTATTAAATTGTTTAATATGTTTACTAATTATATTTAAATATATTAATTATTATTGAAATAAAGAGTAAATTTAAAATCTAAAAAAACTATTTTTTTATTATTAACATCAACACATAGATTTATTTATGTGTTAATTTAGGTATACAAATACAATGTAGGTATTATCAATGTTTAATGTTTAGTGCATGCAGTGAGAAAAATAGGTCTCTTCTCTCGTATATTTCAACATTTTCTTGTATGCAATTACAGGTCTATTCTTGAATGAATATTGTCCTAAAAACTGACATATTATGTATAATCTAGTCTCATTTATTTAAAATTTTACTCATTGTGTCAACGCTGTGTCCTGTGATTACAATAAATCTTGTACACAAAATCGAAAATTTTGAAACACTTTATTTAATTTAAGAAGGTATTTTATTTCATTTTAAATAGAATAAATCAAGTGTTATTTGGGATTTTTTTCAACTTGAAGCAGTTAATATTCATGTAAAGTGTGGACTTTGTCGTATAAAATTAAAACATAATCATTCTTCGACTTCAAATTTAATTAGACATATTAAATCTAAGCATACATTAGTAAATTTATTAAATAGACTCATGTAATAGAAGAGACGATTGATGACCCAAATATTACTCCATCAACTTCTACTTCTGTAGGTTAAATCTATATATCACAATTCGCATGATTCAGAATTTATTGATAAGACGTTGTAAACTAATTTCAATTTTTAGTAGTCCACACTGAGTCATTGAGTCACAGTACCATGGCACACTGATTCAGCTCATTCAGTTCACCTAAAAGAGTCAACTCAAAGAGTTGACTCACTCACGAATTACCCATCCCTATTATTTTATAATATGGACAACGCGTTGCACAATCAGAACGTAGTAGTACACGAAACGTCATAATATTATATGGTTTTATACTTTTATCGAAACAAAAATTCATCGTACATTTTTATGAATTAAACTGTATACACTATTCCGTATACGAATTGGAAATTCGAGTTTTTTAAAATGCGATCAGGAACGTTCGATAGTGTGGGAGCAAAGTGAGAAGTATTATTCGCCCTAATATTAGTGCAACATTAATGATTCGTCAATATCTAGATTATCTTCATTGAATGAAGAATGAATGAAATGAATATCTTCATTTGCAACGTGGAAAAAATTGCTTAGAATTTTGGAAGCAACATAAATATACTTTCCCTGAGTTATACAAACTGCAATTAAAATATTTATGACTTCCTGCAACTTCAGTTCCAAGGGAGAGAGTATTTTCCAAAGCTGGATTGTTAACTAATACTCGTAGAAATAGGCAGTCACCAAAAAATTTAGACTATATCACATTTTTAAATAGTAACTTAAATATGGTGTAATATTTATTTTCAATCAAAGTTTTAATAATTATTTTCATTTTTAAGTTTTCAACAATTGTTTGTTATAAGCCTAACACAATGAAACGTCAATTGTTTTATTTTAAAAAGTATTTTGTTTTTATATTATAATTTATAATGATAAATGTAATTTGTTATTTCAATTAAAATTATATAAACTGTTATTATTTTTTTCCAGTAATATTTTCCAAAAACTTTGAATTTTGTTAAATCACTAGTTAGACATCTTTTAAACATGTCATTATTAGATTTTGTTACTTCAAGTACCTTGACTATTCTCATAGTAGAAATTTCAGAATATTTTTTTGTATTAAAAAAAAATTATTTGTTACATTTATTAATGTTAATGCTCTAAATTTAAGATTGCATTACCTCACTGAATAAATTGTTTAATAAATTAAATACATAAAAATTATAAACATAAACCAAAATTTTCATATAATACCTCAGGAGAGATTTAATTTGTCAATATCAAATTACTACTCTTTAAAAAATGTAATAGACTATTCCTGGGACAATTTCAGCATAATTAAAGAATGAAATTATATATATAAAATCAAATATTTTCTTTAGAAAGTGGAAAAAAGAATTGATAAATATATATTTAATCCTAGAGTCTAAATTATTCAATAGTAAATGTTTAAGTACTATCTGAGTAGATCTATCAATGTATATTAACTAGTAATGGACTAATCTATATTTAATTTAGTATTTGCCTGGAATTTTAAACCAATTGTTAACACTCAATATTAAGTCAAACTAGTTTGACATGAATGGTTAGGACAAAAATACCTCAGAAATAATATGGAATCATAAAACACAAAGATACTATCTTACTTTACATCACATTTTTATTATAAAAATCTTCACTTATAAAACTATATATACAGAATTTTATTTAAAATAATTTGTCCAAATAAAAATGTAGACCATTACTACAATTGTTATTAAATAAATATACACATATTTTTAATTATTGGTTTTCAAATAATTGAATCAGTTCAAAATTATACCTAAAAAAGAAATTAACATAGAGAACAAGTAAAAACCCAATACATTATTTTTAATTAGTGTAAAATAATTAACTAATTGTTAAGCAAAAAATAAGACTATCCATAAGATATAGTAAGTTTAAAGTACAAACATAGAATAATTTTTAATAACACATAAAATTTAATACCATAGAGATAACTATTTAATGGGGTTCAATAAATAAAAATCTTCACAAAAGAATTTCATTTTCAAAAATCTTCATTTGTAATGTCCATAGTTGCAATATTAGGAATGTCTGGGATGGCAACAGATGCTTTTTGATAATCACCAACTCTTTTTTCAAAGAAATTAGTTTTACCTTGTTGAGATATGAGATCCATAAATGGGAATGGGTTAGATGATTTGAAAATCTAGAAAAAATATGTTTATGGTTTAAATTTTCATGTACTATATTTACTTAAATATTAATGTTACCTTTGGACATCCTAATTCTGTTAATAATCTATCAGCAACAAATTCAATGTATGTAGCCATTTTTTCACAGTTCATACCAACCATTTTAACTGGTAATGCATTTGTTAAAAAATCTTGTTCAATAGTTACAGCTTCTCGAATAATATTTATAATAACATCTTGAGGTGGCTTTTGATTTAAATGTTTAAACAAAAGACATGCAAAATCTGTATGTAATCCCTAAAAAATTAAGTATATATCCTATGAATATGAAATACTTAATATCATAAATATGCTAGGGGTTTCTTAACACAGTACAGTATATTTTATAAGATTTGGTTATATATATAAATACATTTGTACAAATGAAAGGCGTTTAAATTTTTTGGTAGAGAATATTTTTTTTAGTTTTGGGATTACTAAGCATATCTAATCACCACCAGAAAACCTATTACATGAATACAGAAATCTAAAATAAATTAGCTTATCAATAATAATAATATAAAAAAAAAAGTTGAAATTAAAATTTTATTTATAATTAATATATCTTTAATACATTTTTTTCTAGGAAGTATTTGAAAACATTAATGCATTCATAAGATGTTTTTTTTTAAATAAAATTACTAAAAAAAAACAAGATGATTAGGAATACCTAAAAAAGAAAACATTTTTCAATTCAATATTAACCGGACCATTTTGTAAATTTTCTAAAATAACCATATCATTGTAACCCTAAAATGGTCATGAGGGACTAGAACCACCGGAAGTATATATGGAGTCAACACTGATTTTCAGCATCAAAACAAATTTAGAACTATATTAAATTTTGTTAAAAATGATAAATTTATAAATTATTGGTATACAAATAATTAATTAAAAATATCATCATTATCATATCCTTAGCCTCTATCCTGACTAGTTGGGTTTAGATCTATCTTACAAATAGGATTTTTACAACCTGATACAACTTTAATATATTAAAAAGTAATCTACCAGTAAGAAGCAAATTAATTTCCAATAGCTTAATTATTAATACAGGTTAACTGTAGGAAACTATATTTAATCAAACAAAAATAAATATTATTAAATAAAGTTTTAAATACTTACCTCATCTCTAGAAATTAGTTCATTACTGAAAGTTAAACCTGGCATAAGTCCTCTTTTCTTTAACCAAAATACTGCAGCAAAACTTCCTGAAAAAAAAATTCCTTCAACAGCAGCAAAGGCAACAAGTCTTTCACCAAAAGTTGCCTGATTGTCACAAATCCATTTAAGGGCCCAATCTGCCTTTTTTTTTACACAAGGCATTGTTTCTATTGCATTAAATAAGAAGTCCCTAAAAAATCAAACATTAATTAAAGGTTATAAACTAGAATGATATATTTTTAACTTACTTTTGCTTTGGGTCTTGAATATATGTGTCAATTAAAAGGCTATACATTTCAGAATGAATATTTTCCATCATAATTTGAAAACCGTAGAAGCAACGAGCTTCAGTTATTTGGACTTCTTGAGAAAATCTTTCAACAAGATTTTCATTTACAATTCCATCAGAAGCAGCAAAAAAAGCTAATACATGTGATATGAAATGACGTTCATCATCTGTTAATTTTACCCAATCATCAAGATCCTATAAAAATAGTCATATTAAAAATATGTACAGAATATAATGTTATATTTAGTTTACATTTTTCAAGTTTACTTCTTCAACATTCCAAAATGATGCTTCCTGTTTTTTGTACATAGCCCATATATCATCATATATAATAGGAAAGATAACGAATCGTCTAGGGTTATCTTTAAGCAATGGTTCCATGGCGCTATCAAAGTTAGTTCTGTATTTGGCCAATGAATCCATGAATTCAGACACCTATAGCAAATTAACAATTTTATTATATTGTAATTAAATACAATTTATTAATTTAATACTTGAACATTTTCTTGAGATCTTGATTTTACCAATATATTTGTATGTACTTCATTTAATACTTGAATAGGAGATTTGATCGATTTACCTTTATGAAATTCATTTTGCTATATATACAAAAACATCAGCAAATTAATTATATATATTTTACATGTATTCAAATGAAAAACTGTTCTATGAAAAAATGTTAGAATGTTGTTAAAGGGCAACTAGGTCATTTTCCTGGTTCCCTTTGAAAATTTTGACCTTAATAAATCTCTAAACTATAAAATAATAAATTAGGAAGTACACATAAATAACACAACTTTTTAACTTCTTAATTCAACATAAATTAATTGAATTCTCTTAAAATTAAGATAAGCCAATATTTAATTTAGATTTATATTAAAAATGATTTATTATTAAAAAGATTATTAACAAGTTATGAAAACAGTATGAGAATTTAAATAATATCATCAAATTATGAAACTTTATAAGGTCTTTAACTTAACCAAAATACTTTTGGCGCCAAAAAAACAAAGACTACTCTTCTAATTAAACGCATACACGTTTTAAAAACTTGAACAAAAAACTTTACCAAATGTTGTGGTGTGTCAATAACATTTTCTTTATTAATGATGGAATTCATTGTACAAGTTAAATTAATTGATTGAGATTTTCTTCAAAAATGTTAGTGGATTTCAACTGTATAACAATAAAATCAGTAAAATTTGAACACAGCCAACACTTTCAGCCGTTAAACATTAAATGGCGACATGTAGAATTCAATCGCACTTTGTATTACACTCCACTACACAATTATTACAGTATACCACCCACCGGGAAAAAGGGGCGAGGACATGAATACACGTACAAAGACTTCATGATTTTTATTTGTTAATTTACGCGGCAAAGTCATTTACTATCACCAAATGCAATATTTCAGATAACACATCTGATGAATTCAGCTTATACAAATAAGAGGTTAGCATTTACAATAACTCTAGAGGCCAAATTAAATCATAAATATCTTAATAATTTCATCTTACAATAATATTTATGATGTTTTTTAATACATAAAAGATTTATACATTAAATTTAATGACATTGTATTTATTTCACTAAAAATTGAATATTGTGTATAATGATATTTCTATCAATTTAATTTTTTTAACGCGCTTTAATTAAATAGACACTCAAGTTAATTAATCATTTTTATTATATTTTACATATAATTAAAATTTATCTATTCATATTGTAGGTTTATGATATAGAGCACCTTAATTTAAGAGATGTCAATTTGAAAGAATAAGTATACCTCAATTTTTTTTTTTTAATCGTAATTTCATAATTTATAAAAGACATCTAAATAGGGAACGAAAAAAGAAAATATTTAAATATTTATAAAATACAGTTTTTATTCATCAAAAATTTTAATATCTCAAATTTAGTTAATAATTTTTTAACGAACATATAATAATTTATCATAAAATATTATCAATAATAACAAACGAATAAACACTGAGAACATGTTATCACTAACATTTTTATGTTTCAAGTTATTATAACTAATTTATAGATATGACAAACTATTTTTGTGTTTATTAGTCATTAAATGTATATGTATTTATATGTGTATTATATGTATAATTTGTTTAACGCTAGTTACTCGATTTCTTTTAAAATAATATTTTTTTTCACTTTGTTAGTTACATATGAATATCAATTTCTTTTTATAAAATATTTTTTATGTTCATCCCTTATGTCTTATTAGGATGTCAACTTAATTTTTTTAAATAATAATATAAATATTATCTAACTTATAAAATAGAAAATAATTGAATAAACTGAAAAAATGGCTGGTTGATAACAACTTTTAGAATAGAATTTTTAAATTTTTTTAGGTTGAATTTTTTTATTGTTTAACGGTTCTGTACAACTTTTAAAAAAAATTCTTTAATTTATTTAAGGAATAAGTAACAATTGTTTCCTCCATTCACATAAATATAAAGATAACATTTCATGTTATTTTAAACTTATTAGCTTCGATGCGAAGCTGAGAAGGTATTAATTTTACTATGATGTGTTTTTTTTTTTTTTTTTTATTTTTTTTTGTGTCTTTTACCAATTTTTTTCAGCTCTCACCAAACCGATTTCTTTTAATGATACGTCAAAAGACCACAAATCGTATCTAGTCGAAGACATTACTTTCAAAAATTAAAAAATTTTCCTCGTTCCCCGTAAATGGGGGAAATCTCCAAAAAAATTACAAATTTAAAAATCCCTAATTTTCGATATTTTTCCAATTTTTTTTTACTTAAAACTGCCATAACCTTTTCAATAATGATTATAACAATGTAATTTTTTTATAGATGTTTAATGTCTTTACCTATTTGATATATTTTTTTTGTAAATGTGACCCTTTACCTGTCCACGGCAGAGGATTAAAAATGACATCTTTTTCACAAAAAATTAACATTTTTAACTTAACTTTTTAAAGTGTTCCTGAAATAATGACACTTTTATATATACCTTAAATTAAAGCTTATGTAATATACTTTATTATGAAAAAAAACAAATTTGGGACTTAATTTTGTTTTCACGGTGAAAATGGCTACCGTATACTATTTTTGTGTTAAATTTCTCGATTTTATATTTTACATTTTTAACATTAAAATGCTATAACTTTTTGAAAAATGTATGGATCAATACAATTTTTTTATGAGAAATAATATTTATTCTTTCATTTGACATACTTTTTTTTTAAATCTGACCATTGCCCTTAATATAGGAGGGGTTCAAAATTTAAAAATGCATATAGAAAGTAGAACTTTTTCAATTTAATTTTTGAAAGTATTCCAGAATTACTGACACTTTTATAGTTATCTTAAATTAAAGCATATGTATATTCAAATTCTGTAAGAACTGAAACTAACAAATTACGTGAACGATTTCAGTTTTGTGAGAAAGTGATAGAAATATTTAATGGTAACCCCGCTTTTATTGATAGTCTGTTGTTATCAGACGAGGCTTATTTTTATGTCAATAGATATGTAAATAAGTAGAATACTGGTATAGGACACCTGAAAATCTTTATGATTTTTTCTTTGGAGACCATCTTAAAAGTAAAGTATACAACATTCATCCAATAACACTTTTCTCCAATTGAAAACAAAAATTCAATTAAAAATTGTTTTGATTCCCATGGAGATGTCACGAAAGTTATGTAAAACTCTACGCACGATTTCAAGAATGCATTCAGAGAAACTGACACCATCTTATTGACATTATTTTCTGAACATGGGATTTTAGTGTTTTGAACTTTGAATGGCATATTTCCATAATAAATATTTAAAATAATTTTTTAAAACACTTATGAGAGTTATATAAAATTTTCCGTTACCCTGCCCCACCTGTACGTACATTTATCTAAAGACCTTATGCTATTTTTTGCTAACATGTTTTCTTACTAGTGTCATAAACGGCATTTTTAATGTGTTAACTCTTAATAGTCTTTTAATTTAAATGTTAAGATTATATTTTAATGATGTTTTCTGATTTATAAATATTAACCTCGTATTAAGTTGTTATTGCTGTAATCTTAAAATATAAAAGGTGACTTGACCACGAAAGAAATGATCAGTACTCATAGTGAACGTTACATTGTAGTATTTACTTTGACTCTTCCAAGTGGCTGGAAACGGGCGTAGAATACCCTGCTTCACCATACAAGGTTGATTCTATATATTTCCTGTTATCTTTAATATTTAAAAAGACATAAAAAAAAACTAAAACTTTTTTTTTAATTTTCAAATCTTTTAAGGTATGTTAACCTAGAACACTCAAAATTTACCAAAGTTGTTTTATTTACTTCAAATAACAAAATGCAGAGTAAAGACTTTCGTATTTTGATAATTGATTAAATAAGGACTACCCTAATATTCATAAAAGAATTCATAAGGTCTTTAAAAATGCTTATTCGCAGATGATGCTTGTAGTACCCAGGTATTCATTGCGAAATTTACAAACTTAAAGTAATTAGCTTTTGAAATACTTAAAAGCAAGTAAAATTTAAAAAAAATCAAAGTGGCTAATTTTATTACTTCTTTATTAAAGAAATATTTTTATAAAAATATATATAATCTTAAATCATTTATTAACGGGGAAGAGGAGTGGAAAATTTGAACGTATGATTCGCATTATACTGAGTAACAAAAGCAGGTCTAAGAAAAATAGTAATGAACCCAAAAAATAAGTTCTAAATCACAATTTTATAGCTTGAATTATTGTTCATATGGACTACATAAATTAAAAAGATTTTTTTTAAATGTGTAGTGTAAATGAAACAGGTTTTAAAATCATTAAACTATACTTAGTGACTTCCATAAAAAATTCATTTCTGAATTAGTGACTGCTATATAGTAAAATCACCAATTAAATGTTTCATTTAATTTACAATATTTTAATTTCATCTGTAAAAAAATGTTGATACCAAAGAGATTATGATTTGACGAGTTGTTATCCATAAATTCTTATCACTATCTATACATCCATACTTATATAATATTCATTTCACGTAGTTGTTTGGTTCTAGTCCCTGAGTTATCATTTTTCTTCGTTTTGATAAGTAACAATTTCTCACGTTATGGAGAATGATTAAGATGATGCCTTTTAATTTTAATTATTTTTGTCATTATCTAAAGTTATTTAGTATTCTATTAAGTGTGATTAGTGAATAATAATTTATAATACAATCTATAATTAGGACCTGTTGGCAATTGCTATTTGATTTCTGTACAATGAATTGATTATAATTATTGTATCCCTTAAACGACTACAAATATAATACATTACCTGTAGCCCTTGAAGAACTTACTATTAAATTGTTTAAAATGACATCCATTATTAAATTTTATACGTTATCGGGTGCTATGGATGAATCGCCTCCTTGTTACTTATTACAAATTGATGAATTTAAATTCTTATTAGATTGTGGATGGGACGAACGTTTTAACATGGGTTTAATTAACAAATTAAAGAGGTTTTTAATGAGAGGCGCATTATTAAGAATTTTTATTAATTAATGATTTTGTGGTAGGTATATACATCAAATTGATGCGGTTTTATTATCACATCCTGATCGCTTTCATCTAGGCGCTCTTCCATACCTTGTTGGTAAATGTGGTCTAAATTGTCCTGTCTATGCCACTATTCCAGTTTACCAAATGGGTCAGATGTTTATGTATGACTTGTATCAAGTAAGTAGTTCTAATTATAAAATAATCATTTTAATTGTTGGCAAAAGTAGTTTTCTATGAAAAACTGATCAAATTCGCTACCATAAATAGTTAAAAATTTAATAAATAAAAATTTTTTTATAAGATTTTCTTAGATTAGATTCATATTTCTGTCATTATTAATATGGGTATTATAGAGAAAATTATGATTTGAAATTTATTTTTACAGTCCATGTACAATATGGAAGATTTTGATCTTTTTAATTTGGATGATGTTGATGCTGCTTTTGATAAAGTTGTTCAAGTTAAATTTAATCAAATTATTACACTAAAAGGTAATTTAATAATTCTTAAATTTAAAATTTTATTATATTGATTGTATTTTGATTTAGGTAAAGGAATTGGAATGAGTATAGTTGCCCTACCAGCCGGTAATATGGTAGGTGGAACAATTTGGAAGATATCAAAAGTAGGCGAAGAAGATATTGTTTATGCAATTGACTTTAATCATAAAAAAGAGAGACATTTGAATGGAAGCGATTTGGAAAAACTTACTCGTCCATCATTATTAATTTTAGATTGTTTTAATGCAGCTTACTCACAAGCTAGACGTAGATCAAGAGATGAAACCTTAATGAGTATGTTTTTTTTTCAAAAAATAATATTAATTAAATTAATTACTATGAATAGAAGAAATATAAGCTGTGAGAATTAGATATATTGAAATAAGAACTGTTATTAGTTCATTGTTAATTGAAGAAATTAGTATTAAAAATACAATAGTTAGTCTTATAAAATATTCCATTTATTAAACAGTTAATTAATTGTAGTTATTAAAAAATAAAGTATTGTGTTTTTAAAGGAACGTTTTTATAAACTATATTTAGTTACTTAGAATTGAAAAGAAAAAAGAAGATGCATATAGCTTTTATTGATCTAAAAAAAAGTCTTCTGATAGATCTTCTAGAAGAGTTTNTTGAAGAAATTAGTATTAAAAATACAATAGTTAGTCTTATAAAATATTCCATTTATTAAACAGTTAATTAATTGTAGTTATTAAAAAATAAAGTATTGTGTTTTTAAAGGAACGTTTTTATAAACTATATTTAGTTACTTAGAATTGAAAAGAAAAAAGAAGATGCATATAGCTTTTATTGATCTAAAAAAAAGTCTTCTGATAGATCTTCTAGAAGAGTTTAAAGTAGATCAGGATTTTAGTTTTTATCTATTGCCATTTAATAAAATTTATTAGAAAAATTGATAAGACCTTTATTTTTTTTTTAGCCAATATTTTAACTACTCTACGTAATAAAGGTAATGTCTTAATAGCAATTGATACTGCTGGTCGAGTTCTTGAACTGATGCACATGTTAGATCAATTATGGCGAAATAAAGAATCGGGTCTTTTTGTTTATTCTTTAGTGTTTTTGACTAATGTTAGCTATAACACTGTTGAATTTGCTAAATCACAAGTATGTTATGAAACATCATTTTTAGTTTAAAATTTCGTTTTTATCCATGCATGATTTATTTTCAGATCGAATGGATGAGTGATAAATTAATGAAAAGTTTTGAAGGAGCAAGAAACAATCCTTTTTTTTTTAAACATGTTAAATTATGTCATAACATGAATGATTTGAATAAAGTTCCAGAACCTAAAGTATTAATGAAATATCTTATTTTCTATCTTAATTTAATTTCAAACAATTTACAGGTTGTATTAGCCAGCAATGCTGATTTAGAATGTGGATTTTCTCGTGAAGTTTTTCTTATGTGGTCATCTAAACCAAAAAATAGTATTATTCTTACCCATAGGTAAATTTAAATAATTAATCTTTAAAAATTTGTTGTATTTTTTATGCAATCCTTAAATTTACTTGTTTTCTTTTAAATTTCTAGAACTGCTCCTGGTACATTAGCACGCGATTTAATTGATCGTGGTGGTAATAGGAATTTAAAATTAAGAATTAAGAAAAGAATACCATTAGAAGGTAGAGAACTAGAAGAATATAACAGAAAACATAACACTAAGATATTAGATACTGATAAAAAGTAAGTTAGTTAAATTTTAATTTTTGCTTTTAAAAAAATGTATTGATATTTTTATTTTAATCATTATTTAAAGAATAGTATTAACTTGTCTTAATGATATTTTGAACAAAATAAAGACTCAAATAAAATTGATACAGAATTTATAAAATGGGCCATAACACAAAAAGAACCTTTATTAAAAAATTTCCTTTTTTTTACACGATTTTACATTTTTTTCTAATTAAAAAATATTTAAATGCAGTTGACATTATATCAAACATATTCTTATAATGCAGTTTAATTTATTATTCTCTATTAAAGTATGTAAGTTACTTATATAAAATTTAACTTAAACTTAATATAAATACTAAAAACATGATTTTTTTTGTATTGAAATGTCTTTTTGAGATATGGCATTCCTGGACTCATAGTGTGAATTGTTATTTAGTATTCTTATGGTTTTTCTTACTAGTTTTCATATATTTCATTTATTTAGTATTTTTTCTTTGAACATGACACATAATTTGTTAAACTTATCCAGTGTTTGAAAAATATATGATCTCATGAGTTCTCTATTAATACTTGTTATTTTCTCAATTTTTTTAAATTCTTAGGTTAAATAAATTATATTAAAACTAGTTTTGTTTGAGAAATTTATAAAGTTTTTATATAGCAATAAATTTGAGTTAAAAAGAAAATGAATTTATATTCAAAAATAATTTATTTGTATTAAACTTGAAAAAGAATACATTTAATTTATAATAATCATTTAGTAATGTATTTTTGCCATACTATTATATAATATATAATTTTAATATTTTATACCCTGAACACGTAGATATTATGACTAAATAAATTTATTTAAGAAAATCAATACTTCAACCATATTTTAGATATTACTCTTCTATAATTCATTTATTTTGTTATTAATAAATAATTTAATTAAGGATTTCAACTTTCACTCTGTAAATTTAGTTTTTTATATTATAATACTGTTTCCTAGTGCTCCAGAGAGTTCTGATTCAGAAGATGAAATTGTACCTATGAGAGGTAAACACGATTTATTAGTAGATATTGACCAATCAATTTCCGCTAAATTTACAAAAAAAGAGGTTGCCCCTATATTTCCCTATTATGAAGAAAAATACAAATTTGATGCCTATGGAGAAATAATAAAGTATTGTTTTGTGTTTTAGTTTTTAATTTGTTTATTTATTTCATATTGTTTTTAGGCAGGAAGATTTCATAAAATTTGATATGAGTTATGCAGATGATTTGAATCCAGATGGTCAAAACAATAAGCCTGATGATGATGAAGAAGAAGTTGATCCTTATGATCTTCCATCTAAATGTGTGGAATACGAACAAACTATACACATTGTTGCAAAGATTTCTCATATTGATTTTGAAGGACGTTCTGATGGCGAATCTTTAAAACAAATAATACTTTCACTTAGGCCCAGGCGATTGTTGTTAATACGTGGTACTGCAACGAGTACCAAGACGGTTTCAAATTTTACTAAAGTATTTTCAGATAGTAAAGTTTTTGCACCTAAAGTTGGTCAGTGCTTAAATGTTACTACTGAGTCACATATTTATCAAGTAAAAAATTGTGTGAAAGCTAAAAATTAAAAATATTTTTTAAAATGTTTTTCAATATTTAGGTGTGCTTAACTGATACACTTCTTTCAACTATTGATTTTAAAAAAGGTCATAATGGAGAATTGGCATTTATTGATGCAAAACTCAAATTAAAGGAGGAAGTAGCAGATGACAATACTATGGATGTTGATGGAATTCAACCTGACAAATGTAATTTTTTTTTTTAATTTTATACTTGACCATGCCAGCATTTTTAATTATTTTACCTTTTATCATTAAAAAAAAATTTTAGCTTTAAGAATGGATGAACAATTGTATACTCTAGAACCTTTACCAAAGTCTGTAAGTATTTATTTTAAAATAAGACTTGATTTGTATACATAAAAAAAAAACAATTTTGTTTATTAAAGAAATTTTATTTAAAAAAACTTGGAAGTGATAAATTTAATTTTAAAAAAACGGTAGTAGAGTGGGGTCGCGGCATAGTGGAGACATTGCATAGTAGGGTCCAGTATAGATTTAATCTGACAGTGATTAAAATCACTATCATAAGAAACGCTTCGATGCAAATCTGTAGATAGTGTTTAATTTTAAAAAATTGATGGATAATTGCAAAAGCAACATCAACTTCTATTAAAATAAAATACAAAACCCATAATTATCATACAAAAATAGTATATTTTTCAATATGGTAGCCATTTGCGTATAGAAGATAGATCGTCGGGACAAATTTTTTTTTTTCATTTTGTAGTACATAAAATAAGCTTTAATTTTATATATGTTTAAAGGACGCAGTATTTCCGGAACATTTTCAAAAATTAAGTTGAAAAAGTTATTTTTTGTAAAAAAGTTACTATTTTAAATCCTCCCAGTGAGCAGAATAAGTGTTAGATTTTCAAAAAAAATTATATCAAATGAAAGGGAAATATCTAAGGTTTCAATACAAAAAAATATTATTTTTATTTGTTCATTTTTGAAAAAGTTATGGCAGTTTTAAGTACAAAAAACATCCCGATAAAATGTAATTTTTATCGCAAACATTACATTTTTTTTTAAATTTTCGACAGCCATTTGCACATAGAAGATAAGATGTCGGGACAAATTTTTTTTTTTCATTTGATAGTATATAACATAACCTTTGATTTGATATATGTTTAAAGGACGCAGTATTTCCGGAACATTTTCAAAAGTTCAGTTGAAAAAGATCTATGTTTTTTACAATATTTTAAGTTTTGAACGCCCCCTATATAAGGGGAAATTGTCCAATTTTAATAAAAAGTATGTCAAATGAAAGATGTACTTATAATGTATTTAGAAAAAAAAAATTTGTGCTGATATATACATTTTTCAAAAAGTTATAGCATTTTTAAGTTGAAAATTTAAAATCGAAAATCGAAAATTTTAACACAAAAATAGTGTTTTTTTAACTACGGCAGCCGTTTAAATGTAGAAAAAAAAGTGTCGGGACAAATTTTTTTTTTTCATTTTGTAGTACATAAAATAAGCTTTAATTTGATATATGTTTAAAGGACGCAGTCTTTCCGGAACATTTTCAAAAATTAAGTTGAAAAAATTAATTTTTGTAAAAAAGTTGCCATTTTAAATCCCCCCCAATGAGCAGGTTAAGTGATAGATTTTCAAAAAAATGATATCAAATGAAAGGTAAATATCTAAGGTTTTAGTATAAAAAAAAATTATGTTGATTTGTTGATTTTTCAAAAAGTTATGGAAGTTTTAAGAAAAAAAAGTGAAAAAATTTCGAAAATTAGCGATTTTTAAATTTGTAATTTTTTTGGATATTTCCCCCATTTGCGGGGAACGAGGGAATTTTTTTCAATTTTTAAGGGTAATGTCTTCAACTAGATACGATTTGTGATCTTTTGACGTATTTTTGAAAGAAATCGGTCCAGTGAGAGCTGAGAAAAAGTGGCAACAGACATAAAAAAAAACAAACATAGTAAAATTAATACCTTCTCCGCTTCGCATCGAAGCTAAAATTATAATAGATTTTTTAATTGCTTTCATGATTAATGATTTATTGTGTACTAAATCAATTTATAATACAGTAGAAACCGCTTAATATGAACACTTTGGGACCAAGGAAATATATGTCAATTAACCGATTGTTTCTAATAAGCGATTAATTTAATTTGTACTATAAAAAAAAATGAAAAATTTATAATTAATACATAAAAAGTCAAGCCTTATAACTTAATCAAATATTTTATTTAAAATAAGTGTATCGGTTTGTTTTTTTTTATTGAGTAACTCCATGACCATATTTTCATAGGAGTAGTGCTGCCTCGTTGTCTTCTTCTTCGTCGTCAGTATTGGTTTGTTCAATTGTTTTAAAATTCAATATCACATTACAAATCTCTTCTTCAGTTTGAATCTTTTCGACTACCACTCTCATTTTCCATTGTTGCGGGTTCAATATTCGAACGATCTTTTAAAATCCTATTTTATGTGGAATGAGAAACGTTTAAATGAGCTGCGGCATCACGTAAACTAATTTTTGGAAGCACATCGTATGACTTTAATAACTCGCACTTCTGTTTCAAACTTAAATCTTGGCGTTTAGACATTTTTAGGGTTTTAGAAAAACGAATCACTTATCACCTTTACGTTTAACCGAAGCTGATCTACAAAACATACGCACAGGGAAGAGCATTCTCATACATAATAAACACACGTTTAAAAATAAACGTAAAGACAGCGAAGATAAGATTAAAGTTCATTAGTTATCGCCGGATAACCAGTGTATATATCAACCGAATTGTTTCAAATAACCGATATGATGTTTCAATAATCCGATTTATTTTCAATGTTCTAATATACGGCCGGTCCGTCCCGGGGCATTTTGTTTCAATAACGCGATTGTAACAATTATCCGTGTTTCTAATATGCGGCTTCCACTGTATTATCTAAAAATGGAGTAGTTTTATATTTTTCATTTTAAATATAAAATCAGTAGAAACTTATTTAAATTAGTTGTATGCTAATTTAGCTTGACTGTCAACACAAATTTATATTAATATTTATTGTCAAGTGCATTTTTTGGCTATTTTCAGTTTCTCCTGTTAGATTACTAAAAGTGAGCACAATTCCTCAAACTAAAAGCCGTTAAAGGGATTGCTTCTGACCTTAGTTATAGCCTGATACAAGGGAATTAATAAAAATAATGTAATCTCAAATATATGTATAAATCACATGTTTTTAAAATGTTTACAAAGTATATTTGAATGGAACAGATTAATTTGAAATATTTTCTATATTTTTAATATATTTGAAAAATCTAGAGTTGACACATGGTGTAGTACAGTGAACTATTCAGTCACTACTTTAGTACTGATGTTTAGTTGCATTTTTAATTTTCTCAGATGGGTGACCATATAAAAACTTCAAGCGCAATACACACCTTGCCTCTATACTGTTTTCCTGAGTTTTAAAATTAGTCAAATAAAATTTAAAGTTTGTTATTATTGAATTTCTCAATTGTATTATTAAAACAATTTAAAAATTTTAAATAATTTTAAATTAGAAAAAAGTATAGTATTCAATTTTATATTAAATAGAAATTATAAACTTTTAATAGTAAATTAAAAACAAATGTATTTACAGTGTGAAATAATAACATTTTTGTTGTTTCTCCCTGGTAAATTTTTTATTCACAGACTTTATTAATTATTTATTTTATTTGTAGGAAGTACCACCTCATAAGACAATATTCATTAATCAACTGAAACTATCGGACTTTAAACAAATTTTATCCAAAAATAATATACCTTGTGAACTTTCAGAAGGTGTTCTTTGGTGTTGTAATCGTACAGTTTGTGTTCGTCGAGTAAGTTAGCTTTAATATTATAATTGTTACCAAAAATATAATTTAAAGGAAAGCCAGTTTAAAAAATGATATGTATTATAGATTTTTTTTTATTTTTATATTTTATTTAAAATCAAGAACATATTTAAAGTACTAATTTAAAAATAAAATGTATTTAATTTAAAAAGCTATATAAAAAACTAAATAATTACATATACATATTTTGGCAATAATGTTACCTTATTACAGATAAACACTTACATAGACACTACTAAACCATCAGTATGTGTTCAGTGTTGATGATTGTAACATTGTTTCTGAAATACTAAATCCAATTTTTTGGTATTTATTATGACTTTTTAAGTTAAACATTTTTAATATTTTTTAGTTTTTAATTCATATTTTAAATATATTTTTTATTTAAAATAATATTAGCCACAAGTGATCAATTCTTATTATATTTTTATAAGTAACTTAATGCTTGTGTAAGAGAAAGAAATTTAAATATTATTTTAATACAATGTATACTTTTTTTTAGAATGCATCTGGAAAAGTACTTATGGAAGGAATAATTAGTCGAAATTATTATTTAATACGCAGTCTTCTGTACAGTCAATTTATAGTAATATGACGATTGCCAATATTGTTAAATTTAAAAATACTACATTGCATATTTCATTACATCATTGTTATGGACTAATTTTAAAATAATTAAATATACTCTACCTTTTATTTTTTATATTAAAAATAGGTTATTTTATTTTCATTCACTGCTTCTTTTCCCTATTTGCTGATGTATCGTAATATTTAATAACTCTTTTTTAGGCAGCTAACTATAATAATTGAATGTTAGAAGACCAAAAAAAGAGCGATTACTTTATTACTTATATTTTATGAAAAATTTAAATGACAATATTATAATGTGTGATGTGCTTAAGTTTCAATTAATAACTATAGCAAATAATAAAACAATTGGTATCAAACATTAGTAAAGAACAAAAGGAAATGCGTTCTTCCTGTTGATAAACAGGATATTCGTACATCTAATACTGATATCATAATATATCTAAATGAGAGAAAACATATTTTCTCTCTTTTTTTAAATTGAATACTTTTATCTCAATAAATATGATATGATATAATAATATATAATACTTGATAGGGATTTATATAATGAATTAAACAATAAGTTTAATTTAAAACTTGTGTTCATTCTTCTAGATACAGAAATTATCATGAGTGATTGTGTTTTACTAAGAAAACTTTAATTTTAATTTTAAATACACTTAATATACAAAGTCATCAAAATTTAATGAACTAGTAGATTTTTGTTAAATATAAGAAACACTTATAATTTAATTTTTTTATTTCTTTACGATACATGTTTTTCTCAGTTTGTCAATCATTAAGTATTTTTTATGATCATTCTTTATACATTATAAGGGTGTCAACTTTATTTGTAAAATGGTGACATACGTAATTAACTAGCTTATAAAATAAGAATGACACAATTAAGAAAATTATGATTCGATAACACTTTGGATCGGTATTTCAGAATTTATTAACACTTTTATACTGAAGTTTGAGGCCTAGAAATGTCTAGTGATAAAAACAGCAGAAGTACCCGCGCCTTACTTCCAGTTATCACTATAAAATTATAATTATTATTTCAGTTAAATTATCATATCAGGGACAGTAATAACTGCCCTATTCATAAAAACACAACCAGATAGAGATCTAGCAACTCGTCTATTTTTCCCCGAAAACGCCTTAATATAACGACACATTAAAACAGCCAAGTGGCCAGACTCATCTATATAATGCTTCTGTGAGAGGGACAAATAATAATGATATAACTGAAATATGGCCAGGACCCTACTCTCTAAGTCTAATACTCTCGTCTTGTGGGGGTGTCCAAATTATTGAAGCCTACTGAGATTACGTTGTTAGCTCGTTTACTAATCCGGCCCTGGTCGTCAATTTTGTTAGTAATTGTTCCGAACCAGAGACGTATTTAAATGTTTGATGCACAACAATTGTTATACTTTTATGCACCTAAACATTTCAGTTTATCGGATTTTAATTTATAAAATATTTAGGCTAATAATTCGTTTATGGCGTGTGTATTCATAAATACACAGTGTTTATTGTCAAATATTATATTTACCGGGAATAAATACGCATTACATTTTCGAAAATTTTGAATGTTTATTTTTAAGCCTTCAGTTCAACCGAAAGCTTAAAAATAGCGTTGCAAAAATCGCGATGCAATTGAATCAGTGGCAATATTGTCTTAAAACTACCTTAATATTATCACTCAATAGTTTTGTAATTGGCAATAACCGCTGCGTATCTGTGATAGCAACTTGGTAAAGAAACAGTTAACTATCTATATTTGTAATTCCTAGAGGAATTAATATAAGATCGTATAAATACATGTATTTTAACTTAAAAAATCGAAGTGTTATGATTGATTAACAAATCAATTATATGTATTTGGTAATCTTGTAATTTATAACATGAATATAAATATATTGCAAAAAGAGTTATACAATACAAAATGTGAATATTTAAAATTTTCGGGCATCAATTTTAATTTTATTGTAATTTATTTTATTTAATAAATGAAATATAAAATAATTTTTATGTTTGATATAATAATTCAAAAAAGTATTTCTTGGGTATTCGAAAAGTTATACTAATTAAAATAGAATAATACTAAGTTAGCATTATATACTATCAATAATATAAAATATATAATAAATAAGGCCCGATTTTTGTACAAATGTATATTTTTCTATAAGTGTCGGCATTTAATAATGTGTAGAATTAAATAATATTGCATAAATAAATGCAATATAATTCTTATTGGTCCATTAACTTAAATGTTCCTGTTTTGTTCGTTATTTATCTTAATTCAATTTAATTATACAGCATAATAAACAATTAAAGTATAACCTACTACATTTAAAACTTAAAAAAATTAATAATAATGATTGGTATGTTTTAAAAACTTGAGTACAATTGTTATTTATTAATTTTATTTTCTTATCAGAAACATGAGCTATTACTTATGGAAGTAATCAAAATGTATATTAAAAATAAAAAATAACGATTTATATGCCTTCGTACGTGTTATTATATTTATTTTATTCTCAATTAAAAAATAAAAATAAAATACATGGATGCAATATTGACCCAGCCAAAACTACAATACATAACGAATAAAATCAGCTAGAGAAAGAAATCAGTCATCTATATAATAATAATAAAATATTAAACAATACAAATTGTATATTATGTAAATCGTTGAACATTTTGATAGAAAAGTAAACTTTATTTTTCAATTTGCAGGCCTTACAAATGTACCGTTTATTAAATCTACTGACATTTATGAGACTTGGATAATTGTACTGCTTGTGAACGAGCTCTCAGTAATCACAGCTATGATGTAATCTACGGTTTCTGGAATTTTACAACCCGTCCCGTAAGGTGCCTCAAATTTGTCTTTTATGTCCCTTGTAACATGTTGTCATCTAGTAGGCGTGTGGTAATAATTCACCAAAGTTACGTGAAAATAACTATTTCTCATTTTATGATGAATTTTTTTTTATCAGTAGTTGACAATTGACATAAATAATAATTAAATGTTTTATACAATTTGAAATGTCTTTGTGATTATTTTGATAATTATAAGTATGATAATAAGATGAACCGTAAAAGGTATTAATAATAATGGTCATTAGTAAAAAAAATTATTATTTTTTTATTTGTTTACAGTGGTCCTGGTTAACAAATATTTAAGGAATGGCAATTGGGGATGTGGTGGCTTCGCTTAAACGGATTTGTGAACAAAATTTCAGTACTTATAGTATTTTTGCTTTAGTTGTACCCATAACTCGTAACACCGAGTTTTACTATTTTAGGTTTTTATAAAGGCTTGTTATTATACCTTTCCAAATATTCTATCATTTCTTATCGCGCTCTGTTGCACGAACGGTAATTTATGTGAGATGAAATTTTTTTTATAATATTGAAAATTATTATCAATCAATGATTTGTCTCCTTCGAATAATATGAGACCAAGCAGATTAATAAACACCATCATATCGTATAGGAGCGACACATTGTGGTCATATTTGTACGGATCATTCATTTTGCCTGAAAGTTATTTCTTCTAAAAAGCACGCAGAGGCGTATATCCTCATTAACCTTTACTTTTACTTTAACCTGATACTTTTCATAATACTCATCAAAGAAAAAAGTGATGCTCTAGGCATATAGGAATCATTTTTTTTAAATCGCATAATGATCATCCAATAATTACCCTCGGATGAGATTGTGTTAGCAGAGATGAGATAATATTTATCTTATCTGTGGTATTACGACATCTCTTTTTACTATAGAGTTGCTCTATGCTCTTTACAATCTCCGATTTAATAAAATATTCAAATGTCTGTTAAACGAAATCTATGTTATTTTTGGCCAAGAACGAAAACATTAATATCATTTTTTTCGCTTGTCGAACACCATAACCCTTAAACATAAATTTACGGGGTTAATAAAATATTCTACGCGTCATAGGCCTATCATGAGAAATGTTTGAGAAACTAAGTCCCTCAGAAATTCAATAAAATTATTTGCATTTTTATATTGAAATTTTTTGGATGGAAAAAAATGTGATTTTGAACCCCAAAATTACCTATATATTTATAGGTATAATTATCTGTACTGTTGTATGAAGACTCATTTATTACAAAAATATTTTTTTAAATAAATAACGTAGTTTTTTTTCAAGACGATATTCAAACTTTACTGATGTTATTATTCGTATTTCCAAAAAAATATATTAAAAAAAAAGTTATTGTCTAGAGTATTACTATCAAGTTTATTAAATGTTATTATTTTTATTTATAAAAATGTCATGTTCATCCTTACATATTCGATTTATATTACTATTTTCTCTAAAAAAACTAAGAATTTTTTCTGCTATATAAATTTAAGATTGTATACGTATTGATTATTAACATTAGTCTAGTATAAGTATTAATGAGACAGACACAACAAAATTAATATCCTTGTAGTTTCAAATTGAAGTTAACATTTGATTGTAGTCAGCAGGCTCGTGGCCATAATTTAATGAGGGGAGGGGCAAAAAAAATTTTTCTTTAGCTACTTAATGCTATAAACTATACTTAATATATGAAATGTATATTTAAAAATTTTTACAAGAGGAAACTCCTTGGACTGCAATTTCTTTGAAATTGACAAAATTATCTCCTTTGAAATTGAAGTGCAACATTTTGATGAAATTAAATTAGTAACTTAAAGAGTTGCTCAAAAATTCATAATTTACAATAAAATTTGCAAACTGTAGAATATTCAAACCATCATAGGTCAATTTTAAGAACACCATTGTACATATCTCAGCGTACTTATCCAATAATTAGTACTTAAATTGTAAATAAAATTTTTCTGTTCATTCAGAGGTGTCAATTGTATTTTGGAACAGTGGGTTTGAAAAAAAGCACTACATAATAATTTATTTTAAGTTTAATTTTTTCTTTATTTGCAACTTAACAGTTTTTATTTGTTATAAAAATTACAACAAAATAAATAATATAAACCTATACCAAATTTAATGGTGATTTTAGTTGAGATTGTATAACACATAAACATTACAGAGACCTTATTGCTTTTAAAAGAGTATTTAAATGAAATAATTGAGTGTTGAACTTAGTTACACTACAATTTAATTTAAGTTTTCTTTTTATAATAAGAAAACACACACACTGCATAATAATTGTAAATTTTTATTTCATTTAAATTTACAATAAAAATTAGAATACAAAAAAAATCACTACTACACAAACTATGAATTTCAAAACATGAAATTAGTAGCGATTAGAACAGAATTAATATTATATAGCATCTTCTACTTTTAAATACTAATTCATATGAATTTATGAATTTAAAGAGTACAGTATGTTTTGTAAATATAATAATAATAATTAAATGTCAAATATTATTATTATAGTAAATAATGTAATAATCTATTATAATCTTACTTTGTTAGTATATGTAAAACACATTTTATATTATAAATATGTAGTTATATAAAAAGTTAGAAGAAAAATTATAAATAGTCCAAAAAAAAAAAAACGAGTACAAACAACTTTAAACTTCCTTTTTGGATACCAACTTTCACTTTACCTATTATTAAAATCATAAAAAATGATATATTTGATATCAATAAAAAAAAAATATTATAAAGAATACTTGGAAAACATAATTAAATTTTAATTTAATGCGCAAATAAAAACTTATATTATAGTAAATAAAAAATAATCTTAAATGGTTTTTAACTGACAAAAATAAAAATTTATTGTGAAAAACAAAAAATAGAAAATACTGTACTCAGAAGAAAAAGGTCTAATAAAATGTTGACTTTTTATGCTTCTTTGAGACGACCACCATCACCTTCAGAGACATAACGTTTCCGAGATGTCCTATAACAAAAACATAAAATTAAAATTAATTCAAAATACATATTTTAAAATAAATTAATGTACCTTGTTGGGATCTTTTGCAATATATCTTTTTGTAAAAATCCAGCATTAATACATTTGTCAATAAAACGTTCAAGGACTGCTGGAGCTAATGGCACATCAATAGATATATCATCAAGAACATCAAACACTCTCTCAAAACCCTAAAAATTATATAAAAAAAAAACTTTTTAGCATTTAAAGGCAATATATCAAAATAATTCCAAATTAAAAGGTTTGTTGCAAACACTAGGTAATTGGATACTTAGGTGGCATTTAAATGTGTCGTAAGTTGTAAAAAAAAAAAAAACTTTATTTTATACCAAAGATCATTTTAATGTATTAGTTTTAAATTTAATAAATAACAACACAATTTTATATTATATTGAAGTATAAAACTTTATAAACTATTCTCATAAATTAAAAAAAATGAAACTACCTTTTTTTCACAGCTTACCCTTAGTTTAGAATTAAAAATATAAAAAGAAAAATAATCTTAAAATTAACTTAAGCATGTATATGTATATATATTTTAGTTTAGAAAGAGAAAGTTTTGCAGTAACACTCTTGGTCACCAAATAGGCTAGTTAGAATATAAATAAGTCTTTATTTATTAAAAAAAATTAAAAGAGTAATAAGTAAAATATGCTTTTCTTTAAATAAAATAATCTATAATATTATATTAGTTAAAGTATTTTATAAAAGAAAATAAATATTTCAGTACAAAATACGTCATACTTTATTCATCATTTCTGGAGTTATTATGATTGCATCATATAAAGCTTTAAGTAACTTGCACATGGCAACTTCAGTATGTGTATTCATAGCCTCAATCACATCAACAACAGCCTGAAATTTTACTTCAATAAAATATACTCTAAGAATGAAGAAAATATTTACATTACCTCATACACAAGTTCATGGTGGAAATGTGGTACCTCTAACTCCAGAATGCACCTAATAGCTTCCTGAAGATCACCAGAACATAGATATTCGTCTAACAGCATATTCATCTGTCTTACAAGGTACTGTACTGGTCTTAAACTCCCACCAACACCCCACACATTATCCAATCTAGTTAGACCATGTTTAATATTTAACAAGTTATTAGCCTTTATCAATGATTGACTGAAAATAATTATAATATACATCAAGCAAAATACATTAAAAAAAAAAATTATTTAACTCTATTACTTGGCTAGATCACTATAATTTTTTTCTTTGAAAAAGTCAATAATTTTTGGTGGAAGGCAATCGTCTGCTATAGCTCTAGCTAAGAAACAGCCAACGACTATTGGAGCATCCGGTGTGTCGAGAATGAGATCAGGCAAGTTAGAAAGTATGACATCAAATCCCTGAGCAATTTCTTTTTGCTTTATAAGGCGACCATAAAGATCAGACAACAATATCGATGTCATTTCTCGTTGAGATGGTTTATGTTCAAGCGCTACTTCTACAGCAACTTGAGTAATCTAAATTAAACAAAAATTAATAATATTTAACCCTTTATTGGAAAACAATTAGATTTAGATTACTAACCAAATGCCATTTACTGACAATGTTGAGTTCACTCAACACCATTGCTGCTTCTTCAGTATCGCCATGCTCATAGTATTCTAAAATATTGAAAGTAATAGAGTTCTAAAAATATTTAAAATTGATCATATTAGTTTTCATTCACCTAAAAATTAATTATTCAACTTATTACTTTGAGATCTTCATCTGATGCCTCGGGTGTGATTTCACGCAAAACAATATTATCATCATCTAACAAATCACTATCATAGTTTGGATCCTTAATATCAATAGCAGGATCAACATCACTCTCTTCTCCTAATTTTCCCCAAACACCTTTACCACCAGCACCGCCTAAAATAAAAATGATGCTTTAAGTAATAAAACCAGGTTGTCATCCCAGTAAATTAAACAAATAAAATCAAAATATTCAATGTAAAATAATTGTATAGAACAATAGTTTTTTTATTCATCTAATTTGATACAAACAATTTTTAAGAATCAGTTATATAAACAAGTTTCTATATAATAATACTAACAGCAGTACATAGAACATTTATAAATATTGGAATTCCCAAAAAGTTTCTTAACCCTTCTAATAGCTGGATAAACTTAATTGCATAAATATTTGCAGTACATTTATTGACTAATTTATTTAATCAACTTAAATTAAGTATGACAGAGCAGCAGCATACTTAGGGAACAGGGTAAAAAGGGTTTCTAATATTTTTTTTTATACCTTAATTTAGATTAAACAACATTAATGAGTGTCAAAATATTAAAATTGTGACAGAGTAAACTAATATTATTTATTTCTACTAAATCATTTTTTGAATTATACTTGTATGTAGTATCAAAAAAGAATTAAAAAATATGAAAGTCAATGAATTGGAATAAATATCCCAATATATACGATGTTCAATAATTAAATAGACAGGTAAATTTATATGCATTACGGAAATACAAGAAATACTTTTCCTTACTTTTTGATTCCCTATGCAAGATTTTTTTATTAAATAATTAAAAAATAGAAAACTTTAAAGTCGCTAATATAAATGAATATATGTTGATTTCATAAATGGGTAAAAGAAGATTTAATTAAAAACTATTTACTAAGTGGAAATGAAGTGGCCCATTCAAATATATAAACATTATGCATAGTATTCAAACCACATGTATTAAACAAACAAATTAATATAATTAACCATCTTATTCCCTTCTTTAGGTATTTATATTACCTTTTTTAGCATCACCTCTGGTTTTACTGAAACCATTTCTTGACTTTCTATTGTTCTTCCAACGTCTCTTCAATTGCACTACGGTGGCAGTGCCTCCATGACCATTGACAATGCCACTATCCCGTGATAAGGACTTGGCCAGTCTCTTGGCTTTACGCTTCACGCGCATCTCCACAGATGAAACATCACCGGTCTTGTCCGAATAATCGCTATCTCCGGTGATTGAACATCCATTGATTGCCTCAGAAGCCACCACGTCAATTACAGCATCGCTGACATCAGCCATGGCGTACCGGTTTCACCTTTGCAATTGCCGGTAAATATAAAAGTTTCTACGCAAGGTATCCAGTTGAAATACTTGACTAATATATATATATATATATATATATCTAACAGAACGATAAGTATAAATTAGAGCACACAACGTAAGTTAATGACCAGATTAAATTTAGGAATAATAAAATGAAAATATTATTTAAATAAAAGTGTAATAATAAAAGAATACAAGTTGAAAAACGGAGTACGTGACGTAAAGCTCATGCGATGCCGAATGCGTTACGATATTTTTATGCTCAATACGCAAAACTGCTTCCAGACAAACTGCGCAGTAAGCCGACAGGCCGTTGCGATTGGCTACAGCTGAGCGCGATGTAAACAATAATAAATATCAAGGTCGTAGCGGCGCTCCATGCCGGTACGCGGCGTCGCAGCCGCTGAGCTGGAACAAGGTTTCGATCATATGTGCCACCACCCAATGACTAACTATTGCGTTCTAGAAATTTCTTAGACCCTTTCATTACCCTAAAATTTAGTATATCTATAGATTGTCTTGTATCATGTCCCTTAAAATTTTCATCTATTGATCAACAAATTAACGTTTCAACATGAATTTTTCTCTAAATTTTATCTTCCCGATAGGATTAATTTCTGTGATAAGTTTTTAAAACTTTAACTAGTAAAATAGATGGAAAATTTTAAAAATTTTACTTTACATTTTTAAAAATCGTTACCATGGATATTTTACGTGACAGAATATTTTTTACATTAAACATTGGCTCCACTTCCAATCGTGAATTTGATATTTCATTTAAACGACCTCAATAATACATACCACTGCAATAACTTATGTTTAAAATAATCGTACGTTCATAACCTTGAAGTAGCCGTGGCTAGCGTTATGACCGGTATCGCGACCGGCTATTGTTTTCATCTAAGTTCAGAAATCTTTTGTTGCTTAAGATTCTTTTAACATTTACCATAACAGGTCTCTTAGACAATTAAAAGATATATTTATTAGTAATTCTAATATTTTTTGTTAAGAAATTCACTGGTTTTCAATGTATTATTTTTAAATTAACTTAAAGAGTTTATGTAGCATTTTAAAGAATATTTTTAAATAATCGCCATCAAGTGTTGAATTTAGGTATACTACTTCAGGGTGTTGGAACCTCTTTAACAAGCAATTTTTAAAATATGGAGTAACGTTTAGTAATTATTTAGTTTAAGATCTTTTTTTGCTAATCAACTATTATTTGTAGCAATTTTAGGAAATTATGATTAAAAAACAGATTTTTTTTTGTCAATGCTAATAGAACTCTCCGTGAAGAAAATGTATGAATTTAACACTGTCGCCATCTATCTATGATTTGCTAATTTACATTATTGATAATAGTTATATGAACATAATAATAATAATCATATTTTTATATGCAGTTTTGTATTAAAATACAAAAAGTTGATGATTTATATCGATGTTTTTAGTATACAAATATTTTTAATCCTACGATTACGCAAATGTGATTGAAAATGTTCTTGAAAAATATTTTATAAACCTCTCTTAACACTTTATATTACAAAAAATATAAAATATATTTTATTCTGTGATTTTAGTTACTCATGTAAAGTGCGTATAATTGAAAATAAGCCATAAACGAGCATGCAAAGAAAAATATTTTTTCTTAAAATTATGTTACTCTTATGTGTTTAAAATAAATTTCAATAAAAAAAATGACGAAACTATTATACACTTTTATTTTCCTTTTCAAATTTACACCGCAAGTAAATAATTATATGAACAATGTATGGCTTGTCTGTTCATAATAACGTTAACCATATGGAATATTAGAACAGTTTCTATTTTTATTCTTTTTAATTCGAAAACATTAACTTTTAACCTTGGTGTAAAGTCAATCCAGAATAAAAAACAACAATTTATATTTATTGATAATCGTAAGTATTACCACGAGTTATCAAGATATATTTGAAAATAACATATTATGTACAATTAATCTACACTGTTATGCTAAAATATTTCAAACGTTTACGGTTTGTTATCATTTTTGGTTATTATTGGTAAAGGAATAATCTTTTCAAAAATAAATTAGTCTTTAATTTAAAAATAAGTACTATTTGGAAAAACATTTTTATAACTAGTGTTGCGAGGATCTAGATTTTTAAACTTAGATAAAAATAATATTATTTTTTATATTAGTTAAATGACTTTATATACAGTTTTCTAAATGTCATCGTAAACAAAGGGTACGTATTTTAATCCCCAGATCTAAAAATGTTTAATGGCTTTTTTAATATTCCATGATTGTTTGTTGAACTCTATAATTTGGGATAGCCTGAAACACAGACCGTTTGGTCGATGGGCCGGACGGTCAGGGGCCGCAATTATACTGTATAATAACTACCGATTTATATGTTATTGCCCGTATGTTGCGCCTTGTCCGTCTTCTCGTCCGACTTGCAGTTTCGAACTATCTGTATATTGCAATATAATAATAACTACCGACGCATAAACCATTGCCCGTCCGCTGCAGTATGTTCGCCTCGCTGTTGTATGACAACGACCACCACATCAATAGAAAATTTTTTTTTGAAAATAATTTTATTGATGATATATATGGATCACATGATACTAATAGCATATGCATAAAATCTTCATTATATACATTTTCTATTGGTATGCAAAATTTATTTGTCAAATCCGAATCGAACGTCGAAGATGAAATAAATAACTTAAACTTTTCGATATCAGAAATTGAAATAAATGAAAGCTAATTGTAAACAAAAAATGTACGAATTGGTATAATCTTATTAGCCTTATACACAGTTATTTTTGTCCAGGAGCAAAAAAAAAATTATATTTTTGAAATCTAGACAACTTGTTCTACAATATCTGTGTATTAATACTTGGATAAAATAGAGTAATTTTAAGTATTGTGCTTTTTATTTTCAAAAACGACTCAAGAAATATTTTATTTTAATAATACAACCAATACTTAGTCAAAAAATATTCTATTTTTTATTTTATTAAAATAAAAGGTCAAAGATTTAAAAAAAAAATTTGAAAAAATTTTTTTTTAACTTGTTAAAAAAGTTGACCACGAAAGACCTTTTTTATGTTAAAATAACCATATCTATACTTTAAACGGCTATAAATAATGACCGGATTAACATGTGACTTTGAAATTTTATATTTTGTCTAAGCAATGTACTAAAATTGAGTTTTCATAATTATTTTAACATTATGAGTACATTTTCAAATGTGACTTATAAGCGCCTAAAATTCGGTTTCAGTCCATTGTGCGACGTTCTAATAAATAATCTATAAATGATAACCTCCGTTAGAAAATTCGAGTAATACGCCAATAAAGCCGTCGATCATTTGTTTAAATAGATTTTCTACACTCTTCTTCTTTCTCTATAATAATTATTATATATTACTATATTACTTATAATAATGAGTTATTATAAGTAATTAAAAGTTATAAGTAATTTTAATAATATCATTAATGAAGTTTATTTTTTTTTGAGTCATAAAACCACCAATTATTATAAAAAATTTGTTTTTACAAACAATTAATCGTGTATCATTTTTACAAATTGTAAATTGTGTCGATATTTGATGTGATTTATTAATATATCTCATTTTTTTGTATAAATTATTCTTGAACGATATATGTTAAGACTATCATTAAATTGCAGTTATCTCAGACAAAGATTCAATACGAATAAAAAAAATTATTGGTCAAAAAAGTATGAGGAATCCTGAACAAAACTTAGGCGGATTGTCCCATCTTGGATATACACGGGGACAACAGAAAGTAGTTAAAAACGGAGAAGGCCTAAGGAATAAAGTGTTTGATACCAGCCGGACAACTTATGCGATAGTTGTTTCAAAAATCATGTGTACAGGTCTACCCAACGCTAGTAGTGCCAACGGTGTAGGCACATCACCACTTAACTATAGGCTGGACTCGTGTATGAGGGAGGAAAAAAAGATAGATACAGAGTAAGAATAGGTACTTGGAATATTAACTGGTAGAAGTAGAGAATTAATAGAAGTATTGAAGAGGAGAAAAATCAACATTTGTTGTGTGCAGGAAACTAAGTGGAAAGGAGAAAAATCAAAGGAAATAGGTGAGGGTTATAAAATAATATACTCAGGGAAGTATAGTACAAAGAATGGTGTAAGGATAATAATGGATGAGGAAATGAAAAGTAAAGTAGTAGAAGTAGCTAGGAAAAGTGACTGAATTATGGTCGTGAAATTGATATTCGAGGAAAAAGTGCTGAATGTAATAAGTGCCTATGCACCACAAGTAGGATGTGATGAAATAGACTAAGACGTGTTTTGGAGAGAGATGGATGAGGTGATGCAAGGGGTACCTGGCAATGAGAATGTGGTGATAGGTGGAGATATAAATGGACATGTAGGTAATGAGAGGTGAGGATATGAAAGAGTACATGGAGGGTATTATTATATTGAGATAGGATATTTAACAATGGATAAATAAACATATATATAAATAATAAGATATTGTATTGGACAGTATACATGTTATGACAGATAAGTTTGCAAATGGACTAAAATAAATAATAATAATTTATCGCACGATAAAATAAATAGGTAGACATAAAAAAAAATTATAAACGATCCACCTTTAAATTTGTGACGTTACAAGTTATTTGTTTGTTTACAAGTAATATAAAATACAAATTATAAATTTTTCATTGATAATTATTAATTACATTACAATGCAATATATGTATATGCCAAGAAATTAGCCATATACGACATAACGGTACTCCTATTGGAAGACGACTGTTGCTGGATCATGAAAAACATAATCGTACCGAGCTAATTAAACATTCCAAAGTTAAAAAGCGGGAGTTGAATTAGTCGTCCATAAAAAAATTGTACGCAAAGTAGGAGAGGAGAGGATATGAAAGAGTACATGGAGGGTATGGTTTTAGTAGAAAGAATAAGGCTGGAGAAAAAATCCTGGATTTCGTAGTATCGTATGATCTTGCTGTGGTTAATACTTATTTTAGAAAGAGGGAAGAACATCATATAACTTATAAGAGTGAGAGGAATATATCACAGATTGATTATTTTACGTGGAAGAGAGCGTAAAGCGAGTAAAGAATTGTAAAGTTATACCAGGCGAGAGTGTAACTACACAGCATAGACTGATAGTAATGGATTTTTGGTGTACCGGGAAAAGAATATACAAAAACAGAAGGAACACGGGAGAAAAATCAAAAATCCGTTGGTGGAAATTGAAAGGGGAAAATGAAAAAGAGTTTGTTAAGACGGTAAAAGAGAGGACAGTGTGGAATGTCGAAGGAGACATAAATGATGTGTAGAATAGATTTGCTAATTGTGTAAAGAATATTGCAAAGGAGATTGTAAGTGATAGTAGGAGTAGAATGCCAGGAAACATGGAAACCTGATGATGGGATGAGGACGTTCAAAAAATCATAGAAAGTAAGAAAAAGCAATTTAAAATATGACAGAAGAGCAAAAGGAGAGAAGATTGGATGGAGTATAAACGCTTGTGCAAAGAAACCAAGTGTGGAGTAAGTAAGGCGAAGTCAAAGAGGTATGATGAGTTGTATTATAGGCTAGTAATAAAGGAAGGCGAGAAAGATATCTAGAGACTTGCAAAAGTAAGAGAGAAAAGGACTAAAGATTATCATTATATAAGGTGTATAAAAAGTGCTGATGATAGGGTACTCTTGAGTGATAATGATGTGAAAAAAAGGCGGAAAGAGTATTTTGAAAAATTACTGAATGAGGAGTATCCAAAAGAGACGTTAGAGGATATCTCGTGGAATGAGTGACTAATAGATTTAATTAAAGAGAAAGAGGTATCGGAGGCTATGGCATCAATGAAAAAGAATAAAGCAGTGGGACCATATGAAGTGCCAGTAGAAGTATGAAAAATATTAGGTGGTGTTGCCATAATGTGGATGAAGGAACTTTTAAATAAAATCTTATTAGAAGGGAAAATACCAAATGAATGGAGGAATAGTATTGTGGTGCCGATATTTAAAGGTAAAGGAGACATACAGGAGTGTGGAAATTATAGAGACATAAAGCTTATGAGTCATAGTATGAAAATTTGGGAAAAGGTAATAGATTTTAGTAGAAAAATTCTAGATTTCCAATCGAAATAAGTATATTTTTAAATGCGTAATTATTATCCATGAACACACATTGTATATGATAAATTACGTATTTTTTTTATTATGAGGGATGAAAAATATTTTTCCCGAGTATTTAACACATTTGTGTTTCTAAAGTATACTCCTCGGTATTTTGGTTCACTTATTTTCAATGTTATTTGTAATATATTTGTAAGTAATATAAGTATAGTTTGTTTGAGGCTGTGGAGGCTTAGTCCAATGTAGTTTTTCGTTGTTTCCATAAATTAACTATATTTTATTGGAGGAAAGGGGTGGAAAGTAAACTGTGACGCAGAAGCTCCTTGTCCGGATCTGATTTATTATTCATATTTTAATAAGAGGTAGTTTTTAAGTTACATAAAAAAATCAAAATAAATATCCTTTAAACTTCTTCACCTAAAAAAAATTGTAATACACAAACATTTTTCATCATAAATAAATTACAAGATAAAATTATAACTAAATTGTAACTGTATTCATTTATTCAATAAACAAATTATGCATTGTACATTTTAAAACAACTTGTTTTATAAATATATTATAATACTATAATAGGTAATATTGATCATAATAATATTTATACATAAAAAGAATATTTGAAATGCCAAATCATGTACATAGTTGTTCCATATAAAGAATTACAAATATTTGATTTCGTTCATCAAAAGGACTTTTAATGAGATTAACAAAATTTAATATTTATTGCAATTATAATGGACAAACCTATAATCTCAAAAATAATTTAAAAATATAACATTGATAATATAATAATCTAGATTCATTTTTAACATTAGTTAGCGATAAAAACAGATTTCTATGAAGTATAATGATTATTTTTTAAATTTGGTAACCAAAAATCACTAACAGAATAATAGACACCATAAAGCAAATATTTACTTTATTCAGAATTATATATTTGTAATAGATTTTTCATTAAAATGTTGGTGTTTAAATATTTAAGTAAAAATTTTACAATCAATTTTTATAATATAACATTATTTGATAAATACTTTACACTTTATAAAAAATTACATAACAAATGAAATATCACAAATTCTATATCTAACACTAATAAATTTATTTTTATAAAATTCTATATTAGTTTATAAGTTGAATATTGACTAGATAGTTTTGTTAAAAGATTAGAAAATAACTTAATTTAGTAATTTAATTGCTTACAAAAATGCGCAATAGTAAAATGAGTTTTCTTTCTTTTTAACTTTTACTAAGTATTACATGTGATGTGTAACATGTAAAATTTAAAACATTTATAGCTTTATACTAATAGACATAAGTTACATTTTTCGTATTGTTACTGATATTTTTAATTTATTTAATTTAATTAATCAAATCTCTCACCTTTTTTTTTTTCAATAAATATAATAAAATTTTTCAAATATCATTAATGGATTATTTAATAAAAGCAATACAATTTGTATAATTATATGAAAATTTGTTTGAATTAAAATTAAAATATTATGAATGCTTTACTGATAAATAAACTAGCATCCGTTAAATAATTTTATTCTAGTTTAAAATGTATTAAATAAATGTATTTAAAAAGTATTACAATAAATACTAAAAGAAAATATACTAATAATATAAAAAATATTTAAAATACGAATATTTTTTAATTTAAACTTAAAAATTAAATAAAAATGCAATATTAGGAGTTTAAACATCAGAAATATATTGTTTTGGTATTCTATTTTGAATATATTAATGTAAAGTTAATCATGATCTAACCATAAAAATTTATGTTTGGATAAGATCGGAATTGGAGATGGGTGACATGAGCTTATCTCAGAGCTATGTTAAAAAAGCTAAACATATTTTTTTCTCGCTTTACAAGTCACAGTAAAAGAAAAGTGGCTCCTTTTTCAAATATTATTAAGTGATAATTAAAAATAAAAAATATAATTATTGTATAAAATGTTTAGGTCATCTGTATTTTCTGTAGGATAAATGAAAAATTCGATTAATAGTCTTCTCTATATGTGATTAATTCAATCATATTTTTTTCATTTATAATAAAAATTGGTGAAATTGCAATATGATGTTAAAATGCATAGTACGTATATATTAGATAAAAATTAATATATTAATCATTTTAAATACAACGAACATTTTTAATAGTAATTGACTTTTGAAATAAATGAAACATAAAAATAATTTCCTTTAATTACATAATTGTTTTAAATTCACAAAGAAATCACTAGATACAGAGTGATTTTTTTAATGCTAGCTACTCGAGTTCTCTCAAAATAATAATTACGTTAAAAATATTATTATTGGTAGTTTTTAAGTACATATATTTCTTGATTTATTAGTTATTAAATACTTTATTAATTCGTTTTTTATTTCTTATAAAGGTGTCAATATTTTTTTAATGGCTACATGTATATTTAATTAACTTATAAATTAAAAATGTATATTGGTATTTAAAAAATAAAGTTCACACCACTATAAGTTAAAAGGGATTTTGATAAAAAGTAATTAATAATATAATAAATCAAGAAATATATAAAATAAAAAATATTAAAAATTAGTTTAACAAAATTATGATTTAAAAAAAATCGAGAGGCCAGCTTTATTTTAATTTGAACTTAAGTTTAAACTCTTTGAATTTACACTTCACTTAAAAAAAAAACTGGAGTAAAAATAATTAATATTAAATATAAAAACTGGACACAGAACTATGATAAATAAATAAATAAAATTAATAATTATTTTAGTATAGCGAGTATTACATTTACTAATTTATTACTGAGTATAAATTATATTTATGTAATTAAACGCACAAAATATTCATTTTAGGATCGATTTTTCTTTACTCTACTCAAAATTAGTAAATAGAAGTGATATATTAATATTTCCCCTTTCATTATATGCGAATAATATTAAAATATGATTTTGAGTGTTATTTTTGAAAATAGCAATTTCTTTGGTTACATTTTTGAGAAATTATAATAATGATGATAACGTTTTTAAAATAATAACAGTTTAAGTCTCCATTATATAAAATATTTGTACATAACCAAATACATACAAAATATATTAATATTGTCACTTAAAAATCTATCCAATATTTTTTTTTATTTAAAGTTTACCTCGAGTCTCACTTACTGATCGACTACACCGAGATTGATGATTGTAACGCGGGGAAACCATACAACTGGAAGTACCACCTATGAATAATCATTTTTTACACATTTTTATAAAATATTATACATTTACATTATTGACTCATTAGGAAGGAAGGTCAGTCCTGAACCTACAATTCTAAATTGAGAATTGGAGGGATAGAATAGCTTAAACCAAATTTATGAAAATGAACTAAGTGTCAGAACGAATGCCTAAAACTTTGGCTATTCAAATAATAAATAAATAATAATTAATAAAAAATATGTATTAGTTGTAACAATTAAACTAAGTTATAAAATACCGTCGTCCATTAAAAAAAATTAATTAATTAAAAATTTTAAGAAATTAATAAATAAAATAATGATTTTAACTTAAAATCATTATTTTAATGTTGATTATAAGATATTTTAATATCCCATGGATAGATTTTGCTGTGAAATATTATTTCTTAATAAACTGAATTAAAGGAGGCATAGGCGAAATCTAATGGAATCTATATTTAAATAATACTTGTACATTTATAGAGAAATATTTTTAAGTAGGCAAGAAATTAAGTTAAATCACCAAATATTTTGTTTAAGTTGTGCCTATATTGGAAAAAGCTTCGTCTTCGTTAATGTTTAGTTTCTCTCGGGTAGGATATATGTAGAAAAGAATAATAACATAAAAAAAATTACTTGAATAAGGACTGTGAAATAATGAACGAACTGTTTGTGGACTTGCACACCTATCATCTAACAGTTCCTGAAATAAGATTTTCGATCACAATGAAATCCATAAAATATATTATAATTTTAGTTTTGGAATTACCTGATCTTGATCTTTATCATCAAATTTAAATAGAGGGATTCGTGGCCACGATGTCGGGGGGGGACTTCTCACCATGTGTTGATGGAGTTCAACTAATGCATTAGGGTTCATATCAGCCAAATATTCCTAAAAAATTTTTTCAATTAAAAATTACAATTTATCATTTTAAAAAAATCCGAAATCATATTGAACAAAAGTTTATCATGTCTTTTACTAGAGTTATTTTGATAACCATGAATATGTACTAATTATTTAGAATAAAACATATATTAAATTAATTTTGATATTGTAATATCGGGATAATTAGAACGATTTTAATGTTTAAAAAATTATTGAAGACTATCATTATTTAATAATATAAGTCAATGTTTTAATTACCTGAGCCATAATATCTATGTCGTCAGTTATAGATACATGATCAATACTATCTTCCAATAAGCTCTCTCTACTTGCTATTATTTTTTTCTAAAAAAATATATTTATACATTTATGTAAAATAGAAATAAAATGTTAAAATATTTTTGTTTACTTTTATATTAAAAATGAAATAAAATTTAAGGAGTGAGTAATTTATTTGAAGAGCTTTTATGCATGGTTGGATTAAGATATGTTGTAGGCATTGATATGAAAAAAATTTTGGAAGGGGTAGTAGCTTCAGATAGTCATGAATTGGAGATTTTGATGGAATATTGCTACCATTGTATCCACGTGTAGAGATAATACTTTTTTGTAGACCACCTTCAAATAATTTTTTTTTAGTCCAGTGTGGTAATTAGGATTTTGTTTCGGGAGTGGATCAATTACGTATTTAGAAATATTGTACGGAACGGATCAAATGGCTTTTAGAGCATAGAGTATTAGGGAGATTCAGCCCTCCACTACTATGATTTTACATCCATGAAGTGTTCAGGACCCACAGACCTCAATAAATACGCCACTGGAAGGGATCTACATAAAAAAATTGTTCACTTCTTGTAACAATTTGTTTGTACCAAAACAGAAAAAAATATATCTTTACCATGTATATGTTTTTTCTCTGGGGCATCTACCACCCTGTATTAGTCGCAATGTTGTTAATTTTTTGTTTCAAACTTTGATAAAATTATGCACTCTTTTTTGTTGAAAATAAATTAAAATATATTATAGCCAGGAAGAAAAAATTCATTAAACTTATTTATGAAATTACAATTAAATATTGATTTTCTTGTTACATTTTTAATAATGAAACCTCTTTGAAATCTACCCCAAAATGTAGATTATTTATAAATATATAATAATATATTTAGGAATAATCTGTAATTATTATAATTTTTATAAATAGTATGACCTGGAACCTTGGGAGACACGGAGGCTATTTGTTCCTGCAAGTAAAAAAAAAACTCAAATAAAATGTGGAACTCTGGGTGTGATCACATCCTAGCCTTCTTGATCAGGCCGTCACGATGTACAGTTAAGAGTAATTATCGTATTTAATGCAACTACTGCAAATAAATTAAATATTGTTTACTTATTTACCTGTATATAGGGATTGTCATGTCTTGATATTCTTAAAGCTTCCATGTCTTGGAATAAATCTCTGGATCTAGGTATAGATAACGCCGGCGAAGCTGGGCAAGAATTTCTCGTTTTCACAGACATTTTCGTTGCAATACATACTTCACTTTTGCTTAATTGCCTGGCTGTATTTATTTATTATTAGATTTGTATTTAATATTCTCCATTAAAGGGTATCGTTTGTGCTAGAAAATACGGGAAAACCTACATATCCCAGCCCAATTTAATCAAATCCCGATACATAGCACAAAGGCACGATGGGTTCTCGACCGATTTATAAACGGGAAGTGTAAAACGAGTTCAAACTGTTTCTAGATAAACGAGGCAAATTTAAAATATAAAATGTTCAAAAACGTTTAAATACTGTATTAGTGCTAGAAATCAACGGTTTCGTGTAATACGATATAATTATATAAAAGTTTATATCATTATTCTTATATAATGTCGTCTCTTTTAAGTTATTTCTAAAACTTATTTTGGTTAACTAAGTTATTAAATGTTTTACGACGTTTTTTTAGTTTTCCAATCCGAAGATTAATACATCTTCATTTGTTTTTTATCAGTCCAGCTTATTCTCTACATCTGTCTCTGTTTACTACAAACTTTAACTTTTACAATTTAAGAATATTTTAACCCAATTTAACTCGCTAAACACGTTATTGAATATAGTGAAATAAAAATTTAGTATTTTGACCTAATCTCTGGATACAAATCTATAGAGTAAATTATTGAAAACTACGTTGAAATTTTAACTATTAAACCTACCTTTTTGTTTTTGTTTTTCTGATTTCTTCCATCTAAATAAACTGTTAAATAATCTGAGTCGATTATCATTGTGGTTGTCTCGAGTCGAAGATAAATAAGGCATTGCCAATAATTAGTTGCATTACATACGTTAATGCCCTATCAGTCTATTATAAATAAGCAAAGTTTTTTTTTCTAAAAATAAATAAATTTTTATAATTAATTCTTTATTGTTAATTGATCATGCCATATACATTATTTATATTTATTTTTATTGATTAAATTTCTTTTAATTATAAAAATTCATCTTCATAGACATATTAAAAAGAAATATAATAAACGTAATATTTAATATATTATCTACGCTTTTCAAATTATAAAAAGATATATACAAATATAATATTCTGTACGTAAAAAAAATAATTACCAGTATTTTTAATTAAATTCGTTTGATAAGTAAGCACGGACTGATTGGGATGCTGTAGTCAGTGGCACTAACTACTGGGGTTGTGAGGAGGTGCTTTATTACATCCAGTTAATAGTACCATAACTGAATTTTAATGCCTATAGTTTCAAAAATGTTTTTTATTTATACTATTATACTAACAATATTTTTTAGATTAATTTTTTTTCTTACATTACGTTTACATTATACTATTATTGTAGCAAATAAAATCGTTATTTTTTGTATAATAGAACATTTCTATATTATGCCACCGATTAACCATAATCGTTCAGTTTTACAGCTATCTATATTAATGTGATTGATTGGGGGGTGTAGGGGCTATGACTACATGGTTTACACAATTTTAGCACCACCCGGATTTTTACCCCATTAGATTTTACGCCATTAGCTATGGCATTTATTGCCTCAATATTTATTTACCCTTCCACCATAAATGTTCCCCAATTCATTTACTTAAAATTATTATTAATAATTTTAAAAAATTGTTTTTTTTTTCCTTGAAATTATATAGTATCCCATTATAGTTAGTCCGCGTCTGTTGATAAGACTACTAAAAAAGTTCATTTTACATCAAATATAACTTTAAAAATTATCTTATTTTTTTATGATAATATGGTAAGTGTTCAAAATATCCACAGGTATAAATTAATATTAATTAAAAACTTTTAAAACTAGTAATAAAAATTAATTAAAATTTAAACAAGTTGTTAACTCAAATACATTTAAAGAAGTGTGTTAAAGCTTTTATTAAATCTATGTCTTCTGTTTTATGCTGATGTTTGGAATTTTAAATAGAGTTTAAAGATATTAGATATATCTGAAAATATTCTAAAAATAAGAATTTAAATAAATAAATAAATATTTACAGACTAAAATAAGTATTTAAGATACATACAAAAAATCGTCATTATTGAAAATAACGAGAAAAACTTTTTTAATTCCAAGGATTAATATTTGCACGATTATCTAGAGAAACATAAATGTTTATTTACATTGAAATTGAATGAAAAAATGATAAAATAAAATAATAAAATATATATTATGTATATTTTTTATATGCAAAAAAAAAAAAAATGTTAACACTAAATATTAAAATTTTTATAATAATTAATAAACACATAATTTTAAATAATTTATAATTTAATCTTCATAAACTCACCATAGATTATTGGAAAAATAATTTGTGTTTGTTATTTTAAACAATTATGTAATTAATTATCTAAAGTTTTGGTATAAATCACGTAATAGTCTAAAAATAAAATAAAAATTGTATTAAATTATTCGATCATTCAGTGTCTTAGGCCTACTGTTTGATAACCATTAGCGATATCAGCTGGCGCCACCGTGGAAATCGATTTATTCCTGTTATTCCTTACCGCCTTAAGCGTGGGTGGATTTTCCTGAATTTTACCAAAATGAAGTGTACAAAATACTTACAGTGTGTCCCTAAAATAAAAAAAACATTTCACCATTTTAATAGTTTACAAAAGTCTATGATAATAACTGTATATTTATACAGTATTTTTGATGAATTAAATTAATTTAAACTCTTAATTAAAATATGTTGAAATGAATAAAAATGATTTTGTTAAGTTAAAATAATTACTTTTACCAAAGCATAAGAAACTGTTTTCATTGTAAAATAACTCAATTTTCTATATTTAAATGTATATAAAATTTTTATATTATTGAAAATTGTTTAAGGTAGATGGGGAGAACTATTGTGAGTTAAGAATACTTTCGTAATTTAAATTAAAATTATTTACGTTTTAATTAATACACGTAAACACCATGTAACGTGTAGTTGGTTAGGAAAATGTTAAAAACATAACAATTACACATAAAAATATGGTCATTTGACTTATAATGTTTTCCTTATTAAATTATTAAAAAAAACTTTAAATACTTCCGTTAATATTGTAATTTTGAGTGGCTACTGCCGTTGAAGAGTCAATAATAAGTTGATATTCTAAAAAATCTTAATTTCTCAGTAATACTGATAATAATGCAAGATTATGGTTAATATATTATATTTACTATAACCCTGCACTGCTATGATTTGTGTTATCATAATATCTGTAATCAAAAATATTTTATTCCTTTTAATAAATATACGTAACATTAGAAAATATGTTGATACTTTTTAAGTATTTTTATTTTCTTAGTCAATTTCAACAACTTATAATTATTTTTTATAAATAACTCTATATATGATAATCTTTATACTTTATTACTATTAAAAAATGATTTGTTTAATTTATGTTCGAATTATAAACATATGAAAATTTTAGTCATTTGGTTCGTATTTAAAAGTATAGGTTTTATAGCAAAAAAAAATTAAAAAATGACATGATAACTTCTACTCTCTTAATAGAACTAATAGTGACCATCACTAACAATAGTTGGTATCTTAACCAACTAGTTACTGCTTTTGTTGTAATATTAATTAAGTGTAAATTAGAATCTCCTGAATGTAGTTCAATAATTAAATTTCCGTTTAAGTACATTCAGTCGATGGAACATTATTCATATTATGGCCAGCGTGATGGTCATTCAAGAGATTTGTTATTGGAAAAAGAGCTGGAATGGCTTGGAAAGGAGGATCGTGGTAGAAGGTTACGTGTGGACAGACAAACTTTTCATAAGTTGTTGCTCAAATTGCATCCATTTATATCAAAGGCTAAAAATGGACAGAAAATAAGTCCAGCTAGAAGACTGACAGTTACACTTAGATTTCTTGCAACGAGTACTTCCTTGCAAGAAATTAAAGTTGATACTCATATATCGCCTCAAATGTTGGCAAAAATTATTGTAGAAACTTGTGATTGTATCATTGAAGCATTGCATGATTACATAAAAGTAAGTTTTGTTTCTTGTAATAATTCTTAACTATTTAATGAACTTACCTACCTTATATTTTAAACTATTAATTAATTTTAAAATTATAATGTTAAAAACATTAAAGACATTACTTTAAATATAAAATAAGATATACTTTAATAATTATGTAGCCCTTTGCCAATCAATACTATTTATTCCTTAATAAATCAATTTTTAAATTTTGATGCATAAATTAATGTTCAAAAATAAAAATAAAAGATCATATAAATTGAAAGGCTCAGTGAGACAACTAGGCAATTGAAATTGCTCAGAAAATAATTGAACATGGTTCAACATGTTGATTACTAGTGATATGTTTTATGCTTTTGATGGAAAATTTTTAAAAAAGGACTTACTAGTCATGCATAAAATCTTTTATTTACTCTAAATCCCAACGAGTTATGAGCAATATGAGTGACAATATTATTAAAAATAAGTAAATTTTTAATTATAATTAAAATAAGTTCATTAATAATTTTGAAAATTATTTCCTGGTTTAAAAATTTGATTCAAAAGGTTTTTATAGTAGGGATCATAATTTAAAGATAAGAGGAGAAAAGAGTAACTTGCCTCCTTTAAATATAGATCTTGAAGACATTTTTTTAGGGGAGGCATTTCACTATTTCTGTTAAAGTAAGTGTTATTTTTAAAATTTTTTTTTAGGAGAATTCTAATTATTGCTTCTATACACCTCCTTGTAAGTGCTCCTGTCCACCTATAAATTACCACTTTAGTTTGCCAATAAAATATTTTTTATACGTAGTTGGTCAAAAAATTTTTATTTTTAATTTATGGTAGGTCGATGTAAATCTTAAAAAGTCAGTCAGTTAAACAAATCAACTTGGTTACTCCCTTAAAAATAATAATTTTCTATGCTTCTTTTAACAATCATTATATCTACTAAAAATAGACTTTTTGAAGGTTACATTGGTATTGCTTTTATAATTATGGTTTTTAAATATCTAGAATTTTTTTTTAGTGCCCTCTAACTGAAGAAGAATGGCTGCGTATTTCAATGACTTTTGAAAGGACTACTCGTTTTCCATCATGTCTAGGTGCTGCTTGTGTACGTCACATAGAACTTCGTAAAGTTTCTAAAGCAGATACTGATTATTTAAATGAAAGACGTCGTCCTAGTGTTTTATTGACTGCTGTTGTTGATTCTAACTACGAATTTCTTATAGCAGATACAAGTCCAAGTGGACATTTATCAGAATCAAACCCTCCAAATAGGATAATTGAAAGAAATATTTGTCCAACTACTATACCAGGCTGTTCAGGTTCTAATCAACTACCATATGTCTTTATAGCTGATGACTCATTTAAATTACAAGAAAATTTTATGGTTCCATATAGAACTGTGAGTGAAAAAGGTGGAGAATCTAATAAATTATTTAATCGTCAACTAGTCAAAGCATACCAACGAGCAGCTAAGACACTTGCTATTATGGCTTGGAGGTTTGGTGTATTACAAACTCCTGTTAATTTAGATGCTAGAAAAGTGCAAACTATTGTCAAAGCATGTTGTTATTTACATAATTTTTTTAAGCGAGAAAGTTTTCATTATATAGATAAAAACATGGAAGCTGTTATTAAAGCTGATATGGCACCTATAGTATGGGGTCCTAATGCTACTGTTCTTCCACATGGTTATAACTGTGATAATGATCCCCAATTTGTAAGAGATAGTTTTGCAAAATACATTTTTGCACTATTAAGAGATAACAATTCTTAAATGACTCTTAACTAAATAAGAATTTCACGTGTGAAAAAATGTTCACACAGAATGATAATAAAATGTGTAAATTATTTTATAATTTTGGTATTGAAATACCATTTTACTAGTCTATTATTAGAATGTTAAAAAACATTTATTTAATATACTTTTGCTTTGGTTCTTTTGTGAATATTAATTAAATTATAAAAAATATATTATCTGTAAAAATTATTTCTGTTATTCATTTTACTTTTTTAAGTTTGCTCAAATTAGTAATTTTCAATATTTTTTTAACAGCATAGTATGTTGTTATAGCATAATGTGATGATTATTAAACATTGTGTTTAATATGTATGGTATTAAATTAACAGTATTTAGATATGTGAAGAATTTTGAGTAATAATATTTCCTTAAGAAAATTTTACACAATTTTTTCAATAACTTTATACTTGAAATAAAAAGACTTCTTTTGGTACTAATGAAATAATTCCAAATGAATTACTAAACTAAGGTTTAAAGTACCTACAACATTTTATAACTCTTTAATAAAAAATTAATATATTTAATTAATTTTTTAATCATTGTCTAAAAATTATTATTAATAAATAATAGTTTGTAGTCCCTTAGAGTATAAAATGTGATCAATATTATTTGATACACATTTTTCATTTTACTAAAGTACAAATATTTCTTTAATATATTTAAATTTTGATTTAATTATCAGTAGTGTGCTTATAGACTTTAAAAATTTATTTTTTTACTAATTATTTTAAATATATTGTACAATTAGACTATACCAATTTTGTCTTGTTTGTTGATAATCTAATTGTTTTAATCTTAAGTATTAACTATTTTTTTATTACAAATATTAACCAAACTAAATGATAAATTTTGAAAAATTTATATTATATATTGTGATAAAATTTCTTTGTTATGTATGATTTTTTTTATCAAGACTGTATCAACTGTTTAAAAATAAAATGTGTCCCTGATTTTTTAACTGCCATTTACATGGCTAAGTACTGAAGTATAATTTTCTGTTTTCATCTATTGACAAAAATATTAGAAAAATGTCTTATTTAATAAAATAAAAAATAATTAATTCCTATTCATTAATTTAAAGAAAACATCTTTTTCTCTTTTAAAAAATTGAATTTTTAATTTTAATTTTGCAGTTAACTAAAATGGCTGTTTTACACAATCATATTTTGACATATTTTAAAAGTAATCCGCTTTAAGATATTTTTCTTGTATACTACAATATTTTTTTAAACTAAAAATTTAAAAGTTTTATTTACAACTTTCCATTAAATTTAATATCATGTATCATTGAATAATTTTTTGTTATGTATAAAAATTATGAAATAACAAAAAAAAGTGTTATTTTTATCAAGGAATTATAAAATATTTTAGTTAAAACTATTCTTTTATTCTATTTTTTCAACATTTTAAGAAGGATATATTTTTTAACTTAGCTGAAAATATTCAGAGAAATTACCTTCAAATTAGAATTTTGTTGTATGATCCTAATATATAATGTATATTACTGTTAACATCATCACAATCTGATATCATCTAAAATAATTAAAAACAAGGAGATTTACTTAAAAAAAAAAAATTAATTAATAATTAATTAAATAATTAGATAATTAAATAAAAAGATAAATATTCAATAGTTAACAGACAATTGAATATTTGCAGAATATAAAAGTATATAAATCAGTATCATTATTTATAAAAGCTGGGCAAGTTCACTTTTAAAATTTTCAAAAAAAGTCTGGAAACTGAATAAAGTATAGCAACTATCATTATAAGTTTCAAAATTTAAATCAATTAAAATGAACTTAAAATTTTTTAAATTCAGAGTATAAGTTTGGTTTAATTTAATAAATTTATGAACATTACTCCTTTTTATAGAAAACATTATTTTCAAATTAATATAAAGAAAAAAGAATAATTTTTTTTTTTATCGAATATAAACATGATTTTTAAACTGAATATGAATAACTGAAATTAAAAATTATCTAACTGTAATTAACTATAGGAAGAAGTCTTATCCTGTAACATGTTCTGTTTCTGTAGTAAAATTTTATATTAAAAACTGTTTTTAATGTTTGGATGGACAGATTTAAGTCCTTTTTTCAATATACAACAAATTTATTAAAATTATAGTGAATTAAAAAAATTGGATAATATGGATTTGTCCCCTTTCTGCAGTTAGCAATTCATGTGCACTAAAAATATTAAACTATACTACGCAATAATAGTTCTTGATTTTTTTCAGTGTTTGGATTTATTTTTAATGTATTTCTTTGATATTTTAATGACTTTATGATATCAATCCTTGCTCGGGAGAAATTAACCTTCCTATAGGATATCAGAAAACAAATGGTATATTCCACTATACAAGTGCTTATTAGTAACTTAAAATTGTCAATATTAACCCAAATTTTGTAGCAATCAGTTCTATCATCAGAAATTAATCTTGGGTAAAAGGTATTAATTCAATATATTTTCACATGTTTATTTAATAAAATTGCTTCAGATAGTTTGAGAAGGAGAACCCTGAACTTTCTTTCTACACCATTAGTGGTGACTTGTATTAATTTTTTTTGATTGAACTGTATACAGTGATATAGTTGATTACTAAATTTCTTCTAAGGTAATAATAATTTTAAACAAATATTTTTAAATTTTGTTCAATATTATTTATTGATGGAGAAGTATTTAAATATCCATTCTTTATTTGTTATAAAGTTACCAAATTAATTTTTTTTAATGGTAACAACTACTCTTAGTTCCAGGCGATTTGATGCAGACCGTTCATTTATCGATGCTCTCCTTAATGGTCTAATTGATGCACCAGACCTTTTGTCTTTTATATCATTTCGTGTTCCATCCTATCCCACTAGAAATCACTTTCCCTTTCATGTTCCCTCTCATCATACCTCCTATAATAATAATAATCCAATACACTGAATGCTACGCTCTCTCAATAATATTTAGTTTTTTGGTCACATTTACTTTTATAAAAATTTAACTGTCTTATATTAATTATATATTATATTTATCTTAATTTATTGTCATCATTATTTTGTTGTCAAAGTTTCTTACTCTATGTTTTACATATATGCATGTACATTATTATTATTATTATTTTTTTTTCTTCTTTTTGTTATATTATGTTATATATTTAGGTTAGCATAATATTATTCCTGTAAATGGCCGTTTGGCGTTAAATAATTAAAATAAAAATAAACATAAAAAATAACTTATATTATTGAAAGTAATCCAATTAAACTGGTAATTTTTTTAAAAGCATTTATTAAATAATAATCAGCTCTACAATTATTCAAAAATAATAAAAAATGTAACAATACTAAGTTAAAACGGTACAACAAATATGACAATAATTGTTAGTAAACTCTAAAATAGAGAGAAATTAAACATTATTTAAAATTATTGTTAACAGAGCTTTTAATGAACAAATTAAAAATTTTTAATTTGAAAGAATGAAAGAAGAGAAAAAAAAATTAATTAAAGATTAAATGACAAAACCGAAACTCTTCAGAAAAGACATTATGGAAATAATTATATATTGGGAGAATAGTAACAAAGTATACTAGCTTTGGAAGGGGGATTAATATTGTAGGCGGCTAATAGGCTAAATAGTGTATTTTCGCTGTTAATGTGAGCAAGACAACCAAAGAGATGATGGGAGAAATTGCATAGAGTTTTACTATCATGTAGGGGACAGAAGTGAACAGAATTTAAGGAAAGATGGAATGCATGGTACGGAAAAAATTTAGTCTTAATCTAAAGAAAACTAAACTAGTTGATAACAACTTTTAAAACAGTAAATCACGATTTATTAATACTTTAAAACTTATATAGGAGGTGAGGTGTGGGTTAAGTTAATTTTTTATGATGTATTTCTCTGTTGTGCAACACCTCTGACACAGACATAAAAACATGCATAACTTTTGAACTACTGATTTAAAAATGACTATTGATCAGTCATTTTCTTAATCAGACCATTTTGTAACATTTAAAAAAGTTAAATATGTACAGTGCCATTAAAAAAAATAAAGTTGGTACCCTTATAAAGAATAAGGGATGAACCTAAAAAATATTTCATTTTTAATACATCCAGAAATAAATAATACTAAACAGGAAAAAAAATTCTCTAAATTATTTAAGAATAAATTTAGTGGTTAATGATAAATGAATCATTCTGTATATTCACAATATAAAACAAATATAGATAAAATTTTTATAAATTAATTTTATAAAAAGAATAAATAATCAGCTAGTAGAAATAGAAGTGCAAAATATATTCTAAAAATAGTACTTCACTTTGAAAATTGGACGGATTCATATTGGTAATTTATAAATATTGATTATATAGTTTTATTGTTCATTTGAAAATAAAAATGGTCTTGGATCTTCAACAATTTGTAAATAATTTATTCTTATTGTATCAGAACACATAGGACAATTTTCTCCAGCTTCCAATAATCTAACATAAAATTTAAGCATTTTGTCAATATTCATAAAATTTTAATTTAATTGTTTTATATTACTCAACAAATTCATTGTACAAGGCTGGAAATCGACAGTTAGGACAAAAAGTCAAATTTTCTTTGGTTATGTGCCAACCCTTAAAATAAAAACATAATATTTTTAGTTTAACAATAAATTTCTTTTCTTAGTTAACATACTGTTGATATACAAAAAGGTATGCAGCTTTTACAATTAATGCATATTAAATTGGTAATAGAGAGTTCATGATCACAATAAGGACATGGTTCAATATTATTTAACATGCTGTCTATAATTCCTCTAGGTGATTTTCTGATGACACTTTCAATTTTCTTTCGGTATTTTTCATCTATCTAAGATGATTAATTATTTTATAGTTATTTAATTTTAATATATAATAATTTCAAGAGTAAAAGTTTACTTGATTTCTATAGTTTGATTTCATTAAAATAGATGCATATTTAAAGGCACTTTCTTTCAAATTAGATCGATAACATTCAATGACAGTTGAAGTCAAAATTTGAACAGCATCTGAAATTTGCTTAGTTATTCAATGGCATAAAATTAAATATGCAGGCAGGATGTAGATAGGTATAATTTAAACTCACGTGAAGGAAATTTATCAATATTCTCAGATACTCTTATAAGTAACAAAGCTGCTTTGTAATGGTTATCTAACTTTACATGTATCCTGACCAGTATGTAAGAATGAAGTAATGCTAAATTTGCAATCATTTCATTGCTTACTTTTAATTGATTGTTGCGTAGTTCACAAACAGTGCTGTATAAAACATCATGTGCTTGTCTATAATTTCCTAATAAAATAATTAAAAAAAATTAAAACAAATAATTCAACACAATAATTGTATAACAAGCTAATGGCCTAACCAAAGTTCAATAAAAATATATAAATACAGAATAGTTGTTTACCTACACTCGTGTCATTAAAAGTATTAAATACAATATATATATTTTTTTTCAGAATTTAATAGTATCCTACAATTTAAAGTCCCCCTTATTACCTTTTTAATTTGTATCAACTTCAAATGAATACATTTAAGTTTAATCAGCTTACACATAAGAAACTATTTAAATAACAAAATTATTTGTTTTTAAAACTTTTGAATTAATATTTTAGAAGTTAAGCATAGGACACTTTCTTTTTATTAAAAATTCAAGTTGATACAATTTTAAGGTAGGAGAGTGGATAGGATCAAATTTGTACATAGTATAATTTTAAAGATATTGTGCAAGTCATAGTGATACATTTGCAACGAATAATATTGATAATTAAAAATGCCTGTTATGTTTTGAAAATTCAGTATTATTTAGATAAATATAATAAATAATGATTAATGAGGGGAAACCCTGTGAAAGTTATTTTTTTTATTTAAAAATTCATTTACCATCTGTAGAATGTATTTTCAGTGATTGGAGCTTTATAGGAAGCCTAAAATGTCTTTTTAGTGATGCTCTCTAAATCTACCAAAGTAGGTAAGTGCGTACGCGCTCTTTACGGCCTGATACATTTCATTTTTGGGCTCAACAAAACTGAATAAATATTGAAATTTAATAAACATAAATATATGTTTTTATTTATTTATTCGTGATATAAGTGACCTACTTAGTTAAGTCAATAAATGTATTATATACTAATTATGAAGATATAAAGGTTTAATTTTGCTGTGCTTAGTTACTTTTTGATTTTTTTAATAAGAATTCAACATCTTAGTTAAGGATATGTTACAAAAAAAAGAGGAAATTTAAAACAAATTAGGTTATTTAAAAAAAAAAATTAAGCTTATTTAATTGAACATTTACCTTTTATTTGTTCATTGCTTGCTAAAATTATGGCAACTTTGGCAGCATCATGGAATCTCTTTCTAGCCATATGGAGTTTAAACAAAAACTTAGGATTCTGATAAATTTAATTTGACATAAATAATAAATAAATAATACAAATGTATAAAATACCTTAGGAAAACCATCAACATCACCCAATAATAACTGTATTAATTGTTCATCAATTGAATTTTCTTTAGCAGCAGCTGCTACTTCTATGCCTAATGATAAGATATCTTCATTTTCAGGATTTATTTTACTACCTTCAATTAAATTTTTAATGGCCTAACAAATTAAAAAAAAGTAAATATATGTGATTGAAAAGTTAAATTTTAAATACTATTTAAGTTTAATATTAATATATATTACATAGTATTTAGTATTAGAAAAATATATTTTACTTTTTGGTAGTTTTTAGCATAGTAATAATATTTTCCAGATAGTGCTGGACGATTTTGATTATCAAAGTATTTTGCAAGACTAGTAAATTCTGGAATAGCTATTTCCTCCTCTTCATCCATTAAAACATCACCATATAACTCTAATTGGTCATTATCACAAGCTAATCTGAATGCATCGGTGAAACAATGAGACATAGTTAAAAATCGAATAGCAAGAAGTACTTCATTATTTCTTTGAAAATATCTAGATAAAAAACATGAAATGTTTGTTAATACTTGAAAAAATTTAATAAAAATTTTAGGTTGCCTTTAATAAACAAAAAAGTAGTAAGTTGATAGGATAATTAATACTTGTTATTTTAATGTATTCACATTAAAAATAAGTATGACATATAGAAAAAATATTAAAATTTAAATTAGTTACCTGGCAATCATTTTAGAACCTTCAGAACTGTGATGTTCCTGAATAATTTTAATAGCATCTTGAGGATCATTTAACTTATCTAAATCTAAACGAATAACATTATCATAATCTTGGGCTGCAGAATATCCATAATGTGCTTGTTTATAATTTCCCATAGCTTCCATAGCCTGTTTGAAATTATATCAGTTTTATTTTTATAATTATTTTCAAATCTTACTTTTGCATATTGTGCATAAATTTTTCTGGATGTGATTCTTGAAGCATATTCACCAACTTTAGACCAGTTTTTCAACCTGATATAACAAGAAGCAGCTTGATCCCAGTTTTCTACTGATTCATATAGTTCAGCAGCATCACTTAATTTCTGTATACATATTGTATTAACATATCAATAATAAATTTAAAAAAATTGTTTGATTGTTTCACCTTAGAGTTTTCTAAAATTTTAGCACATTCATTTAATATTTTTGAAGTTCCTACTTCCAAAGCTATTGCCATTCCTTTTTTTGAACTACCAGTTTTTATTAAACACCTGGCAATACCCTCACGACTAAGATTTAGGAGATCACTATTTAGTTCAGTGTTAAGACCTTGTTCATATTGTCGCAGAGCTTCAGATGCTTTACCACTGCAACATAAAATTGTATACTAATTTCATTTAACACATCAGTTATTAAAAGTTTAATTTTAACTGAAAATTCTAATTACATTAATTCAAGTTGCTGTCCATATTTATATGATATAAATGGTAAACGTTTAGGAGCTAATTTTTTTGCTAGATCTAAAGCTAAATCCCATTGCAATAAATCTTGACGCATTTCTAATGCTTTTATAGGATTTGATGATTCCAAAAATAACTTCTGGAATTATTCATTAACTATAGTCAAAATATCATAAAATCTAAAAAAATCAAATTAATTTACTTGTGCATTGTCAAATTCTTTTAAATACATAGCTACATGAGCGGCAAACAAATTTTTATCTTCAATATCTTTAATTAGCTCTAAAGACCAAACCATTGAGACATTAGCAATATGAGAATATATTTGAATAGCTGAAAAAAATGTTTAATATTACAGTTTTTTTTTTTTATATTTAAATATGTTCATTACCAATTTCTAAATTAAAATATTCCAAACAGCTTTTTCCTAATTTTTCCCAGTATATATTTTTATTTAAAAGTTGACAAGTTTTCCAAGCATCATTGAAACGTAATAAAGCTATTTGTTTGTCTAAATCTTGCTCCAATCGTTCAGTAGGATGACTGAGTGTTGCAGCAGTGGGTCGTATTAACACAGCTGTATGTGTCTTTAATATTATTGTGTTTAATTTACCAGAAGAAGTTTCTAATGTTATTTCACCTTTAGATAGAAAAAGAGGTATTTGTTTCTCAGGTAATTTTGTAGAACCTAAATAGCGAACAATACTACCTAAAGAAAATTTAGGAATAAATGTAATATAATAACTATTATCATAGTAAAATTTTAGCACCATGGATAGATTCTTTGATATATATAAAAGTATAAGCTGATTTTTCATCACAACCAACAAATATATGTTTTTCAAGGTCCCAACATTCCCAGAAAATTTTAGTTATTGAAGTAGGAAAGTCTAAAACTGATATAATTTCTTCAAGAACCTGTAAAATTAAATAAACTAAAATAAAATATACCTTTCTTTTAGAAAAAAAACAAAGGAGTTTCAAAAAAACCTTTCTTAAAAATTTAATCTTCCTTAAGCTTTGGTGTACCAGTCTTGTAACTGTGCATAAAATTAGAATTTTAATATTCTTATTATAAGCTAATGAATAATATTTGGAGCTCCTTAAAAATTATCATCTTATTTTTTATGCTTACCTTTTAATAACTTACTAGTATTGAATATATTAAAATAAAACTTACAGCATTAAATAAGTAAGCTTCATTTTTTGTATCAATTATTAAACATCTTGAACCATCAAGATTTGGGTACAAAGAAACAATACCACATTGATGTTTGTATGTAAAAGCTTCAGTCCAATCTTCCAAATAAAAAAAATGCACAGTACCTGTCTGATAAATTTTTATAAATGTTTAAAAACTATTTTTTTACTGTATATTTTACACATACTTACTTCTGTACTGTAAATTAGAAAATCATTTGTCAAGAAATGGTTATTTATGGTTGTATTTTTTTCTATAGGAAACATTTTAGACACATTGTCACCAACTTCTTTAGACATCACAGAGTCAACCTATAAAGTAAGTAATTCTGAGTTATAATAGGTGTCTATTAATAATAGATTATTTCATAGAGCAATGAGGTATAATTTCTGTTGGCTTTTAAAGCTAATTGTTAAAAATACAGTTTTATGCAAAATATTAATATTAAATAGAAAATGCCATTACATAAATTATTACACTTTTATGCCTTTTAATTTCAAGAGGATTTAGACTTTATGGATCCACCAAATATTTAATACTATATAATACCGATTTATTTATTATAACACATTCAATTACTTTCAAAATAAAAATAATAATATAGAGAATTTCTTTTTATTTTATGGTTATTTTTAATTATATAGATTTCTTAATTTATAAATTATTCAGTACTTTATAGGACTATCTCTTTTATCTTATAAGGGTGTTAAATTACAAGTTTTATTATAAGGGCTTTCTCATCCATGTTTTATCTTCCGCTCAAAGGTGTATAGTTAAGTGATGTGAATGAAAAAATATCTCAAATAACTTTTTAAAATTCTAAAAGTTAAATTTTTATCTCAAACATTGATAACCTTTAGTAAGTAAAAAGAAAAATTAATTATTTCATTTAATTTAACAAAATCCTAATACAGTTCAAAATAACTTAAATATTTTTAGTTTATCTTATTGAAAAACTAAATTCTAAATAAATAACATAATTTTCAAGTAATACAATATTTTCTATGTACCCAATAATCTTTTAGCAATCAATGTATATTTTTATCACATAATTGGTTCATTATATTTTTTTCTTCATTTTTTTTCTTGGTTTTTAAAATATTTAATTTTATAATATATGTATTAAAATACCGTATGGAGTTGAAGTTTTCCTTCAAACAAAACTGATATATATTCTCCATTTAAATTAATGTTTTTTATACTTTTTAAGTATTCTTGGTCACCAATTAATGAAATTGTTAACTTGTTGGATTCAATTGTATTTATTTGATAATACCAAATTCTGTTATTCATACCAACTGCTAAGTGGAAAGGACCAATACCTAAAAATGTAGGTTCTATTTCTGCAGTAACAGAAATAGTATAAGGCGATTGATTCTTAAAATAAAATAAAAATTAGTATTTTCACTATTATTTTAACTTATTATGAATAACTAACTTTGTCTAAATGATAATAGAATACAGTTATTTGATTTAAAGATGTTAAAATCGCGACACAGCTATTAAATGATGCAGATAACATAGGTAATGTTCCTAAGTAAAGATGAATACATCCATCTGATGCTATTACAGCTAGTAGCCGCCCATCCTCACTCCAAGAAATTCGTTCAATTACACTACTTTCTTCAACATGTAGTACTGCAATAGTTTCCTCCAATTTTCCAATTTCATTAACTTTAACACTAATATTTTTAATTGTTAGAAAAATTATTTTTTTAAATAATTTACAGTAATAAAATTTTAGTAAAGTATACAGAAAAAAATATACGTGTAGTTTCCAGAAGTAGCAACTTTCCCTGATATTTTTGATAAACCCACATCAGACAACAGTTCTTTGTGATTCTGTACTTGATAAAGTTCTTTACCAACTTCCTTAGGATGGGTTGAAATTGAAATTAAATAACCTTCAGTAAAACCAATTAAGATATAACCATCTCCATACCAATGATAAGTCACAATAGAACCATATTTTACATTGAAGGCTAACTCGATAGGATTGTCCGTGTCTTGGAGATCTATTAGATATAATGTTTTGTTACTCACCAAAACACTTAACTGTAATAATTTATGAAAAAATTATTACAATGAATATTTGAGTTAAGTATGTGCTAATTGGAAAATAGTTAATTACAGTTTCTTCTAAATTTTTTTTTCTGTCAGATTTCATTTTTGAAAATTTTATGTTAGAAGGCTCTCCCCTAAGAGTAATAATTTTTAATGTATCACCTTCAACATTGCTAATGGAAACAGTTTGATCTTTGGATCCTAGTGCTAGTATATTATTTCGATTCCACTCACCACAAATGATACTTTTTGAATGTTTGCCAAGTACAGGTATTCTTCTAAACAATATTTAAAAAAGATATATTAAAAAATATAAGTATGTTTTTAACCTTCAAATTTTACTTAGACGTTATATAATCATATATAGTCAAATTTCCTTTAGCAGAAGTAACTGCAACTGTTTGGCTGACTTTTGACCATAATATACAAGTTAAATTATCATTGAAAACAGGATTAATGTGTTCTGTTTTAGATGAGTTGGCTTCCCATAAAACTATTGAGTTTAGACCATCACATATAATACCTAATAAATCACCATCACGATCCCATGCTAGGTCTAAACAAGTTCTAAAAGAAATTATATAAATCATTAAAAAATATTATTATTATTGATATCAAATTACCCTGTGATTTTAATTTTTTCTATAAGTTTTCCATTACGGTTATATATGCCTACAAATTGATCAGTACCAGCTATAGCTATATATGTTCCATTACCTTTCTGCCAAGCTAATATAGACCGACCTGATCCTCTGGGAAAATCAAGTTTTACTAATTTCTATAAAATTAAATATATCATAGTAAGTCTCTATAGTTAACAAAATGCGTTTTTTTTATTAAAGCTTTTATTAAATAGTATTATTATAGCTTCAGAATACATTTGTTATAAAATTATAACAATACTTTATATTACTTATCAATTATTTATGGCTTATTAATTTATGCATAGATATAAATAATAATTTTTGAACAATTATTACAAGATATATTTTATTTTAAAGTACGTACATTCATTTTGCTGGTCATATAATTAAATTTAAAATAGTTTCGCTGCTCAGTTTATGATTCATTAACATTCTAAAACTATATTTTTCATTCATATATGATTTTTCGTACATGTGACCTTTAATAAAAAATTTGAACAGCTATACAAATCAAATAATTTTTATTAAACCAATTTTTAAATTCTCATGACCAAGCGCTTATTATCAGGTTACCTACTGATATGATAGATTGACGGTTACTGTTTAACTGCTGTTGGTTTCTAAGCAACCGTAGATATAAAAATAAAGATGAGTCATTAATAGTGAAAAAAAGTTATTCCATTAGTGAAATAGTTAATAGAACTACTAGTATCTAGTATATCTAGTATCGAGTATCTAGTATCTAGTATCTAGTATATCTAGTATATCTAGTATCTAGCTATATACTAAAATAGCTTCACCTGGAAGAGATTTTACGTTTTTTCTGCTTTAAAATTCCGATTTATTTGTATTGCGGTCTCCACACAATCTCATATCCGCTATGTTGTATTTCTTTATGCTAATAAGTAATTTCGNTTTAATATTTTTTTGCTTATTATTTTATTAAAGGAACATTAAGTCATTAAATTTACTATTCCCTCTCCCAAAATTAATATTTTTTGCCCTTTAAAAAGTTTAATAAATAAATATTTATATTTACTATATATTTATTTACAGGGCCAAACCTAGAATTTTGTTTTGGGGGTGGTTTTAATTTTTTGATGTTAGTATTAAATTTACAATTATATCATTAAAATAAGTAGGTATTAAATAAACAATCCCGAGTGTATTCATAAAAATCCATAATAATTTAATACTACTGTCAAATAGTAAAAACACATGTGAAGACTTAATCTTATAAAAACAAAATTTTATTTCACCGTGACTATAATGTACTATAATATATAATTTTTATTTCATGAAAAAAATAAGGTTACAAATTAAAAAAGTCAATTTGGAGGTGGTTTGAACCCCTAAAACCACCCCCTTGGCACACCTCTGTTTATTTATATATATTTATGTATACATTTTAACGGTTATTAACATATTTTGGATTAGTTATAATTTAGGGTTTGTTGTTTTTTAAGGGGCTTACTACATTAAATTTTATTGGGCCCACAAATTGGTAAATCAGAACAAGTTCTTACGACACTAATTGAAAAAAAAATGCCTAAGCTATCTCTTTTTTGAGCTTTTCCAAAAAAAATCAGTTAATGATATTTTTTTACTAAAATTTATACTGTAATAAAGTTCTTAAGCAAATAAAGAAGGATATTTGATTTAAATTATATTTCAACTTTCAAATAAGTATCGAAAATATTGAATATGAACTGTTATGATCACTACAACCTTAATAGATTAATTACATTAAAATAAGAAATCAATACCTGATTTAGCTAATATCGATTATTGGTATCGGTTAAACACTATTAAATTTTCTTTAAGTTGGATTAATTTTCCATATGAACCGTTTTTAGTTTTAGAAAATAATAAAATATGAAATATAATGATTCGATAGGACAGTTGCGCTCCTATTTTCTAATTCAATATTTTTAAGGTAGTAATATTACCACTTTATAGGATTTCTAGCGTTTTTTAATTATTTATCTCAGATATATAATAATTTATTTTAATGAAGTGATACTAAATAATAGTTTATATTTGATTTATTCAAAAGTATTTTTATATATCACGCCCGTTCTTAAATGTGACCACGTTTAAAATAAATAAAAATTTAAAAAAATTGATAGTCAATACAGTATAACAGCGTATACATACTAAACAGTTAATACTGTTAACATTTGACAATCGCGTGTAAACGACATGGTCGCATGTTAGCCAGAGAATATGACCGACCTAAAATAAAGAAAAACTCATTGTGTCTCCCTTTTCACCCTTTAATAAGTGTGCCATGACATCAAACCCACTACGATCGTAGAGACTTATTGTTCTTATTGCGTGTATATTTAGGTGTTCATTTTATGTACAGATGCATTATTGTACTTGACTAGCATTCAGAGCGCGCTTAAACAAAAATAATTTCAGTGAACCGTTGTGTCACGAGCTAATCGGTTGTCTGCTTCACACGTGGACGGATTACAAGATATGACTACTATTAAAACTAGCCACGCTGCTTCAACGACGAATGGTAAACACATGCGGTCACATAGTTTGAAGAGTTTGCCAGAAGTTCAAGCGGTGGTTATTACGGATAAAAAGAAACAAAGCACTTATGCGACAGGCGATACACAAAACGTGCTCACAACAGCTAAAATTACTTCTACATGGAAACAGGTAGGTCACTATAAAAATAATCGACTACGACTCTTATAAAAATCATAATTATGGTTATTAATTCAAAAACTGTATAGTTTATTATATTAAATAATACATTACAGAGGATATACAGGGTGTTCAGTAAGTTAGGAAACAGTTAAATTGTTACAAACAATGAGTACAATAGAAATTCGTTTCCTTATTTACTGAACACTCTGTATAATTATATTAGAATATTTGTGGGAGTAGAATTCCCTCGATGCCAGTCTAAAAATTAATTTTTCATTATAACAATTACGTATTCTAAACCCTTTATTCTTTATTTTAGAGTGGACTACTAACCCATCGTACTTATTTAGGACAAATTGCCGATAAGTCCTCTTCAAAATTTACTATTTAGTTGTAATGATTTCATTCTCAATCGTAGTATATTTACTTAATTTTTATATTGGTGTAAAAGTAATAGATTAAATCATTGTTTTTTTAATAAGCATTTGTTTATTAAATATATACTAGTTATTGATATTTGTTGTATTATGTTTATTATTTACAAATAAAAAAATTTAATTTTTAATTTGTGTTTATGAATCAACATTTTAAGTACTCTTGGGTAAAATATATAGTGAACTTTTTTACATATAATATCAAATTAAGTACAAGATATTACTTTCATAAAATTACACAACTTCAATTTTAGTTAGGGTGCTCTTTAAATACTAATCCTCAAGTTTTAAGCATCATTAAATTATAAAGTAGTGTCATAATGTAGAATGTATTATCACAATGTTATATAGATCATTTATGATTAAACAGCCATCCTGGGAAATTTAATGAATGTTTCCCATTGAGTTGCTTATGGTTATGAATGTCTTGTAAAAATAGAAAAAATGTGTCGTTAAATGATTGAAACTATAGACCTGTTAACATAGAACTAGTTATTAGGTATAAAACCGTATGTTTATTTTAATAAAAAGTCATGTCTTATAAAAACATAATGTGGTCTGATCTTTGTACTTGTAATCAGGGAAACTAGTACAAGTACTATTAGCTAAGTGTAAAACTCTACCTACTAGTATTGAAAATGCAACCCATCCCTGTTTGCCTTGTAACTAGAGTGAATAAACATGACTCGTCGTTGTGTACTTATGTCGCTACACATTAAAGACGTTAGGTGCATTTATTTCGTACCTGTATTTTATATCATCATGTTACATAATTATTATTTTATACATATTATTCTATGTCGTCTCATGTGTGGAACAGCCTATTTTTTAGTAGAAAATTATGTAATTTGAAAAAAAATTATCTAATAATTATTAAACCCTTCAACCTGCTACATTGATGGATTGCAAAATATGTTGTGTTTATAAAATTTAATTAATTTAAAAAAGTCTGTGTTAATTAATTTTACTAAAGAAATAAAACAAAATGGGCGCTTAAATAACTTATTTGGTGTATCAAAAGTAATTATATAAATTGCTATATTAATTATAAATATATATAAATTATAAAATAGCTTGAATTTTGTAATAGCGTATGCACAAAATAAATATTACAGTGTTCACTAAATAAATATATATTATAAATTATTTTATTTTATTTTATCTTGTATACTTAAAAATTATATAATAGTGAATGTATAATTTAAATAATATAAATATTTATCAGAATTTAATTTGTTCCTATTAATTGATAATGAAGAAAAGTATGTAAATTGTTGTACATGATAATTTTCAGGCATGTCACATTAGTCACGCATAAGATAAGATTTTTCTGCTGATATGTTTGTTTTATAAACGACGTTTTTCAAGTAATATTTTGTCACTTGTGTTAATTTTTTAATTTAACTGGAAATAGAAAAAGTAGTTAAATGATCATTAAAAGCTTATAGTCTGAAATCTGATGTATACAATATTTTTAAAAACAAAGCTACGTTAATTGATATTTTGAGTTTAGCGCCGATACTACAGCTTCGGTGCTAAACAGTGCGAGTACTTATAATTTAGGCCAACAAGGGTGGATCTAGCATTTTTCTACGGTGAGCTAAGAAAAAAATTGTTCGTATTGGTACTTAATTGAGTTTTTTGACTTGACACGCATATTTTTATGGCTCATAATTGTTTTCCGATACTATCAATGGGTTTAAAAAGGATTACTGTATTCTTTCCCCCCCACTAAATCCGTCACTGTAAATAAAATTCTTCATAATCTAATAACTATTAAACATTTTAGGCTTGCGATCGCACTAGAGATCGAACAAAACAGTTATTACGAAGAACCATGTCATGGAAGAGTAATACTAATTCAATTCCGCAACCAGAAGTACAAATAACGGAGGATGAAGAATGTGTGAATTCTGCACTTGAAGTGTACATAAGAGGTAAATTACTTTCTTTGTTGTTTGCTTTGGAAATTTTATATTTTTATCACTGGCGGAATATAGGGGCTAGAGGAGCTCAAATCCCCAATATTTTAAGCTTTCTTAAATTTTGTGTTACTAACAAATTATGCGTTTTTGATTACTTAAAATTATTGTAAATATACAAGCTATCTCAAACCTAATTGACATCGCTTACAACTTTTGATACAATTATCATTTTGCCGAATTTTTTTTTAATATTTTCTTTTTAGACTATGTTAAAACTTATTGTTTACAGAGGGTAATCCTCCTAATCAATATTTTTACACTTTATTACAATAATTATAAAAGATTACTAATGATTATCACAGATTATCAACGATTATCAACGATTACTTCTTCTTTTTCTTCGGCTTTATTCCAACTACTTGAGGTCGATCACCCTTATCCTAAACTCTCACTTAACACGATCTCTCATATCATCTACCCACACATCAGCCGTCCTCACATCGCATTAAATAACATTTCTCCATCTCCTTTATGGTCTTCCTCTATCTCTTCTTTCTTCAATATTCATTTCTATAACTGTTCTTACAGCTTCCTCTCACTTCATAACATGACCAAACCATCTAAGTCTATTAGTCTTATACTATTATATACTTATAATACAATCCATTGAAGTCTCTTTAGTCTTATACTATATTGGCGTTACTCCTTTACTCCCTCTTATATGTCCGTTCCTTATCCTATCATCTTTTGTCACTCCACTCATCCATCTAAGTATTTAAATTTTTTCTACACTCATTCTCTAATCTACTTTCTTTTCAACCGCCCAACCCTTTGAACCATACATCATAGCTGGTTTCACTACAGTCTTATAAAACTTATCTTTCAGCCTCATTGAAATTCTCTAATCGCATAACACATCAGATGCTTCTCTCCACTTCACCCATCCGCACTTAATTCTGTGTCTTACATCCTCGTCAATACCACCGTTATTTTGTACAAATAATCCTAAATACTTAAAACTTTCCATCTCTTATCATTTATTTACTTATTGTCATTGATTACAGTTCACCTACCTCTTGTTCTTCTTTGTCAAACTTGTACTTTTTATACTCTGTCTACTTCTATTTATTTTTAATCCCTTTACATCAAGAGCTGATATTCAGATCCTAGTCTTTGATTAATTTCCTCCTTATTAACAATATATCGTCGGTGAACAACATGCTCCAAAGCACCTCTCCTTGTATTTCTTTATTTATTTCATCCATCACTATAGAAAATAAGAGTAAGGTCTTAAGGCAGAACCTTGGTGCAACTCTATTCTTACCCTAAAATCTTCTGTTACTCCGCCCACACTCTTTACCCTGGTATAAGTGTCATCATACATATCTTCTATTATATTAATTTACTTTTTGTTATTTTTTTTCTTATTAATATCCACTTTAAAACCTTTTTCGATACTCTATCATACGCTTTCTCCAAATCTATAAATACCATACACAGCTTTAATTTCTTTTCCCTATACTTTTTTTTTAGTTGTCTTACACAAAAATCTGGCTCCATCATTGACTTTCCAGGAAAAAAATCAAACTAGTCCTTTATTATTGACGTTTCTCTCTTATTCTTTTGTACTAGGAGTCGGTCACCCTTATCCTAAACTTCCACTTGACATGATCTCCCACATGATCTACACTCACGTCAGCCGTCCTTACATTGCATTCATTAACATCTCTCCATCCTTTTTTAAGTCTTCTTTTTTCAACATTCATTTTAAAAACTTTTAGCTTCGATGCGAAGCTGAGAAGGTATTAATTTTACTATGATGTGTTTTTTTTTTTTTTGTGTCTGTTACCACTTTTTCTCAGCTCTTACCGAACCGATTTTTTTCAACGATACGTTAAAAGATCACAAATCCTATCTAATCAAAGACATTACCCTCAAAAATTGAAAAAATTTACCTCGTTCCCCGTAAATGGGAGAAATCACCAAAAAAATTACAAATTTAAAAATCGCTAATTTTTTCAATTTTTTTTAATTAAAACTGCCATACCTTTTTCAAAAATGAACAAGTCAATATAATTTTTTTTTTTAATAGATGCTTTATGTCTGTACCTATCATTTGGTATATTTTTTTTTATAAATTTAACCCTTTACTAGCCCACAGGGGGGGATATAAAATGACAACTTTTACACAAAAAATTAATTTTTTCAACTTGATTTTTGAAAATGTTCCGGAAGGTCTTACACTTTTATATATATCTTAAATTAAAGCTAATGTAATATACTTTATAATGAAAAAAAAAATGTTCGGACTTTATTTTATCTTCACGGTGAAAATGGCTACCAAATGCTATTTTTGTGTCAAAATTTTCGATTTTGTATTTTACATTTTTAATTTTATTATGCTATAACTATTTGAAAAATGTATGAATCAATACAATTTTTTCATGAGAAGTAGTATTTATATACATCTTTCATTCGACATATTGTTTTTTAAATCGGACCATTTCCCTATATACGAGGGGGGTTTAAATCTAAAAAATGCATATAGAAAGTAGAACTTTTTCAACTTAACTTTTGAAAGTGTTCCGGAAAGTCTGACACTTTTATATATATCTTAAATTAAAGCTAATGTAATTTAATTTATTATGCAAAAAAAAAATTTCGGACTTTATTTTATCTTCACGGTGAAAATGGCTACCGAATGCTATTTTTCGATGAAAATTTTCGATTTTATTTATTACATTTTTAACTTTATAATGCTATGACATAATGAAAAGTGTATGGATCAACATTATTTTTTTATGAGAAATAATATTTTTTAATAATCCCTTTTTCATTCGACATACTTTATCTTAATTAGGATATTAATAATGAACTAGCAGATCATGTAGCTTTTGGAATAATCCACCAATTTTTTAAAATTAAACACTNGGAATATTCCAATTTTTTAAAATTAATCACTATCTAAAGATTTGCATCGAAGCGTTTTTTTTTTATAGTGATTTTAATCACTGTCAGATATCATTATACTTGATCCATCTATGCCACGTCACCACTGTGCCGCGACCCCCTGTGCTGGGTTTTTTATAATTTATATTGATAGTTACCAATATAAATTCTATAATATTTAATACAAGTATTATAATTAATTAATTACATTTTCAATTGTTTATTGAAAATGTTATTTCAAAATGAAATTTATTTTATAGATTTTCATAACAATTTTCTAAAAACGGAATTATAAGTAGATATTTAAGAGTACTAAAAATATGCATAAAGTTTTTTTTCAAATAATATAAGAAAATGTTTATAGTTTACCTTGTTTCATTTTTATCAAAATACATACAAATGTTTTTTTTTACAAAACATTAAAAATTAAATTTTTAAAAAATTTTCACATGAATTTTTTTTTTCTAAATAGAACGGTTTGTCGTGTGTATTTAAATTGTCAAAATATATTAATTTTACTAACATTTTAAAGTTTAAATAGTACTTCGGATGTTATTGACATATTTATATCAAGGTCAGAGGAAAAGTACGGGCGCGAAACGTTTAGTTATAAAAATAGCAGTACCTACTCTATCTCCTGTCATTACTTGATAATAATTTCCGAACAACTGGTCAAAAATTGTTACTGATCAGTCAATTTCTTAATTAGATTATTGTCTAATAAATAAGGTAGTTAATTATGTGTGTTTTTATTTGAAAAATTAAACTTGACACCCTTATAAGGAATGAACATAAAAAAACTTTATTTATTTATGATTGAAAAACTAAAAGAAACCGAATAAGACTATATAATATTGACTAGTTGGGGATTGCACTCCCGTCTCCTCATATAACAACCCTTGAAACACTAATTTTTAAGTCTAAATATAATTTAAAATAATTCTTTTGATAACTTTCTATATTTGTGTAAAATTATGGCAATAAGAAATAGTGATAATTATGGGTATGTTATATTTACATGTAATATTAATTTACCTTATCTAGTATATAATATTCAGGTGTGTTATCATAGGGAATATAAGTAATGTTAGTATATATTAACGTTGCTTATATATTAATCATTTTTTTAGAGGAAGGGCTGTTAATTTTTTTACAAATAAGTAGTTTCTAAAATTTTTTACGGCTTTTAAATGCAAATGCCTAATTTAAGATGAATTAACAATAAAATAAAGATAGAAGCTTAATAAAGGTTATTAAAAAAAAATTATTTTATCATTAACGACCTAATTAATAAAAAAAAAAAATAATATTACTAATTTTTTACTGTTTTTTTTTATTCTATTGTATATTATTATCAATCTATCAATCATGAAGTTTTATTTTATTTATATATTATGTCTTATGATGGTGTCAAATAAAATTTTTTTAATGGGAAAATAAATTATTAACTAGTTTATTAATAAGATAATGGTTTACTTAAGAAAATGACTATTTTAAATGACTAATAATAACTCTTGGATTAGTATTTTAGAACTTATTAACAATTTAAAATAATGACTGAAAGTGAGGAGTGGCTGCTACTATTATTATGTATTAAATATTTCTTGGTCTCACTCCTCCTCTGGTCTATGTATAAAATCATTAATAATTCTTGAAATACTTGAACGTGGTATGCCGCTCTCCCACAAAATTGAGGTGACTACTGAAATTTGTCATTAAGAACTTTAAGTAAAAAAATAGATTAACAAATATTATATTTATTATAAAATTATGAAAATGTTGACAATTTATTTTTTATTAGAACTTTGTGAAACATTTGAATATACTGGTTACAGCTACTTGGGTGAAACGTTGTTCAGGCAAAACCAATGAAAAAAAGACGGATTATCTAGTTGAATTGTCTTCTATACAGGAGGAAAAGTTTATACATTTCTTCAAATATTATTTAGATGGAGATTGTGATGGGTTTGTATTTGAACATGATTTTCATCAGTTGTTCGAGGTATATTTCTTTTAGAAACAAAATAAAATTATTTATAATTAATAGCAATAAATAAGTATAAATTTATATATAATAGACTATCATAAAAAATACAGCCGTATTAGGGATACTGCAGCAAGTTAACATAGATTACTTAATTATCAATAAACTTAAATTCGGCAAAATCTGAAAGTGCCACATTTTAATAATAAAAGAAAAAATTACACTCATTGACAAAGTGTAAATTTGAACCGCTTATTGGAAAACATATAAAATTACTAATGAAATCTTAATAATTTGAAAATAATATTAAAGAAATTCAGTATAATTATAGAAAATAAGATCACTTTTTTATTAATAAAATGTACATATCTATAGATAATAATAAATGATGATGGGCAAAAATATTATATAAACGTCAAAATTGGAATAATGTGCCGGCTTCTAGTTCGTACTTATGCCTCAACCGGACATAAGGCATTTCGAGCGGGTTGATCGGCGTGCAGTGGTCTCTGAACATCTTCTCGACCAACTCCAAAGAGAACGGTCCGCAATCATAACCGTTGCGTTGTTGCACAGCTTTTCGGTACCTTTAAGTCCACTGGGAAGAATATCCGAAGTTTTCGACCTCCTATTCGATTAGATATTGTCTCAATATCTAATCGATATGGTAAGGGCCATTGTAGGAGTTGAGACTGTCGAATAACGTGATCGTCTTTTCGGGTACATCGACTACAGTCATGATGTCACAATGGTTGTCGTTCACGTGCATCGGCACCAATAGAAGTTTTAACGAGTGTATATCGATTTTGACCCATCTTATCACGCCAGCGTATCCGCGTCGGGAAAGCGCCTCCATAAAATCGGTGATCAGGTAGTGCACTTTGCCTTGCGAACGCGGTGCAATCAGACTTAATTACGCGTTGATTGTGTTGCCGCTGTACCACGTCGTCGGACTGAAAAACGAATCTTACGAGGGCGGGTTCTTCTTTTTCTCGTTCAAATCTCGCGACGGCACGTCTACAAGCCAAATTATTTACTTTTTAATCCGATCGATTAGTTTTTCGCTTTTATAATTTATCTAATTTTAAATACTATTATATATTTTAATGCCGTTTATTTAAGTCTAGTTAATGGACTAGTCGTTTACCGCATAAGGAGGAACCATCAGTATCGCTCTCGGCCGAGTCTATGTCGATTGATTCAGTTGTTGTAATCGTGTTATTCGAACTGTGTACTCGAGGGAAAACGATGGTGTCTTGTCGAGCTACCAGACTTTCAAGACCAATCCGTTGGGCTTATCGATGTCGTCGTCAGTAGTGTGCTTCATTTTTTTGGTCGCATAGTAGTCGGTAGTCGTAGTGAGCTTTCGTTTTTTGGACATGCAAGAATATGGAGTGCCCTGCGAAAGCCTTTTGATTTTTGTAAACGTAAAGTCATAATCTGTAGTACTGTTTCGTTTGTTTTTTATCAGTCCGGGAGTCGATGGCTTTGATTTCATATTCATGTCAGTTTTAGCGATCTTTTCCGGTTTGGTAGCAATCTTATTCGCGTAAGATCCGTTTGGATTCACGGTTAGTAATTGACGCCGTAGGGCATTTTAGCAATATTGGTCGTTTCTGACCGATCGGTGGCCAATACGGTGTTTATATACATATCGTGATTTTCGTCTGCCGAAAATGATTCAATATACAACGGTAAAGGCTGTATGCAGAGAAATCGTACATTTTTTACGAGAATTTAAAAAAATTTTAATTGCTCTCCAAAACAAAAATCGCCGTGATTCGTTCAAAATTATTTACTCTAAGTGCATTTATTCGGTATCCAAGCAAATTCGCACAAAAGTAAATATAAATAATTACAGTATACAGTTTACACACTTTGTTTCACGATAAACACATCGCGTGGCCGTTGAAATTATCAGCTAGATGACTTAAATGATTTCTTTTGTTTTGTATAATCCTTTATTGCACGGGGTCTTTTGAGCTCCTTCCATTCAAGAAAAGTTAAATTAATTTAAAATCATGTTTTTCGAAGGAAAAATTATTATATTCGACTTTAAGTTAATCTGTGATATTTACATTTTATAAATTTGTAGATAAAACTAATATAAATAATGAGTAAGTTATTTTTTTACATTCGTATTTAATAGCCTATGCCTCTGCAGATTTAATAATTTTATATCTGAAATATTACTGATACGAAAGCAAAGATTGTAAAAAGTGGGTCAACAAGCTCCCGTTTCCCCTACTAAATTTTTTAAGTATTTTATCTTGCATTACAAATTTTTTTGCACCTGTTTTATAAATTAAATTAATAATTTTAATTTAAAAATAATAATAAATCACCTAAATCATATTATGTACATCAACGATAGCCACTTGATTTCAATTAAAATAATAATTATGTTAAGATAATTACTTCTGGTCATTGTTACATATATTTCTCGATTTATTAATTACTTTTTTAATTAATATTTATACCTTAAAAGGGCGTCCACTTTATTTTTAAAAATGGAAACGTACATATTTACCAAACTTATAAAATAAAAAATTGATCTAATTAAGACATTAACAATATTTGGACCACTACACCAAAAGTAATTAACAGTTTTAATATTTGTTTGGGAAAAGAGATATTCGGTCAAGAAATATCTAATTAAAACAATACTTGGCCCTCACCATCATTCTTTATTTTAAAATATTGGAAAAAAAGGACCAAAGGTCGTTATCAATTAGTATTTTTTCTTAATTAGATTTTATTTTTATAATATAAAATAGATTAATATGATAATTTTGTTTGCAAAAGTAATGATATTTCTTAACGGTTGGTTGGTGGCCAAACAGTATTCGTATACATATCGTAATTGTCTTACAGTGGTCAAAATTTGATGAAACGTATAATTATAGAAAAACTCTTGCATTTTTTAGCCATCTATTCCGCGCAATATCCGTTTGGATTCGTGGTTAGTAATTTGATGCCGTAGGGTACTATAGGCTATCAAAAAAATTATATCTAAAAATATCGCTAGTTACTTAAAAGACCACACGCTTTTCACAAGTAAGTTTTATTAAAAAAAATAATAAAATTATACACATATATTGATAATAATAAATCACATATATCATATTAGATATAAAATCTATACAAGTTCAAATTAGAAAGAAAAAATATTCACACAAGAAAACAAACATATATACAACGAAAATAATAAAAAAAAAAATTTGAAATAGGATTGCGAATGCAATTGTAACATTATAGAAATAACATATATTAAAAGTATATAAAATGACAACCACACAATATGTATAAAAAAAAATTACAATAATTAATGAATTTGTATGTACAAAAGAGGTACTATTATAAAGTTATAGTAGACAAATTGAAATAAATAAAAAAATAAAAAATGTATAATATTTCTAACGAAATCGAATAACATCGAATTCGATGTTCACACATTAGAAACTCAATGTTGCACATTGAAGAATATCGTAGAAAACGTGTTTCCAATGAAAAAAAAAACCATCTCCAGCGTGTACTTTGATTAAACACGACAGTGTAAATTGTAAGTACAGCGACTGGGGCGGAAAAATAGAGTTATAAAGTGAATATTACATATTTTCATGGGTATTGATGAGTTGATCGGTATTAGTCGAAATCGGTGTGTCGTATAAGATCGTGATTGGTAAACGTGAATCTTGATGATGGGCAAAAATATTATATAAACGTCAAAATTGGAATAATGTGCCGGCTTCTAGTTCGTACTTATGCCTCAACCGGACATAAGGCATTTCGAGCGGGTTGATCGGCGTGCAGTGGTCTCTGAACATCTTCTCGACCAACTCCAAAGAGAACGGTCCGCAATCATAACCGTTGCGTTGTTGCACAGCTTTTCGGTACCTTTAAGTCCACTGGGAAGAATATCCGAAGTTTTCGACCTCCTATTCGATTAGATATTGTCTCAATATCTAATCGATATGGTAAGGGCCATTGTAGGAGTTGAGACTGTCGAATAACGTGATCGTCTTTTCGGGTACATCGACTACAGTCATGATGTCACAATGGTTGTCGTTCACGTGCATCGGCACCAATAGAAGTTTTAACGAGTGTATATCGATTTTGACCCATCTTATCACGCCAGCGTATCCGCGTCGGGAAAGCGCCTCCATAAAATCGGTGATCAGGTAGATAGCCTTTTTTCTTATTATTTACTATTATAATTTAATTGATTAGTGTTTTATATTTAAGTATCAAATATTTAATAGTATCAGTTTTACTTTTCAGAAAAGTATTTGGTAATACTATTTATTACTATTCTATAATATTGAGATACTGTGATTACATTTTTAATAGACCTATTAAAATATATATTTATATAAATGTTTTATTTCTTTAATGTTTTATTAGGCCATTACATGGTATCCTCATAGTAGGAGGTTTCTTAATCGTTGATACTTAGGGGTACTGGTGGTTTGTCCGTTGTTGAGAGAGGGATGGCGACTCCAATTACTGAACTGGTCTTTCTTTCGGCATATGAAGCATCCGGTGACCGAGTTTCGAACCTTGACCAGGCGCGTCAAGCACTGCTGCGTTACCGACTCGACCACACCGTCTTTTTATATGATACAAATATAAATTATATAAATTAATAATTAATAAATATTTTTAATATAATGAGGTTTTTAGAAAAAAATATTTAAAATGTGTATACTAGTAAGAAAATATTAATTTTTTTCTGCTGTATATTTTGAAATAAAATTTTCTACTTATTTTCAGTATAGACTTAATTAAAAAAAAGTTATTAGTAATTATTAGTTTGAGCAGTTTGTAAATAAAATTATTTTATTATAGATGTTGTTTTTTTTCCCTGAAACATGAAATAATTTGAAAATTTATTTTTGATTGTACAGAAACTGAGGAGGTTCGCAGATTGGTCACCCCAGTGCCATGAATATATAATATCGAAACAAGTATTAGAAGAATTAGTTCGAGTATTTTTTCCTTGCAAAGAAGGCCAAAGTTAATAAATATTTAATTAATTATTGTAATTTTACATAAAAATCGTGAAATAAAATTTTATAACTCTATTATTCATATTGCAGATGTTGCATTTATTAGCTTATCAATGGACGATTGGTTAAAAACATGGCAACATTACTTAAACGGATGCTCAACTATATCAAATCTACCGTTGTGGCTCAAATATCTAATGAACATTTTGTTTAAATCGTTGGATTCGGGTAATTCTGTAGTGTTATAATTTTATAAACTTATATGAAAATTCAACATAAAGCCTTACCTGTGTTATTCTATCCCAATGTAGGTCACATCAATAGTTGTTAAGCAACACATAATTATCAAATATAATATACTAACAAAATTACCTCTCACCTCATTTGAAATGTACAACGTGAAGGGATTTTTTAATTTTACATTTGGGTATACGTATAGCCATAACGCTTTACATGTTAATCCGTTTGCATAATTCATATTAGAAAATAGGGTTTTGTAATCGTCTAGATTTAAACTATCAACATACATACAGTTACTTATAAATTAAATTTACTGAATTAGAAATGCAATGCTTTGGATTATAAATATCTTCTACTAATTATTAAATAATAATGAAATTTGAATTAAAACTCATTGGATACTGACGTATTTATTTAATGTTACTTTAAATTAATTAACTATCATGTTATTAAAAATTGTCTAAATCGATAAGTTACTATTTTTTTAAATTTATTTAGCATGATAAAAATAACTAAATTTGATTTTACCCATTTAAATTATATTTTATTTGCAGGAAATGGTGTAATTAAAAGAGAAAATTTACAAAGGTTTTACTGTACGTTTTTAGATTCAAATTGTGAAGAATCAAAAGAACCGATGATTGACAATGTTTATAAGTTTTTAACATCAGTGAGTACTGCAATAAATATTGACAAAAAAATTTGACAACATTTAATGTTATTTGATTATGAATAAAAAAGCTTCTATAGCCAAGTATAATTTTGTTTTTTAGATAGAATTAGGGCTAAAATAAAATTATCATATTTTATTGTTAAACTTTGTATACATAAAATAAAATAATAATCTCTTACAAAACAAGAAAAGTTATTACTTTCTCCAGGATTCTCTGTTTGGTTGTTGGGAAAATTACGACTGTTATTGTAGGAACATTTTTCGTAATGGGATGATTAAACCCCTAAACCTCACTCTTGTATAAGTCATTGAATATGATAGATATTAATATGTACAAACTGTATTTTCATTGAAATATCTAAAAAAGCATGTTATAATTAAAACATTTGTTTAATGATGGTAGGAAATATGGCAAAACATTAGCCCCTAGTGGCGAATTTTGAAATATATTTAAAAATTATTTTTTTATAAAAAAGTAATTCTTTTTTATAGACATGTCTCTGATAAAAGAAATATTTTTCATTATGTATGTATTCAAGTCATCTACACTTTAAACACTTGATATAATATTCATGTTTAATTTTTTCGTGTATTATAAACACGCTATTGATATTAATATCCTTTTAATTGTACTTTTATAGAATGGTGATTTTCTTTTGGACTATGAGGTATGGAGTCTATGCTTTGCTAACTGGTTACTGGGTACCAAACCTAATGGATCAGGACAATGGTTATTCGGCAGATGTGGCTTAACTTCTGATTTTTTCCCTATCGATTATTCAGCTATGAATTCAACGAAAGAAATGAGAGATACTTATTCCTTAAAAAGACGAAGTCATAGATATTCAGTAATTGTCTAAAAGTAAAGAAAACACAAAAATAATCAATACTATTCATGTTGTATAATTGTAAGTGTTGTTGCTATGATAACATTGAACACAACTTTGTTGAATAACTTAATAAATAAGTTATTAAATTTTAATGTCTTTTTATTTTCAAAAATAAGAATTAAATTTTGTACAATGTACTAATTGTTAATTACAAAAGTGAAATTATTCTCATTTATTCTATGTATAATATTGTTAATACTGCACACCTATATTTAGCTCAAAGGATTCTTCTGATGAATAAGAAAATTGATAAAAAAAAAAGGGTTACGCTCATCTTAAATATTAATTTTTATAAGTGGGGCGCTCAAAAGCTCTATTCTATCCCCATCCTATTCCAATTATATAGTTATACAAAAAAACATTTTGAGAAGAAAGAAAAATTTACCCCTTTCAATCATCATCCAGCGATATTCACTTTATTATAATAGTGCCTAAACAGCTCATAAGCTAATCGTTTAAATTTTGCAAATTTTGCAGATAGTACTTAAGCACTACCTGAAAAATTTTATGCGTACAACCTAAAAACTGATCCTCTGGTGCATTTGAATGACTTGTAGTACTGGAATCTTACCATTTACGATTGTTTATCTTCAGACTGTCGGTAACACTCGTTTTTGGTAAATTCAAACATTCTGTAGCAACCGTAAGCCTAATATAAATGCGTAGCATTGGCGAGTCACATACACTAATCGGTCCATTTCGCAAGAGTCCAAATTGTATAAATTATAATTAGAAATCCGACTTAAATATCCTAAAAAATGTCCTTAAAAACGTCTAAAATTGTCATATAAAAATACTGTAAAAAGATAAAAAATTCGCCATTACATAAAATGAATTTTGTGCTTGGAAAGTATGTCCTAAAATAATCATAAAAAATAAAATATGCAATGAAATTCGAACCCTAGTATAACCCTTAACTGTTGCACAAATACATATGTTTACAAAGTGTTCTATAATGTTATGAAAAATTAAATAACTTTTGATCTAGCAAATATTTTGTATTACTTTTTTTTTTAAATATCTTAGTTTTGGTATTAATTAAAAATAAATTTATTATTATTTGTCTTTAATAAATTATGTATTTATTCAAAATGTCAAAATGGACATTTTTGTAGCATTTTTTTTTTTTTTTTGATAAAAATCTTGATGGATTGACAACTTAAGAATAAGTACTTATTGAGTAACAAGCATTTTAATACAAAGAGTTTTCATGTTCCACAGACTATGTATTATAAATATACACCAGAATAAGCTGAAACCTCCCATGTATATACTGAAAATACCAACATGACAAATTAATCACTATGTAATGTTTTGTTGTTGTTATTTTTAAACACTTTCCAACTAATGTTGTACTCTAAGTAAAAGTAACTTTTAACATAAAACATGAATTTCATGTTAACTGGAATAATTGATAAATGCAATTGATAGTTTGATATTTAATAATTTATTTTATCGTAAATATTTAATTTAATTACTTATACACTTAATGTTTTGCTTAAAATAATAGTTAAATAAATATCTTAAACAAGGAATACATAATTTCAATAAAAGTTTATAATATACTAAATAAATACATAGTTTGATACTACCTTATTTTTTTAATAGTAATAGTTATTTGTTTTTAAATAAACAATGACTAAGATATGTTAGCTGGAATAGATATTACAATAAATTTATCACAATAATTTACGAATATTCACAAAATATGTGCAAATTGCATAAAATAACAAAATTTAATAATCAGTTCAACTAAGTAAAATTGGTCAACAAATAAATAAATCAACAAAATGTTTGTACATAAAAATATCTATGAAACTGATATGAATTAATTTGATTTTTAAATATTACAATTCAAGTAAATTTATTTAACATTAAAAATAAAATTTAGAGTTGAAAATACTTTATATAATTCATTAAATATTTTTTGTCTTTGGCATTTTTTTTCTCAATTATAAAATAATAAAGATATATTTCAATTATGTTTTTTTTCAAGCAAGTGCTATGTGTTTTCGCTGTGCCAACTTTATTTGAATTTTAAGATCAATTATAGCTTCTCGTTCCTCAACTATACTCTTTAACAGGGTATTTCTTTGTAACTACAGTACAAAAAAACATTATTAATATGATTAATTAAATTTAAATATACTTGTATATGCTTACTTCTAATATTTTGTACTCATTTACTAAACTATTATTGGCTAGTGATATTTTTTGTATTGGTTGAATAAAATAATTCCTATATAAAATATCAAAACATTAGTATAAGTAAATTAAAAAAAAGTTTTCTTAATATTAAAGTTGAGTTATTTTTTAAAATTATTATTGGTTTTAGAGAAAATTACATTGTCTATTATTCATTAATTGCTTTAATTCATTTGTCATAAATTTAATAGTAAATAAGTTGATCTAATAAAGAATTAAGTTTACTCATAAATACTTAGTTTTATTTAATTTTAATTTACATGAACAACAATAAAAATTTTGAATATTTTTGTATTTTAATGAGTTATAGTAATATATTGTTATATATTTGAAACAACAAATAACTTTGATTTGTTGAGAGGTATTATAGTAAAATTTTACATTATAAAATGATAAATATTATTATTTGGGTTCCATACCTAATATCAACATATTTTCCAATAGATTTTAATTTTGAAGCAAGTCGATTAATTTCACATTTTTCTTGAATTATACTATCTTTTAAATTTGCAATCATGGACAAGAGTTCTTCAGATTCGTACTGTAATACTAGTTCATCATTATCACTATCTATAAAAATAATTTTTTTCCTTTAATGTTAAAAAAAAGTAAATAACAAAGCTTTACACCTAAAATATTTATACAGATATTAATTTTGGATTAATTAAAAAAAGTTATGGGTTCAATAATCTAGTTAATTTTTAATATGGAAAATACAGGTTTTGTTTACCCATTATTATTATTTAATGATAGTTATTATAAAGTAAATTTTTAAAATTACTTATATTTTTAAATAAAAATATTTTTAAGGAGGAAAGAAAATAAGTTATACTTCTTAAATATTTTATTCTAATTGTTTTAATTCAAATATTGTGTTTAAATAAGGTATTTTAAAATGTAAAATATATTTTTAATTAATTAAGGGTATTTAATTTTTTTTTTTACTTTGGTGAACATTCTATAGAATTTTTTTTACTAAAAATCAAAGTGATGATTAAAAAAAAAAGTTTTTAGAACCACATTTCATTAAAGGGGGTAATTGCACATATCTCTCTAAAATATACCCAGAGTATACACAATTTTTAATAATATTCTAATTATAATAAATGCCATAATATTATAGAATAATCATCAGGTTATTATTATGGGACTAGTAAAGAAGTTCATTTTGATAAGAATCTTGGTTACTGTGATTTGATGTTGGACAGCATAGTTGTTATAGATGGATTCCAATTTTCACGATAAACACATAGACATATATACATTATATATGAGATAAATAAGATTATTAATACTATATTGTTCTAATAATGTTTGTATAGATCTATGTTTGTATAGTTCCATATTTATAACTGTGCTGAAATTAATATATAACCTATCAAACATTTAGTAGCAATCAGCAAAATACAAAATATATTGCTATTCGCAAATGAAAAATCATAACTTAATATTAACTCTGTATGGACATAAAAAAAAAATTCAAAGCGAAAAAGTACAAGTGAACAGTAAATTAATTATAAAGCATAAGTTCAAACAAAATATAAATATAACAATAAATTTTATAAAATATATCAACAAATTTTGTATTATAAACATGTTTAAAAGAAATTAATAGAATATATTTGTATACTTAATAAACCAAAAATAAAATATAAAAATATCTAATATAATAAAAAACAAAAATATAAAATAATCCAATCAATTTATATATGACAACTATAACATTTATTACATACGAATTAAAGAGAAAAATTGATTTAAAAATTCATATGCGCAAAAAAAGATGATACCCATATTGATATTTTATGTCATTTAAATTTTTTTTAGAGTGTTTTTATACTTAAGGCTATTAAATGTATCAAATTTAACAGTTTTCAAGTAAATTTTTTAATGTTTTTTAAGACATTTGTGTCTGGGCCTTAGTTATGTATGGCTACATATACATATACTTGCACCTAATCAGGTGCAAGGCCTAGATAAATAATAAAAATTTTTACCAGATGTTGAAGTTTGAATTTCTTCATCAACCAATGAATCTTCACAATTTGATGTGTTAGCAGTATCACTAGTAATAGAAACAACTTCGGCATGACCTGAAGTACTATTCTCAGAGCTTTGTCTATCTAACACAGTTTGTGTACCGACTTCTTCATAGGTTCCAATACAAGTTGTTTTTTTTTCATTATCAGTTTTGTTACTGTCTTTTTCTATAACTTTTAGTTTTCTTTTCAGCTGAGTAATAATTCTTTGAACATCCCATAACTCTTCTTCTTTAGTTTTGGATACAAAACCTGCATTCATTTCTCTATGTATATAACCAAGTAATGATTCTTGTTTTTTCAACTCAACTGACATTTCATATTTGCTAGAAGGTAAGTATGGACTAGCACATCTCAATGGTGGTATATACTTAGGTAATATTGCATTGGGAAAAAGTTCATTTCTTTTACTTATAACAAATGAGAATAGAGATGATGACATTTGTAAAACTGGACAGAGAACAGTGCCAAAATTTACAATATTCATCTTAGTATATTTTTCCTATAATAATAATTTAATCATATCAACAACAAAATGAATTTTTAATATACACATTATTGATATCATATTAAATGATGAACTACAGTTATTATTGTATATTTTTACATTTTAACATATTTAATGATATGAAATAATATTATAATTTATTTAAATGCAATTTCAAAGTTGACCCAGTAAATTTATATACCAAGATAAATGTGATAAAATTTATTTTATATTTGTGTTAAATAAATTTTATCAACATGTGGAATACCCCACTTGCTTAAATAATTTAAAATATATTTAATAAAATTGTTTAATTTGTAAAATCACACTTGCCCATTCATTGAAGAAAAGTAGAATCATAATTTATTAAAACTTTTTAGTATAGATGCAGATACTATGATAGTTTTCATGTTATATATGATAATTATTTATCATAAGAATAGTACACAAATAATTCCATGACAAATTAAATTAAATAAAAATAGAGTATATACTTTACACACCTCACATTAGAATAAAAGGTATAATAAAATATATAATTACATTTTCAATTATATTGGTAAAATGAACTATTAACCATGTAAATGTATCTCTATTACAACTGGGAAGTTCAGATATCAATATTTTAGTAGAGTCTACATTTCTTGATTCTGCACAACTTTCGAATTTTGACAACAGATTTGTTGTTAAAATAGGATCAGGCAACTCTCTAAAATAGTAGATTCATAATTAAATAATTTTATTAATGTAACTAAACATTTAAGTAGTAGTAATTTAATCTGATAAAAATTAAATTGATATACATATACCTCAAATACTGTTTAAGTAAACTTGTGACAATAGCTAAATCATATTCTGACAGATTTACAGATTGACGTCTATTATATTGAATTTTAAGATTTTGTACTTTAGATTTTGTGCCAGGAACTTTATAAACACCATCAGTACACAACCCTATTTGATGAAAATTAAAAATTATACTAACAACTTTAATTTATAAGTTGTAACTGATTATTTTATGAATTTTACCATTTAGTTGTACATAATCAATACAATTTCTCAGAACCAATGGCAAGTGAATATCATCATGACATGGATTTCGCTCAAATGATAATTCTAAAGGCACCCCAAATATTGGTTGGTTCTCTAGAGAAAAATTAAATATTATTATAATTATTAAATTAAATTAATTGAAATAAAATAAATTTACCATATAAAGCACTAGTGTCTATTTCAGTTTTTCCATTAATATTTTTTTGCTTCCTTTTGTCTTTTATTTTTTCTTTTGATTTTTCCTTTTTTTTCATTTTTTCTCCATCTTTTTTTTTATCTTTATGTTCTTCTTTCGAATCTTTGTCCTTGATTCTATCATGTTTTTCCTTTTTTGAAGTAAACTTAAAAGGCTTAATTTTTTTAATTTTGGATGGACTTCTAAAAAAAAAATCACAACAAACATTGAATAGTTTAATTTGGAATTCAAACTAAAATGTATTATAACAAACAACAACATGTTTGTGTTTGACTTACTTAGCATTAGGTTCTTCTTCAGGAGAACTTTCACCTTCTAATGCTGCATATCCACGATCCTTTTTGTCTTTGCGTTTACCTTATAAAAAATTAAAATTAATATTAATGTATAAATATTTTTGAATCAACTAGTTGTTAATGTTTTTACCATCACTATCTTTATGTCCTACATCGGAGGATGCGTATAAGCCTGGAAAATCTTTTTCAACATCAGGACTATCAAAGTCCATAGCTTCCTAATAAGAGTTGATTGAAAAAAAACAAAAAATGTTTAATAGATTAACAATACAAAAATTTCAATGTAATATCCATCTCATAATATTCTTCATATTTTGAAGTAAAGGCCGTTGTTAGCAGGTATCAGGCATAGAACACAGTGACCAAGATTAATGTTATAGGAGAGATAATAATAATTCAAGACAACAATTGATAAAAAAACGTATTTTTACGTTCGACTATAATTTCATGTCTGAATACGGTTCATTGATCAAAAAAGGTGTGAGAATTTTCGTTGCGCACTTCATTTACTACTAAACAGCTGCCGCATGTTGTATAACTGAAAGGTATCCTCTTCTATCGGTTATCAACGGCGTCGTATGGCTTAGAGTTTAGTATCTTATCAGGTGTCATTCGTGTATGACTGTCGTTTGCATTGATATTTCAGACAAACTGTTCCAACATGCGATAGAGTTTTATTTTATATATTTTTAATGCTTGACTAAATTAATTTAACTATTACGTTATATATAAATGTGTTTTGTTTTCGTGTATCAGTAATCTAATTTAAAATTTAATTATGCCTGTTAAAGTAAAATGGAAAATCGAATTCATTGTTGTATTACTGATGTCTATCTATTCAGCTACTGGTATGTTTATTCAAAGACATTGCAGTCATTTACATCCAAAACCCGAAGAGGTATGTTGAATATTATATGTTTTGTATGTAATGTTGTATTAGTTAGGTAGTGTTAAATTTTTACTAAACAACATGAGAGTAAAGACTTACGTTAAGGATTTAATGCCAGAGTATATATTGTATTGAAAGTTATAACTGAACTTGGATCAATAGCTATTGTTGTTTATTCCATAAATAACACACAATAATCTATTATCATAATTATGGTCTAAATTGAATATTAAAAATCAAACCTATAGTATTGCATATTTAATAATTATTTTTCAATACATATTTCGTCTAAAAGAATTAAAATAATTGAACTTTTTTTTCAAAATTAATGGTTAAAAGTTAAAAAAGATATTTATATTTTAATTTAAATTATATGATTTAAAGAGTCAATAATTTAATAAGTATCAATAATTTAATTTAAAGAATTAATATTGAAAATTTATTATCTCGATTTGGTATAATATAATATAATATGGTATAATATTAGATTTATTAAGAAATATAAATTATATTTATGGAATTCAAGTGCTAAAGGAAATATTTTTAACAAACATGGTTAAGATTAATTTAATATTAGTAGTTTATTTAAGATTGAATTAAATTTTTTCCTAAGAAACAACTGAAATATGTTATTTCAAGTATTAAACTTACGCCCATTTTTAGTCTCTATTCTCCACGCCTTTATCCCAACTACTTGGGGTCTTAATCTTAATTATTTATCAATATACATTTAAATTATCATTTTTTGTTTAATAAGTCTTTTTTTTTATTAGAAGAATAAAAACTTCATCAAATGAACAATTTATTTGTTGATGAAACAAAAAATTTAATTAATACATTTATCAAGAAAATAAATGAATAATTTCATGTATTTTATAAAATATATACAACTATTCATTCATTCAAATATATGGATAAAATATTTATTGGTTTTACTAGGTTGTTTTTTAGAGCGCATAAATGCACAAGTTCATTATTGAATGTATTAAGGCTATTTTTTGACATAACGTTAATTATTGTATAATTTCTTAATTTTTTCTAAATTATTTAGGGAATTGGGGTCAACTATGTTTTTAATAATAAAAATCATTACTCGTCAGACTAGTATTACAAAAAAAGATGAGTCTGGTTTATCTACAGTTCAGTATTTCTCTAAAGTATTTAATAAATATTCCTGGTATAAAAAAAATTCATCGTCTGTATATACTTTCTACCGGAATTTCGGATTTTAAGACTAAAATATATTCATAGAGGTTTATTTAAAGAAACTATCAGCAAATAAATTAACCAAAAACAAAACAAATGTTGGTTGATGAAAATCTAATACTTAAAAATAAAATATCAATTATTAATTACTGATACAATACAATGTTGTATTTATTTTGATATTATGGACATGTATACTTCATACATAGTCATACATATAATAGTATATAGTTATACATATAATTTATACATAATCGATTATTATCCACATATATTTAAAAACCTGCGATTACTATTATTTATTTATTAAAATCTGTTCATTATATTTTTTGTGTTTTATTCTGCTTATCACTAATCATCAAGATGAATTCTATGTTAATTTTAAAATTATTTTTACTTGTTATAATTAAAAATAATATTGATACATTTTCACAGCTAAAAATTATTTTACAGCTAAAAACAATTAAGCATTATTATATTCTGTATTTAAATTCTTAGTTTTGCTGAGGCTCTGGCTTAAAAAAATTCAAATGACGAATTTCTTTGGTATTACAGTTTAACATTGATTATCTGATGTTTGACATTTTAATAATAGTACAAGAAATACGTCACTTCATAGGTATCATATCTTATTGTGTATTTCATAATATATTTTATTCTATTCGAACAGGATGTTGTCTTTTTTTCAAAACTAAATTAAATCGAAAGAAAAGATTTTATCTTCATTGAATTTGAATTGCATAAATTTAATGCTGAAAGAAAAAATGTCAGCATTCTTTGGTGTATTTTTAGTAAATTGATTTTTTTCTTTGATGTATCCGTTCATAATTTTGGAAGAACAGTAAAATGTATGATTTTTAGATACATTATACTATTATTTTTTAATGGAATTAGCATTAAAAGTCAAGTTATAAAATTAGTTGATAGCTTTGTTTTCATTCGTAACTTAAAAATATAGTAATTTAGTAAGATAATTAAAATAAATTAATTTTGAATGATTTGTCCTCTAAAAATAAACGAGTTTATAACACGTTAACACAAAAATCGCATTTATAAAATCAGACATGTTCTTTAGGTTTGAAGAGTAAAATAAATAATAAAAATAGTCTATTCTATAAAATAAACTATTTTCTTAGATTTAAAAAGGTAAATGAATAAGGTATGATATTAAAGTATTTTTTATGGCAATGTTAGCATAAAAGATTATATTTACTAAATGCTAAATTAGGTATTATAAATTTGAATATTTTTAAATACAAATATTGAAAAATGGTACATAAATTATTTATTTCATGATTAAATTTGTGTTATGAATAATTGGTCAGAAAATTTTTAAGGTTAATAAAATTCAATATTATTTTTTACATCATTGAATCTAAGGACAAGTATAATGTAATTTTTTATAACAAGCTTTCAATTCTTGAAAAATAAGAAATATTAGCCTCACTGTTCCTTAAATTATTTGCAATTTTTAATTAGGGTGTATCATATGGAGACCATAAGAGTGATTGCTTCCACTACCTAAACAAGTGCTACAATATTTTATAAAGCCGACATGTACAAAATATGTCTTTAATAACATTTAGTTTTCGGTCATCATTTTACTGTTTTAACCGAAAATCTTCTTTACCATGCTTATCATAGTAAACAAAATTGAGTTGTCCCCTACCCTTAAAAATAGTTCTAATTACGCCTCTATCATTAAACGTGTAGAATACTAAATGAAAATAGGGTGTATTATTGTAATTATTTTATGCAAGCAAAAATGTTTTCCAAAGTAGTATAAATTTTCTCCATAAAAGCTGTTGTTTTATTTATACTTCTTATATATTCCTCTTGTATTTTTAATATTTATTTTGTCTAATTTTAGATAAGCTGTTTAAAATATTTTATTAGTTTTATTTTTATTTTAAGTTAATAAATAGTAGTGATCGTATTTTTCCAAAATTATTTTAATTTTAAATGAATTGATAATTTAAAAAATATTCACACTTATTAATTACTTCAGTTTATTTACTTTGATGTTTTTCTAATTAGTGGTGTTTTGTCTAGCGTCATAATTTTTAATGATGTGGTTGTAGTCACGTTATATGTTTCAATAACTATGTAAGTGTGTATTAACCAATAGGGTGTTTCATATGTATTTCCGTGGTCGGTCGTGATGGCCTCGAGTATTTTAAATAAGGTACCTCCTGTCTGTGTCTGTAGTATAGTGTAAAATACAAAACAGTAACCACTGAGTATGTGTATCTAATTTAATAACTTATTGAAGTTGTGTATATGTGTGTTCTTGTGAATTTTTATGAAAAGTAGAAGCTGTATACGTAAACAAAAAAGTGGATTACCACTTTATATACAATAAACGCAATAGCCCAGAACCCTCGAACCTAAAAAATCGCACAGCCACTCTTACTAGTTGTATAACTCGTTGTACCGATAAGTTCACAATCAATTGTCTTTCTATGGGAACTGCACTTGTTAAAAATGTATGTATTTATTGTCATCGCACGAAGGAAATAAAATGACATCCGGGTTCGTATTGTCACTTAACGCAACATATTAGTTGAAGATTTGTATGTTACTTTTTTACCACAATATAAACTATTGGAATTTTGAAAAAAATGAAAGAAGTTTGATGCGTGTTTTTTTATTTTATGAATCAATCAAAATTGATTGTAAAAATTAAAAAATAAAAGATAATTATGTATAAGTTTAGGTTGGGTTATATTAATTTGAGCGTTTTGATATCAATTTTTTAAAATTCAGTTGTACATTTTAGGTTTCCTCAAATATCTTAAAGAACATGCTTAAAATAATTAATAATATTATTTTTTTATATATTATATATTATAATATATTTTTTATATTTTCAGTAATAATTTGTTCAAATTAAAAAATTAATTTTTTACTGTACCTAAAATATTTGACAAAATTTTAGTAACTGTATTTTTTTAATTTTATACTAAAACTCATCTGTAAAATTATAAATTAATTAATTAGTATTACTACTAACCGCTTGAAAGCAATTTAGAAGTTTGAAATTTAATTAATAATATGACAATGTTCTTAGTTTTCCGATTGATCTTATACATATATACTAACTTTGTGGTACTACTATTCATTATTTTATATGTTAACATTACTACATTTAACTTGTAACTTTGTGAAAAAACCAAAATAATTAATTTTAGACTTACAGATGTTAAACTAAAAAGAAATTCATATTAAACGTTTCGCGTATTCCCAAAGTCCAGTATTGTAGTGAATTTTACAAGGTCAACGTGGTTTTGGTTTTATTATTTAATATTAACATTCGTTTTTTTAAACTTCATCGCTTCACACTCGCCATCATTGTTAGATCTTAAAGCAGCGCTCTAGTAGTGGGAATCTAATTTGTGTTGTATTTTTTCGGTGAAAGTCCCTAATTGTGATATTGTTATTTAAAAAACGAACACGCATGATGGAAAATATTGTGTCCGAGTATTAATGACGATACAAATTCGATTTTGATATATCCCACTGTTATTTTTTTAATGACCGTTTGAGCTTACAACGGCTATCATTGTATATTGAAGAGTGTATATAGAAACGTCCATTGTTTTCACCGTGTACAACTTGTTCAACGTCTATATGTCATTTTTTATTTGGCAAATTTATTTGGTCATATTCTTAGAGTTTAATATTACTGCTGAGTTTAATGACATTGACCTCGATAGTATATTGCCCAATGTACATCTGATCAATGAATCTATTCGTTAACGATATTTGTATTGAATGTATGTCCTTGTTATGATATTCCTTCATAAATTGTTTATCTCAGGGTTTTTATTATTATTATTTAATTAATGTATTTTTGACACTAAATATCGTGATTGACCTTTGATTAGTAATTAATTAAATATAAATTATTGTCAAGTATAATTTTATTATAATTGTACTTAGAGCGAACATGGATATTATCTTTCTTTACAGAAAACTTAAAATTCAAGTCTAAAAGATTCGAGGTATTAATTAAAAAATACTATATTAATTCACTAAATTAATCAAATCAAAATTGAAATAAAATTTTTTGTTGCAAATAATATAAATTTCAAGATAAAATGTTTGGGGTTTACAATTTTCTATTTATCCAGAGTCACCCTATTACGTGGAAAACGAAGCCTATGAACAGATATATTATTATTTAGAGTATACTTTACAAATGATCTGAAAATAAATAAACGAGCTATTCCCAATATAAAACCACGTCCTTTTTAATGTCAGAATTAATAATTTACCATGTAAAACTAGCTTTATGACATTATTGACCTATAATGTCATATAGGTTTTATAAACAGATTTCTTGGCATATTATATTTATTTTTCTTAATATTGTGTTTAACCGTTGAAAATTATTTTCGTGTGTAAATCATAGTAACTAATGATGTAATTCGACATTGAACGCCATCTGTAAATACATTCACTAATATTTCTGGAACTTTCATATTTTTAACTATTTTATCTCTTTATACATCATAATGTATAAGATGATAATTAATTATATAGGATACACTGAATTAACTAAAATATGTAGTAAATTTATCACTTAAACTATAGAATTGATTTAACACAAATAAAATTTAGAAAAAAATTTTACTGTAAAGAGCATGTGTGATTTAAGTGTTGGAGTTAGACGGCATGACTTAAGTGAAAGATTTTATTTTATTGGTCACCATGATTCCATACAATCGTTTTATTATTCAACATAAAACTCAGTAACCTTATAAATTTACTGAGTGACATATATTTTTTTCCTATTAATATTAATAATTTTTACTATGTAAATGTAGACAATATCATATAGTATACCAAATTTTATTAGGATAATTAGTAGTTAAAAAAATACAACAAATAATATATAATTAATTTAAGTTATAATAATTTTTTTATTAATACTTTTAATAAACAAAATGACTTATTAATATCAATTTTATAGTAATAATACAAATAAAGAACTTAAAAATAAAGTATACCTATGTTATTTAACTTTATGAAAACTAAAGTATGAAACCTATCAAAAGTTTTAATAACTTATTCAAAAATATAATAAAATACAAGTTTTAATAAAATTTTATTTTAACTATATTAAAGTATATAGTTTTTTGGGATATTTTATTAAATTGTTTTCATATTAGATAAATCATAAACTAGGTAATTTTGAAACCTATCAAAAAAAAACTTAAATATTGGAAGTGTCGAGTTTTTTTTATAGAGATAGTCGGTAATATAGAGAGTACTGTGTAAACAAGTATCTGATTGTTTTATTTAGTATTTTAATATTATTAGTATTGGTATCAAGATTTTTGTTTACAAAGGATACTATTAGTTGACTTTTAAAGAAAAAGTTAGGATTACAATTTTTTATTATAAAAATAGTTCAGATGAAAAAATGGAGTTCAGCTTGAGGTGTTGGGCGAAAAGAATCTAATGTGATTTAACTAAATAATACTTAACTATTTTATAAATTCGACGCAACTTTTGTAGCTCAACAGTTTTGTAAGATAACAAATTAAAACTGCATGTCGCGTGATTGGTTGGTTTTACAATGTGTAATTATAATTATGTGTTGCGATTTAACCGTGGAACATAGTCATTGTTGTTCAATTTATACTAGTAGGTTGTATTTTGGACAAGACAATACTGGTCGCGTGCCATTATTTGTACATATGTGTAACAATAGAAAAAATTTTCATGCTCAAGTACACGTACTAGATATCCGTAGTTAATGCGGCAGGGTATCTGAAAGCCTAATTATAAAAAATGTGCACATAAGGTTTATTTCAACATTTATGTATTTTTATTGATAACCTTTTTAATAAATTCCATTATCATAAATCATTTTTAATATGTAGAAGTTCTACACGTTACTATTGGTTAGTAGTATACAATAGATGATGACACAAAAAAAAAAAAAAAATTTTCTTTTTAATAAATTACGATACATTTGTTAAAAATAATATTCTATGTGTTTACAAAATTCTATAAATTAATTTTACATATTTTCTTTTTCTCGTAGTTTATCAGCTCCATTATGTACCTTTAACTGTAATAATGTTTTAATGTTACATAATAAATGTCTTTGTCGACTTCAATTTTAATTCATCTTATTATTGCAATTGTGCTTAACTCCTCGAATTAAGAACCGTGATTTTTATTCATTGTTCACCTAAAAAACTATTAACTGACTATAACGTAACGTACATTGTACTTTTTTCATAGAACAACAGATATATAATTTCCGGATAAGCATTGTTTTAGGTGTCCACAAGCCCGAATTTCGTATTCTAAAAAAACTTATGGTATTACATTGTATTTTTAATTTTTTTATATCGTTTGTTGTCTCGCTTTTATATATTAGTGACAAATCTATTTTAATAAATATTAAAACCATTCTAACCAATCTAATAGAGAGTAACTCAATTTAAAAATTTATTACTATTCATAGTTATTTAACTATATTATGTTGTAATTGTTTAATAATATTGAAATTTGTTTTAATTTTCATTTCAATGATTCATGAAGTTAGTATTAATTTTTTTCTTTAAATAAGAGCAATTGTAACGTTTATAATGAGATTTTTAATACAAAAGATATATTATATATTTTATACCAAAAAGTCTCATTGTAGAACACATCATACTAACATATTATGTTAGTAGCTTTTATAAATATTCTATGAGAAAATCTACGCAAAATGGATGTTTTGTTGAAATAATATTTTGGTAATGAAAAATGTCGTATGCGCAATACATGTATAACGAATTGTTAACAATGTGTTTTATGAACAATAAAAAAGATCCGTATAAACTTGATGAACTGATATCACAAATATGCGTATATATTTAGGGCAGTCACATGGTAGTCATATTGAAATGTAACTAGATTATATTTTTCATCGTGTTGTAGTTTAATTTCTAGAAAAATGTATATATTGTTTACCTGATTAATTTTAATAAAAGACAAACTAAAGCTCATTTATAATAATTATTATTTTTGAGTTATCCATAAAAATCTGAGTTTGGTTTCAATAAAAATACGTGTTACATACAATATAATAAACAGTTTATTAATAGTTGTATCAACAATTTATGTAATTTTAATAATGTTTTTATGAGAACATTATCAGCCTGATTTTATTGATATTTAGTGTTTTTTCGTGTTATAATTTCGTGAATATTATTCGTAAATAATCGTGAATAATCAGTTTAAATAAACGCATATTAATAAATAAATCATAAATTAATCATTTAAATGAATAAAAGATGCTAATTATGTAATAATATATTATAATTTGCATACTATTTAATTTAGTGCATTAAAGAGAATATTTCTATGATAAATTATTGATACGACGATATTAAAAATTATACATGCTTTTACTTTATAATGAAGTATAAATAAAACAAAATAACTTTATGCTATTTCATATTATTTCAGCCTAAGTACATTTTCATTTATTTCTATAAAAATATAAAACTACGATTTTCTAATAGGCAAAGAATTCTTATTTATAAATATGACTTAAGAATGAAGGCAATCATTATTTAATATCATATTTAGTTAAATAGTTTTTTTTTATTATCAAAATGAATTATACGCTTTGCATGAAATATAAAGTTGAAAATTTTTTATAGTAGAAATATTATTTTATATAATAAAAAAAAGTATATAATTAAACATTTCTTATTATTCTGACAACAATCAATTTTTGAAATTTGTTTTATTGATTTTATTATTTAGTTGTACCGGTAGAGTGTAAATAAAAAATAATCTAATATTTGGTCAATGTAGCTTGAGAAATATTTTGTTTACAACTGTGTAAAACTTTAATGAATACCAATACTGAAAAAATTAGATCAAACTACTCTCAGTAAATGTTAATGGAATCTTTTAAAAAAGACACTGTTAAAGAGACTTAAATGTTTTTGCGTTCTAAGACACCTTACAACAATTTTTTTTTTATCCAAATGAAAATTCCTTTTTTGTACTTATTTGGGATATTATATTTTAACGTAATTGATTTTCCAAACTGATATGATATTTGACTTTTTTAATACTAATTAGAAGTGAAATTATCAATAGAAATTATGTATTGTTTCGTTAATTACTTTGAAATGTTAAGTCTATTTATTTTCAGTAGACTAATAAATTTTAAATATGTAATCGAGTTAGGTACGCTGGTAGGTTGAAACGTTACTAAAACTGTATATTTTGAATTTTGGTAATTCCTTTTCATGTCTCAAATAATAATAATTATTTGAAAGTTTATGTATACATAAACATTCCTTCAACAGTGTTGATATACTTACATTTATAAATGCTAAAACATTAAAATAATAACAAAAAGTTGAATAAAGTTGTTGTTGTAAATATGTTAAATATGTATTTTAATATATTTTCAATTAGTGTTCGCTTCAGTTACAGAACTGAAGCATGTTTAAACAAAGCTTTTAGCTTTTAAATAAAAATTTATAAATGTCTATATTTGTTTACTTGTGAATTAGAATTTTGAAGTTCATACGGTTGAAGGAGATTATCAATTAAATGTTGTGTATAAAATATAAAATATGTTACAATTTTTCATTTTGTTTTATAATATTAAATTGTAATATTTTATTACAATTTTTAAAGTAATAAAAGTTTTGGTACACAAATCTAGTTGTACTGAATACCTAGAAGTTATTCTTATGTGCATTATGTCTTTGATGACTTGTTTTTTAATATTTAGAATTCAATCATTATATTAGGGCTTCGCAATTACATGATTACAATTTTTCAACATAATAAATATCGTGACATGACTCATTTTCAGAAATACATTATAATTGTTAATTAATTAAACAACTCTTATTCTAATAATAATAATTACAACGATTCAGGGGATAATGAGAATAATTCAAATAGTTTATTATACCACAAGTAATATATTGCCATTGATAGAAACATTTGAGTAATTTTAAGATTATAATAAACGAATTTTCAAATAAACAAATATTGTTGTAAGGTCCATCTTAACGCCTCGGTGATACAGCGGGACTCGAGTTCTGACCCCCTTGATTTGTTGTGACATACGTTATATCACTCGGTTATGTTGTTAGGATTAGTTGATAACATTCACGATTCCACGAGCTTGTTTATGTTGTAAATATTTTGTTAGAGCTACATACTATAAATCATAATTATTCATTCTCAAATGTGTTATTGTTATTTTTACAGGTGATCCACGGAGTGCACATTGAACCAGTGCACATAATGAGAAAGAGAAGTGTTGATCAGCCGCTTCGTATTCTTCTCTACTACGACGAGAGCGTATACAGGTGAGTTTGTATATCTATACTAATGTTGTGTCTCTCATTTATCATCGTCGTTGTCATTTAGTTTAACTTCAAGTAGAGCACGAGAGTAACAACTCGCAAATAAGTGTCAGAGCAATTCGGCATTTATATTATTACTATTATGGGTTTATAATCTCCTGTTGGGTACTGCGATTATTTTCGTTATTATACTGTCACAAATTTTTTATGAGATGCAACCATTACAACAGCAATTCAATGCGAGACATTTATTGCTTGGATTTTTTATACACGCGGTTTATACAGCCAGTAGTCGTGACTTTTATGTATTTAATTGACTGTGTATTTGCATGAGATTTTAAGAGTCATTCGTGACACAGTGGCTATCCATCATCATCACAGTCGACGCCGTCATAATCGTCCTACCGAAACGATTTTATCAGTTGTTGTTTCAAACATTTGTTTTTTCTAGTATCCGAGTTACAATAGAATAAAACGTCTAGATGAGCTGCCGTTAATTGTTGTTTTTATATTTCCAATGATTTATACACAGATGCTGATTTTAACTTTCAATAAAAGATGACTGCTATCAAGAAAAGCAATTAGAAAATATATTATGAACTTTTAAAGCTGTTTTCAAAGTTTTTGCGTGATAAAAAATCTAAAAAAACGCAGCTTCTATTATTATCAAAAATAATTTAGCCATCTTCGATATTCCATCAATCTCAGTATAATTTTCTGTCATATAACAGAATAGTTTTTTTTATCGTGAACAACTTAATAAATCAAAATAATATTAACATTGCTTTTTGTTTCTTTAGTTACATGTTGTTGTTAATTTACCAGTAATGAAGTGTTTTTTATGTTCATTTTTTGGATCCTAATTGGGTGTCTACTTAATTTTTTTTTATGGCAATATAACAGCCAAAATACTAAATGAATGAATTAAGAAATTAATGATTCCATAACAATTTTCGGATGGGTATTTCGGAAGTTAATATTTTAGCTTCGATGCGAAGCTGAGAAGGTATTAATTTTACCATGATGTGTTTATTTTTTTTTTATTTTTTTTTTTTTTTTGTGTCTGTCACTACTTTAACAATACGTCAAAAGATCACAAATTGTATCTAGTTGAAGACATTACCCTTAAAAATTAAAAAATTTTCCCTCGTTCCCCGCAAATGGGGGAAATATCCAAAAAAATTACAAATTTAAAAATCGACAAATTTTGTCATTTTTTTCACACTTAAGTGGGAGGAAGGTCACTATTGAGCAATGTCTAATGATAAAATTAACATAGCCTCCGTCTCACCTTCACTCTATATTTTATAATAGTAAAAACTTATTTGAAATATAAAAGTGACACCTTTTTAAAGTATTTTCATAAAATACTTCACGATTTAAAAATTAAAAAATGTTTATCTAAAATAAATTAAAAACAAATTAATCCTATAATTTTAGTTTTAGATTTATTAAGTGGTTTACATTAAAAGGATCACCTGTATATACCGGAGATTCATGAATTTTTCAACTTAAGTTTTAATGCCTTTTCCTAGCATTTAATAGTACAATGCTATACTATGTACAGCATTATGGCGTTTGAACTTTTATCGAAAAACATAAAAAATTTAGCTTGTAATCTTTTATAGAGATTTCAAACAACGATAAGTTATTTGATAAGATAATGACGGTTGAGTTTTCATTGAAAGAAAATAAAAATTATTTATTTTTTGGAATATTTATAAAAAATCAACACGGAGGCATTAAATGTTTATAATTATTTCAACACTAATTAAACATTGATAAATAAAGAAACGTGATTTTCTAACGATCTTATATTTAGAATTGTATTCAACATCATCCAGTAAAACATTAAATAAGGTATTGTGTGATTTTCAAGTTATGCGAGAATAAACTTAGAAGACTTACATTTAATGTAACATTAATTTTGTCACACTGGATATCTTTTACGTATTACTTCTTGAATTAGAGGACGTTAAACACGATTAATGATTAATGAATAATTGCGAAGTGATAATGAAAAAAAGATTATTTTACCGGGGACCCCCTGAGCTATGCCTGACAGGTTACTGAGCCTTATTATCTTTAAGTTATATTCATACACACATCATTTATCGAGATATCAGCTGCAACATGAACGATTATTAGTCCAGTACATGCTATTTATATACAAGGAAACAAACTGAATTGTGCGTGCAAATCAAAACTATTTTGCATAAGTTATTCAGTCGTGATGTTAAACAATCGCTGTTATCCATACGTTCTATTACAAGTATACGGTAAATGTCTATTGTCTTCGATGATCTAATTTCGATTCAAGATGATGTAAATCTAAATCCGTGCACACTATTCAGAAAATTAATTTAAAAATCAAATAGTAATTCAGTCACGCCTTTCAATATCGCGAACAATTTTAACTTAGTTATTTTTTGGAGAAAAAAAAACGCTGATGTTTTTCAAATGATTTCGACCGCGTTCATTGTAAAATAGATCGATTTTAATCGTGTTATTATCATTGATTACATCGTGTACGAATTGTATATATTAAATAAAATCAATTTACCATAGTGTTCAGTGTTGAACTAGCGATAAAATACTGTACTCTATTTATGATATTAAATTTAGTAGAAACTTCATGAATTACCTGGATTTTTAAAGGACAATGAAAGATTACGAGGACTCTGGAAGTCACGAACCATTGGCGATTATAATCTCTTTGGTCGTTATTTTTTCTCTTCACGTCAATCAATTCGAAAGTTTTCATTACACTTGTTTATATAGACTATATTATTCATTCGATGGATCGCCTACGTATCAATTACATTTATATGTTTTTTCGTGTTAACATTTGTTGTCAGCTTAATTTTAATATTTTAGGAAAATCCCAAAAATTACACTTTTTTTCGAGTAAACATAATTAAATTTGTACGTTGTGACACGAAAAAAATATAACGCATTATATTTTAACGTCAAAAAGATAAAATGTTTAAATTTCAAGACTTGAAAGGTGAGAGAAATAAAAACAGTCTCTGGTCGTTTTGATGTGTATAAAGATGTAAATTATTTATGAACAGTCTTTCAATGTACCTAAATGTCAATCCTTAAAAGATCAATATATTAGCTTTTTTATAGAGAACATTTCAACAGTTCAGGTGATTGGTTTTAACTACAAAACACACAAACTAAAATCACAAACCGTGTGTTCTTTATTTAACTTTCAATAACATTTGATACAAATTTAGCATGTCAGGTCATTGCATTTTAATAGCTGCTTGACTTTTAAATATCAACAAAATAATCACTTGTTATTTTAAAAAAGTGTGAGACGTTTATTTATCTTGATTAATTTAATAATTTGGTCATAAAAAACTTTTCATGTACTCCTGTGTTTATTATATTCGCATCTCGTAACTAATCGTTGATCTTTTAATATTATGTTTTTAAATCTTATAATGTTTGTTTTTGAGCTTTTTCTGTTTACACACAATAATAACAAAAAATTAAATTGATATTAAGATTTATTGCATATTTTGAGATTTTTAGTACAGATTTTAGGATACAATATCAGTCATTAAAACATTTGAACAGAATATATTTTCTTTTCTATATTATAAGACAATAGTAATATATATTCTTATCACTCCAGTATTTATGAATGGTATCGTTAATTCTAATGCATATTATTTTAATAATGGTCAATTTCAATAAACCCAGAATGTTTTATTAACTAGTTATCTTTATCATACTTTTATTTTTTCATTTCATATTGTATTCTTTTACTTGTATGCTATTAGAAAGACGTAACATTTAGTAAATACATTTATAGATTTTCATCTGCATTATATTAGCAATTTTATACTACTTATACTCTCGCAATCAATGACTAAAAGATAACTTAACGTTATAATTCTTAGACTTGTAGATAACAATACTTATTTATATTTCTTATTTTTATTATCGCCAAGAAGTTTTATTTTGAACAGTGTTGTTTACAATAGATACAAATCAAAAATACAAGAAGTTCTTTGACTTATTGACACTTTATGTTTTCGACAAACAAATTGTATTAAAAGTAGTTAGATAAATTTATGAGTTTATGAGAAATGTTCGTGACGTAATTACTAAAAAAAGGAAACGACAATAAAAAGTTCTATAAACATATTGTTTGCGTTTATTTAATTTTAATATAAAATCTATTTCAAATTCATAGACATATTACATAGTATTTGTTTTTTTTTTGTCGGTGTTTATTAAGTGAATCAATAAACTGGTTAACTGTTAAAAGTAATTTTTCTATAATTACTTACATCAATTTTATATGTTGTCATAATTCCTTGTTTTTATTAATCTTATTTATTTTATACTCCCTGAGCGTTCTACTTTTCAATGTTCAATTTTTATAGAATTCTTTATATTTCTTCGTAGCAAGGAAATACAATATACTAATAGTGGATTTTCTAAATTACATTTTATCGTCGCACTTACAATGTTGTATTAAACTGAAACGTTTTATCTCCAAATGGAGCACTTGAATATTGCATTCTACCAGAGCAACATTAAAAGTACGTTTAATTTAGCTTTGTGTCTGTTTCGCTTTGCTGAACAATACGAATAACATACCTTATTTGAATTTTTATTATATAAACTTATTTCTTCTTCTCCTGAAAATGCAATGATATTCGTTAGTTTTACCCCATCCTATTCATGGCTTCCGTTTAACGCTATATATACATTTTTCATCGGACAATTATTATTATTGTTGTGATGGCTACTAACTGTTTATAATTAGTATTTGATCTAGTACAATATGTAATGATCACTAAAGAATGTTTTATTATTATAGCTAATGCCTTTCAAATCTGTTTTGTCTCTTGCGTCATCAAAAGCTATACACGCATCATTAAGAGGTCACAATTGACGACAATCGTAAACAGAATTCGTACTATTCCGATAACTCGAGTAAATTTAATTTAAACAGAATGTTCATTTAAAAAAAAAAACATTTTTCTGATAAAGCTTTTATAGGAGTAATCTTCGCGCAGTAGTGCATTGTTTTTATCGGTATGGTATGCTGTGCATTCATGAATGAAATAGCGACCATGGCACATTTGTTTGGTTTTCTTATCTATTAAATTATTATGTAGTGATTGTGACGGTACGCGGTATTTGCGAAATCGAACGTGTATCGATATGTATATGTATTCATCTACAAAGTGAGAGGAAGGTCGCCCTAAGAAAATACAGACACCATAAAAATATATCGAATAAGAATTATTAAGTTGGTCAATCCCTGTGATTGATTGTGCACGGAAAACCGTGTAGAACACTATCCGTCATAAAAAATGCATTAGTGACCCAACTGAATGATTCGTTCATGCGTCGATACATAGATTTTATTAGAATTTAGAGTTAATTTTAAATCTCTAATTCTCATCGGAAATATTATTCGGTCGTTAAACATGTTGGCGGTTGAATCTTTAAAATTATAACAATGTTGTTCTCAAACGGCTAGATGAAAACAATGAACAATAACTTTAATATATCTACATTTGAGAGTAAACAATGTATAACAATTAAAACATCTCTATAACTAGGACTTGTGTTAAATATTGCTATCTGTTGTAATCTAATTTTACGTCATTTCGCGTTGAACTGCGATGGCTAACGTTACACGTGTTGTTCATAATAAAATAACGAGATTCGCCAAGTGCGTAGTTATTCATGTGGTGATCGTTTATGGTTAAACAACTAATGACAACGATTTTCTTATTGACTTTCTCTGTGGAATATTTACAACGTTATAGTTTCAACTGCGTGGGCCATTGTATGGGTCATATAGTGGACACTGTATTTCTCACGACCTATAGCCTATTGCATAGAATTTTAGTAAAAGCGTACTAATCAACCAACAGAAATAATCACTGTAATTATAGTAATTATTCAAAAGTAATTAATATCGAAAATCAAACTGGGTTCTAATCAAATAACACACTTAACGATTGAAAGATTGCATTCAATAATGTATTTTTTGTTTTAAATTTATCTTATACTTTAGAAAATTGTCTATTTATTTGTTATCATTATATAGAGTTTTCAGTAAGTAAGGAAATTGGTTTCTATTGTTCTCATTGTTTGTAACAATTTATCTGTTTTTATAATTACCGAACAGCTGTATATTTAAAAAGTAAATATCAAACAGTTATAATTTAAAAATAAATCCAACATAAGTTGTAATAGGGAGTATACTAAGCATAGAAAAAGGCTTAAATAAGTAAATGTTTTTATTTAGATATAGGAAAATATATTTTTTCTTTGATGTACGGCTAGCACCTTGTTTACGGACAATCTATACAATATAAAGGGAAGAACTCAATTTTTTAATGCATCCTTATCGTTCTTCAATATTTTTATTTGTGTTATTTTACTTTTGTCGTGTGTTTTTTTTAACTTGGGACTATGATATTTTAATACTTGAAATCTACAGATAGAGAACCTTTTATTTCACATATTTTCCCTCAAGTGACATTATTGTTAATACAATTATTCATATATTAGTAGAAAAAAATAATTACAATAATACATCTTTATGAGAAATTATTTGAACATTTTTAAAAATTTTCTTTTCTATGTCTTCCCTTCGATTTAAATAACTTCGTATCTAAATAATAACATATTCTGTAAGTATATGGGTGTTCAGTAAGAAAGGAAACAGGTCAATTGTTATAAACAATGATAACAATAGAAACCTGTTTCCTGACTTACTGAACACTTTGTATATTTTTATCAGTGAATTAATTCTATCATTTTTACATTTTATTAGCAAAATATGTTATCTCTTTTTATTAAACATATTTATTCATAATGTTGTCATTTACAGAATTTAGTTTTTCTATAGAATCAAATAGAATTAAATGGTATACTTTTATTTAACTAGATTATTTATTTTTTATTTACCTCCCGTCTAAAATAAATCATATTTTAAAAACAAAATTTGATTGCTATAAGTTTGCATTATGATCTTTTGAAACCCGTTTTTTAAAATAAGGATTATCTAAGTAATGTAGTGTCTTAGTACTACTATGAAGTTTTTGAAAACTTAATTTACTTAAAGTGTGTTAAGAATATCTGAAAAAGTTAATTTCTCTAGCTCATGTATTTATTAACGTGAAGTTTTTTTATTATTTATAAACGTCTATTGGAGTTGTGCTAAAACAATTAAGTATATGAGTATACTTTTATTTGTTTAAGACCTTATACAAAGTCGATTATATAGGCGTAGTGGACGTTGCTATGAACATGTGTAGAAGATAAGAAACATAGCTGGGCAAAATGACTCCCATAACCTGTACGTTTTGTAAACCAGTCCGAACTGATCATAACTCACGTGTAAAAAGGTTTCGTGTGTTCAAAGTTTTTCTCTTTCGACTCTCGTACGTCGGCATCTTTATTGGATACCATTAGGCAAGTGACCTTTTGTTGGCAGCAATACTAACAGCGGCGAATTAAAATCTAATTTTCCATTTTATACTATTCGTTGCACTTTGAATTGAACCCATTTGTCATGTCGTACAATCCGACGTAACGCGTATATAAATAATAATAACGTTTATTGTGCGATAAGTCTTAATTCGGATTTAAAAACTCGACGACGAAACATTGTTGCGATCATACAGACACTCGAATGGATTACAGTTTTTTTCAGATTTAGCACACATATTTTGATTATTAGACCTATTTTCCGATAAATGAGAACCGTAATATTAATAAAATAAGGAAAACAAACATACTGATAGTGCAAAAATTGTTATTTTTCTAATTTCTAAAATTGAATCTATACTGTTTCGCAGACCATTATAAACATTATTGTCAAATATCGAAAATACTTAAGATGTTGACATTAATACATTAATTTTGATAATTTTGTATAAATTTTTTGTAAAATTAAAGTCATTTTATGTGATTTTACTGACAACTCTTTTGATTTTTGGAATTGTTTTTTGATTCATAGTTATTTTTGCTACTAAAACGAGTAGTATATCTGAACCATTTTTAAGTATTTTCCGTACTCAGTTTTAACTGTGTAGTGAATATGATGTTATAGTGTATAAAAAATTAAAAAACATCCATGTTGTATCTTCATTTTTATATCTAAATTTAGACAAATATTGTAGTCATCAATTTTTGGTTATTAGTTTCAATGAACTGTAATTCTTTTAAAAATGAAAACTCATTGGATTTTTCGGTCGAAAATATTTTCTTATGGCCATTGTCTATTAAAAAATTATATAATTCATCAACCATGTACATAAATGTTTAAGTTTAATTACTACCTATGTAATTCAAAATTCACCTAACGCATAACTCGTATTCGATTAACTTCCCTAGTGCTATTGTTGAGAATTACTAGTTGTCAAATTCTGATATTTTCTATTAAAATATTTCAATAGAAATCTTTGAAATTCTTTGTTGAATAACAAATGTAATGTGAATTTTAATGTAACAGAAATATGATAAATTTTACCGGAAACAATAACGGATAGCTAACTATTATTTTTTGACATTTTTAAACAATGCAGCTACTGTTTGTTGCGTCATAATGGGCCATTGACTGTTAAGGTGAATTAAATTCAATTTGATACTATTTGATAGCTTATTGAAATGTAACACTTACATTTATTTCGGTCGTTATTTACGTGTTACATGAAGCTGACCATTTGTTTGTCAGCGGAAGGTCGTTTTTGTAAGTCTAATTTCTAAAAGTTTGTCGGTAAATGCCTCTCGAAATTCGATTGGATATATTCAATACTTTAAAGAGTTTGCATAAACGTTAATTTGGAAACCGGTATCCATTGCATTTCAAGAGACTTTTACGAGTTGATAAATGATCGAGTGTTTATTCAAAATAGAAATGTTGTCAGTGAACTCGTGATATGTATTTTTTTCTCGATAGGAACAATTAGAAACTACCTAATTTAAAAAATGGTATTAATTATCCGATTCATTTAATAATGGATTTTTATTTGAAAAAATAACTAAATAAAATGAAATGTATGTATAGAGTCAGTTTTTATTCAACGTCTTATTTTTCATTTATAAGCATTCATTCGTATTTGAATTACCACTATACACATTTAATTAGCTATAATAGCGTTAAAGAGCAAAAATCATGAAATTTTATGAATTCCTTAATGAATCAGGCGTAAATGTAGTCATTTTCTTGATATTTATTAATGAACATTTAATTGTATGATGATTTTAAATTCGTGATTTTTTTAAATCCAGTCGACATTAAAGAATTCACTTTTACTTTAATCACTCGGAAACAGTAATTATAATCTAAGGTCGCGGTAAAATGTACATCAACATTTTAAATATTTATCCTAGTTTGTATGTATTGTAACTGTTTACAATGACATATCAGGTACATCGTGTGCGCACTTGTGTTCATAGTTTTAATTTTAAAACTGACAGAAAGTGTAAGTATCGCCGCTAACCTCAAGAGCCGATATATCAAATTGTTCTATTGAAGAAATGAACCTTTTGTAAATGATTCATTATCACGTTTTCTATTGCTATTAATGGGGTTTAAATGAACACTCGCTAAGTATTAATTAAACACAGAAGTCTAATATCGTTGGAGAGAATATTTGGACTATTAACCTAATGAGATAAATGTATTGCTCATGATAAATAATAGATTCAATAAAGATAGAAGTAAAGAAAAATATGAAAAGTTTTATTTAAATCAACAATGACATCAAATTATTTTTAAAGAAAAGAACGATTTTTTACACACCTGCGGGGGTATAAATTGTTAAGTTTTTTTTAATTGTTTACTATGACATTTTTAATTTCATGAATCCAGTTTAAAGAAATTAATTTTGAGAACTTAATTGTTTTATTCTTTTTACTAACTTTTTTTTTTTAATTTTAACTTTATTAATTTTCTCATTTTTTTGTATATTTGTCTTCATTTTGTTTCATTACAACTTTTACATTTTCAACGGCATTGAAAACTGTATTAATAACAAAATTATTAAATTTTCTAAAGTTTATCTTTTATGTCACTTAACTAGATGTATTTTCAATTTTACAACTGAGTTCGTGACAACATTCGATATGAATTATAATCTAATTTTTAACAGTTTTTAATTTATCTGTTTACACCTGAAAACTAAATACAAGTGTTAAAACAAAATATAAAAAGTGTTTACAAATAATATTATTTTAAATTAAATTGTACTTAATAAACGCTTTACGATATCATTACACAATTGTTTGTCTTTCTTTGAACCGAATGTTAAAGTACGAAAGAAAAACTTTCCCCGGGCACATAATATTGTCATAGTGTTACTCCGTTGGGTAATTTTCATTAGGTACACAATGATGTGTAATTTTCTGTACTGTACTAATTAAATGACGGTTTAAGTACATGGAAACCGTTTGATTTAATATATAGTTGAAAATTCTTTGGTACCTTCAAATGTATAATGTTTTATAACTAAGGTCTGCTAAAAACATTTTTAATATAAACATTATTGTATGGTAAAAGCGTCTTGGACAACCATTCTATTGTTAGATTCCATTTTTTCAGGCCGTGAGTATTTATTAATGTTACATATTATGCGGAAATTCTAGATCAAGTTGTGGGATTTTACTTCGGTTATATCATATTGACTGTGTTAGGGTTATTGCAGAAGTTTGGTAAAATCGTTATGTCTGAGCATACATGTTTCGCACACGGTAATTAATACAAAGCTTATGAACATTACTATTATATTCTCGTGCAGTGTTTCTATAGTAAATTAAGTACAATCGGTACTCTCAAAACTTATTTTTGTAATTGAATTCTTTGTTTGTTTACTTGTATAATAGTACTTACTTATTTAGTAATTATCTCCGAGTTATGTTTTTGACTTTTGTGAGTGATTTTTGCTCTAGGTAATAGTATTGATTGTGATTTTGTTATTTCTGAACAAAAAAAAAAATATATATATATATATATATATATTTCTGTTTCTTTATATCATATTTTTACATCCAGTTATTCAATGATGAATAACTGATGTTGTTATATTTCAAATTTTGCACGTATATACACGTTATTATTGTCAATTTATAAATGAGTATTTTTTTTACAAAATCAGCGTAAACGCTTAAACGTTTTCATTTTGAATGAATGATTTGTTGAAGTATTATATTATATCTGTATTATTCACTTTGTAAATATAGTCCTAGTTGACTTATTTATTTAATTATTAAACTGATATTGATTAGTTTATCAATAAGCTACTATATTTATTAACAAATTTCCAAACCAATATGATTACTAACGAAAACTTAAAAAAAAAATATTCATTTTAATTGTAGAAAAAACTCTTTAATATATTATAGAATTAGATAAATGTTTAGTTAAGTGCCCGTTTACAATGTCTGTATGAAATTTAACTGTATTGTTAATAATTTAGACGTAATTATGTCATCTATAGTGAGAGTAACATCGATTAAAATTTAATATAAATGGAACATTTATATTTTATGCGCTCCCTTATTATTCAATAATAAATTCACATCTCTGGTACAATATACTAATATTTATTAAATCATTCTTTATTAAACTTGAATTGCTAGTTGAGTTTATTTTTTAATGCATCCATAATGATTTTTCATGAACAAATGGTTTTTAAATTGAATTTTTTGAAATGGGATTTATCGTGTCATGTCATAAAAATATCTTTAATTTTGGATCATTAATTATTAATGTTAAATAGAACGTTAAGCAATTAATTTTAAAGCAAATAAAAAAGTATATTCATTTTTTAACAAGCGGTATTTCACTTAAAACTTGTTTTTAATAAGTATATGGTTAAATGTTTATGTTAACGAATTATTTAAAAGTCAATGTAGTTTGTGGTCATAGAATAAGTGAAATCGATTCGTTTAGATTATCTTTTGTTCAATGTTTACTTATATGAGCGTAATAATTTACTTTTTAAAGACGTCTATCTATTTAAAATAAAAACAAAAAAATTAAGTAGAAAAAGTTTCTCCTTAATTATTATCAAATTTACCATGATATAATTGAAACTTACTTATTAAACATTTGTGTAATCACATATTTTTATTAAAACTATCTACGAACTAATAATCAATATTTACCTGTTTAATTATGAAAAATTATTATTGAATTTTTGTTTTATTATTAATTGAATATATTATTTTCCAGGCTTACAGAAGAAAAGTTTCAATTGATAAACGTAAGTTATTTTATATTATTTCAATAGCTATTTTTATGATAAAATAATATTAGAGCTCATACTAAAATTAGTTTTTAATTACTTTATGTTCTTTATATCATTCAAAATACTAATTGTATAGTTATTTCTTATAAATTAAACTAACAAACTTTAATTAATTATCCGTAAAATGTCAAAAATATAATTTACACCTACACTTTAAAGTTATTGATATTAAACAAATCGTAAACAAAACTGCAAAATTTAAAAATAAAATCAATTATATACTTTTAATTAAAAAGTATGTTATTATGCACAGCTCAAACTGTTTTCTTAATTTTTGGTATAAATATATCTAATGTTAAATCTTATACAATAAACACAAATACTAAAGGCTGAACTTATATGAAATTTCATCAAATTTTTAATCATGAAACAAAGAAAAATATATGGTTTTTAATCATTCAGATTGTTACAAATTCAAATAAATCGTCCCTGTTACACAAGGTAATTCTTTTCAATTTCATTTTATTTTTTCATAAAGCAGAAAGAAGAATGTAATAACAATTGAAATTTCAGTTTGTCATCACTTGGCGTGAAAAACTTCATATGTGCAAAATATATCTGTTACTAAATTGAGTTTTTGTCTTTGAATTTTTCATTTAAATTATTTTATTATTAGGAGTGTTTATGAGGTAATTAGGTAGTCAATTCTAATTAATGTTGAGTTATTTATCGTTATTAACTTATCAACATATTTTATAGTCGAATAATATACATATATCATATACTTAACTTGTATCATATTAAAATAAATATATGTTTATATTTATAATGATCATTCGCACTAAAATATTAATTCGATTAAGCTTAGTTGAAAAATAGCTCGACCTATTCTTGAATTAGTCTTAATCGAATTAATTAGTCAAGTAAGCGATATACTTTTGGTAAACTCCATTTAAACCGTGTAATTAATGGCTGTTTGATGAATACCCGGCTATGATTTATCGTTCAAACGATTAGTCACAAAAAATCGGTAGCACGACCGGAATTAAGTACCGCAACTGATTTTTTTCTCTAAGCGAATATAATTTAAGTTCGGTTCAATTTTGTCAGTTTCATTCGATGTATGCATTGATCTTATATTTTATTTTGTGTTATAAATATTCATATATTGATAATAATTTCACGATTTTTGACTTCGTTTTTTTCAAAATTAAAAATAAAATTCTCTTATTAGTCAATATTTAAATGTTGACTTAAACTTTACATCGGCAAAATATTATTTGATAAACCTATTTTCATCATCATTTTATTCTTTACATAAATAATTTACTTCTACAATAATCAAATATATATATTTTCCATGAAAGCCACGAGTATTACTTTCCAAATAACGGAAATTATTGAATGATGAACATTTATACACTTGTATAAATATTTATTAGTTAAAAACATCAGTCAGAGAAATACAATTAATATTGCTCATATATAATTGCATCACGTTTTTCAACTATTTGGTATTCCCAATGTTAATCCTGGACACACTATGAATTGGCGTGTCATCAACAGTTGTACAAAAACTTTTTAAACAGCGAATCCGTTCTTCGTGTGTTTGTGAAATAATGAAACATTAAGTTCTATTAGATAATTCTCAACTCAACTCGAACAACTTAATGTAGGTTTCCCTCATAAAGAATTGTTTACTGTTGTTATCTGTGTCTGCAATGCGTACTTAAAAATGTATTGTAGTCCTTTCTCCGGCTAATACAGTTCACTGTCTGTCCAGTCGTATAAGACCTTTGACTTGTTATATCACTATCATAATTGTGTAGGCGTTAGACCGAATACAAAAATTACACATTTTTTTAACGGCATTACATCAATTATACTTAACGATTCGTTGGGTTGTGACAAGCTTGTCGGATCATAATTAATAATTCACAATGTATGATACAACAGTATTAGTATTAGTAGTATTATTATAAGATTAGATGTGTTTTAGACTGACTGATCTACAAACGATTATTAAATTGTGTTCTTACTTCCATATATTTTTTAACCGAGTGAGAATATTTAATATATACTCACATAAATCAAAATTAAAACGTGCCATACAACCTTTAAATGTATTTCCCAGCAGAAATCACTTAACTAATAATGTATAAATAAAGTTTAAACCTTATAAGTGTTGGCTTATATTTTACTATAGCTAAAGTTGTAAAAAAAAAGTAATGTAAGTCTTAAAAGCTTTCAATAGATTTTCTTTATTACTTACAAGTTTTTTATGCTTAAATTTATTTGCTTTCATTTAAATGAAAGTGTATATTTAGTCGAAGTTTATAATAAAAAGCCATCATAGAAAACGTTAACGTAGAGTTATTTGTAAGTATGTGTGGGCTACTCAATTTTGCAGATCATTGTACTAAGTATGCAGTAAGGAGGATCTTCTACTTCATCATGACTCTTTATTTTATAGCGTCGTGTTTCCGTCTAACCCAAAATCAAATAAAATTATTTAAGATCAAATAAACAATTTTTATTTCTAATTACTTGTAGATTTTACATAATTTTTAAACTTAATGTAAAAATTAAAAGGTTTTGGTTTTATATTTACTATTTCTTCGAATAAAAATGTTTATAGCAAGTTGTGTGTTGTGACTCTTTTGTTATAACTATGTTATTTGAATTATCTTTTATCAGCTTATTTTATAATCTGTTAGTCTATATTTAAATATTTCACTATTGTATCTATCAAATAAAAAAAACTATGAAAACCAAGTTAAAAGATACAAATATTTCTTGCATGACTAATTTCATGTATACTTTCCACCATAGTAGATACATACTGTAAGTATGTAATATATAGAGTTTAAGTCTAAAATCGATATTATAATTTTAAATCTAATATCACGCCTTATTATTTATCTTTTTTCTCTAAATAATAAATTAATTTGTTACATATTTAACATGTATGTCTATGAAGACTTAATTATTTAAACGTTTTAATTTTGTGCTCTTAGTATTTTATAATGAATAGTCAAAACTCTATTCGTGGTATTTGCTGTATATGCTGTTCTAAATTTATTTTTTGACTTGGTTATTTTTTTTGGTACATTTGTAGGTATTTTTTAAGTTCCAAATATTTCAATACGACCAGTGAATAAATAATCTTTTTAGTTATCATTGTACTTTAGAATGTTTTGCTACACGCGTATCTTTTAAAATTTTTAAAACATAAAAAATATTTCACATTACATATTTGAAAATTACGTAAGCATCGTATAATTTTACTACTTATTATATTGAATAATTATAAGAATTCTTATTTAAATCTACACAATGCTACTTGAAATCTAAATATTTATATGTTAATTTGCTTAACAAAAGTCTAAGGATTACAAATGTTTTACTTGAGTTACCGTGTGGTATATTTGAATAAAAAATCATTTCTGATATAGTACTGTATGAAATATATGTTCGGTATTACTGAGCGAGACTAACGGAAACGAATTATTCAAATTTCGTTTTTACGTCGGTGAGAAAATAAATAGTCTGTAAGAAAAAACCAAACTGTAATAGTGTTACTGAAGAACTTTATATCAGTGGAACTTAATTTATGAAATAAATCAAAAGGACTAACCATCTTAGACGAACGTGTCCCTCAACTAAAATAAAAGTCGGTGCTCCAAATATTGTTACAGGTGTCTGTTGTTATACAAAGTCTAATAAAATACCACGTTTCTGTGCTCTGGGAATTCAAAAAATGACAATGACAGTAGCAGTGCTGTTTTTTTTTTTTTAACCAACACATCAGAAATTCACGAGAGTGTTTATTAAGTCACCTACGGCGCTCAGAAAAGGTCGACCGCCATTAACTTTCGATAAACTACCCGGCGGTTATTGTTTCCTCCGTCTCTGTGCATGGCCCGTATTGTATCCGGAAGTGCTCTCATAACAATAATAAGAACAGCATCATTAATGTATACATATCTATGGCGTGTACTAAGCCAGCGAAAACAGGTCCTATCACGTAACTGGATCACGACCGTTCTGCAGCGATTGTGTCTGTTCTGCGGCGACCGTTGCTCGTTTAAATAATAATAGCACACATGCCACCTCGTGTAATTATATTATATAACGAGTTGTCATCGTCATGTTTTAGAAACAGAGCGTTTTCTAGTAGTTGCCCAAATTGACAAGTGAAATACTGTTCTGCCAATCGAGTGGGCAACGATCGATATCGTTTTACGGCAAGTGCTAACTGTGCATGTGAGAAATAGCTACGACGGAGGCGTTCAATAAAAAAACGAAAGTGGTACTGAAAGTGGGTATTTTTTTAAATGGAGTCCATTTGGAAGCGAAGTCTAGAATGAAAATTAATTATAGCTACGTCGCTATGGACTTCATTTGTAAAAATCTAGTCACGTTCTGTCCTTTTAGCTTTTTCTACGCCAAAAGATATAAATGTTAAGAGATTTAAAAAAAATAAACTTTAGTAAACATTTAGACCGACAAAATGTAAATCTCTTTATGAAATTTACTTTTTGGATTAGGATGTTTACATACAACTGTTTATACAAAAAACTAGCGTGGAACGGCACATTATCGAAATAAAAACAATTATATAATAAAAACGACGTATATTTGTTTTTTACTACACTTATTATTTCTTTATATCAATATATAATAGAACAAGGAAAAAAACGCTTTTCTGGGAATATCAATATATTTTTTTTTGAGTTTAAAAACGTGATTATATTCGCGCTCTCCTTAAAACAAAACCTTTATTAATGCCACATGAAATTATTTAATTATTGAAACTAAAAAAACAACGATTAATATTGATGCAATAATTTTGAATTAACATTTTTGACAGTACACGCGACATATGTGCATACTTTTGCTGTGTATTGTTTAGTCAGGATCTTTGGCGCATTGTATTCATTAAAATTAATAACTCTTTTTTCGAGTTTTTTTAATGAATTTATTATGTATAGATTTAAAAAATGTATTATTTTGTTTCAAAAACGCAGTGATTTATAATGATGATGATCATTAACCTTTACATAACTACTAGTTTAACGAAGGTATGGTTGGGTTTCCTAAACCGTGACAGGTTTGTGTTAGAGATTTGAGGATAACTAGAAAACGCGTATCATAAACTATGATAGTTTGAAAAGGAAAACACCAAATCGCCAGTTTCATTCACTCGCTTTATCTTATACCTATCACCAAGTTTGTTCATATGTTTTGTTTGACTTAAGAGTTATACTTTTATCAATCGACAAGTCAAGCTTGAAATCCCAAGTGCAAAGAAATACAATAATTCCATTTCAGTAATACCAAGCACGTCTTGTGTTAACCATTTTTCCGATAAAACTGAACTTATGACAAAAGAGTCAGATTTGAAGTTGAACTAATTTTTATTTTAATAGTTGTTATTATCAAGATAGTGAATATAGTTTTAGTTAATCAAATTAAGTTATTTTTTTTATGACACAAAATTTACTAAATTTCCAATAATTCGATTGAAAATTGTGAATACATGTCTCCGTTATATGTATTGTATTTTTTTAAGTAAAAATATTTTTTTTATTTCTCGTTGTCTTATAGTCTATATTTTTCCGATGTCCGGAATAACAAGTTGAATAAAGCTAATGTTAATTGAATTTTATAGACTTTTATATGAATAATGTCATTTATCTACTATTTAAGTTAAATGTTTTCTAATATCAACAACAGCTCATTCAACTGCTAAAATGTGTTTCTAAGATATATGTTATGCTAAAATGTTAATTATTTATTCATCATTAATCATGTTTAACGTCTAAAAGCTATTGCTTGTTCCAGAGAGGACAGAAAAACTTACAGCCCAACGGAACCGAACCTACTCATGACGCATTACCGACTGAGCTAGGCCGTTTAGTATTAGTTTTGATCATTTTTTTATCGAACGCAGAAACGGAAATTTCTATTTGTTTTTCACTGGTATTTACAATCTGTTAATACTTAATCAATTAGTATGTGCGCAGACAATATTAACTCTATGAGTATTTGAAGGACGCTAGTTACTCATTGGTACAACTTCTATTATATGACGTTAATTCGATAGAAGTTAATCAATTTTACTAGCTAATTAATCGCCGAAATAAAGTGAAGAACATCTAAATTTCTTACCGTTTACTCGATAATTATTGAGAAAATTAATATTGAAATCTTCGGTATTGCGTGTTTTACTGAGAAATATACTCAATGAGAACAAATTAATTGACTTTCTAGATATTTTGTGAACACACGGCAGTTATTGTTTAAAATTAGTAACAATAGAAAATATTAATACTATGCGAAAAATTAAACAACTAATTGTCATTGTTGACAATTTGGGTTGTAATTTTGATGATTTCATATTTACGAAAGTATTGAAAATTTCATTGTTAAACTCCCAAGGATTATAAATTTCAAGAGTTTAATAAGGACAGTTCCCCATAAAATTATTACAGTTTTTATTATCCGCGTAAGTAATATCCATGTTTTTTTTAATTTCGTGAAAAAAATCAGTTATACTTTTGAAACACATCAATCAGGATTTTGTGGTAGTAGTCATAGTTTAATGGACAAATTTTATGAAAATTGTACACAATATTTTACTTCACATACCACTCAAACTAAATACTATAATACACTTTGTATTGNTAAATGTCAATGGACAAATTTTATGAAAATTGTACACAATATTTTACTTCACATACCACTCAAACTAAATACTATAATACACTTTGTATTGATAATTTTGTATTTTTACAAATAAACGAATGTAGCGAATAGGTATTTTGATAAAAAAAACTACATGTTGTTGTTCTGTGTGATTTATTATGTTAGGAAAATTTTCTATAACAAAATGTATGAATAAAGTCTGTTATTTTATTTTTTACTGTGTATTATTATTGAAATTGTTCTGTATAAACTACAAAGATTCGCGTTGTTTTATAGCAATGTACTACATGAGATAGCATAGTAATAGCAAATCCTTCCAGAAGATTTATTTAGATATGCTACAGGCAAAGGCGTAAAGCATTTGAGTAAATGTATTTGAATAAAAGTATTCAAATACTTTCATTGGTATTGAATAGTATTTTTAANCATAGTAATAGCAAATCCTTCCAGAAGATTTATTTAGATATGCTACAGGTTTAGTAAAAACTACTGTGTCAGAATTATAATTTATTTTTAACCTAATTTCATTAATTTAATTTTGCAAAAAGTAATATACTTGTTATGAAATTTTAACTGGTAAGTGTAGAAGAATGTTTGAATTAGTTAACAATGTATAAATTTGAGGACATGGCTCGTTATTAATTAAATTTTACAAAGAATTATGGCGAATGACTTTTGACGACATCGGCATTTAATTTATAAATTCCATTTTTGGGAGTAAGTTGTTTGAGCTTTACTCAATATCACAAGTTGTTTCTTACTCAAAGGAAAATTTACAGCGAAGAGATTGTTTTCTCATTTTTGTTATTTAAATATAATTTTCTCGTGCTTTTCGAATTAAATTTTCACTGAATCGATGTTTTAATCACCTGAAACCACTATAATTTAATTTACATTATCTTTAATATGTCATGCTTGTTCAGTTTTAAGTTTATTTATATTTATAGTAGAACGCAATGCGAATACACTATATTCAAAATTCCTCGGGCTACATCAATTTAATTGGTGTAATCCCACCTAACGGTAAAAAAAAAAAAAATTCGAATTAAAAAGAAAATTGAAAAAATTTAATCTCGCTAAAAAGAAATATTTTTCGTTGATATTTTTCCTTCATCAATGACTGAATTTTCGAATAAATTGATAAAAATCTAGCTGATAACGTGTTCAGGATAACTTAAGAAAATGCATAATTGCATAGAATTCCTAACCTTAATTGCAAACAAAGTGTAGAACTTATAGAAAATATATCTACTCACTGTTACACTACAGATGTTTTATCACTTTCTTTGGACTTGTTCGATAAAACTGTGAATTTCTCCAACACGCGCGTGTAGTGTAATTGTAACCACATGTTGTAATCGCTAACCTAATTTTTGTTACGCTAAATGCATAATTAGCGCACATTTAAATGTGGTTTTAGCAATTCACTAATAGTGAACAATGTGAATTGCGCTAAACCGTCTGATCGTACGATCGATGAAATTCAAATTTGCGTTAAAAATTAAATAGAATTTTCCGTACGAATTATTCAGTTTGTTTTTGCGAAGAGGAATTTGAATTATTCGCGTTGGGTGTTTGTTTGTTGCATACTCAGAAAAGGGACGGCACTGGCACGAGTCGTGCGAATTCCGTAAAATATTGAAAGTAAAACGTGCGGACGTTATTTTGTACGATTGAAATTTCAATATCAATAAACTCAAATTGACGACATTTAACGCGCCGCAGATTTCGCCGAGACGCTTTTTTTGCTCTTACGACATTTACCATAACTGCGATAAAAAAAACTGCATTACGAGTAGACCATATGCGCTTCAAAATTATATAAACGCATATCATGTTATTATGAAAATCGTGAGATGATCTAGTAATGATTTTCTCTGTATCGATACGTGTTGGCCAACCGATGGACATTAGAAAGTATTCGAGTAATTAACAGTGTAAGGATATCGGTGTCGGGTTCCTTTAGCCGTAGGCCCGTTACATTATAATGCAGTGATTAAAACGTGATTACATTGTTTGAACAGTTTAATTATGCTTTTTAGTTTATCATGACAAAAATATATTTTATTAAATACTTGCAACTGCTTTGTGATTTTCAGAATACTATTTTACCGGAAGCCGTGAGGTTTTGGGAGCAGGCGCTAATGGTCCGAAAAACCGAAAATGTTATTCGACTGAACAGGTAAATTATTTTGTAATATTACCATCAGAGTATTAAGTTGATAATTCAAATACATTTTCCTAATTATTTATTTTACAGTTTATGAACCGTCTAGTGCTTTTTTTTTGTTCAGAGTATTTAAATATTGCGTTATCTATTTTATCTAAACTCTTCCGGTATACACTTTTTAAACATACTTATATTTCCATTTTTGATGATGAAAATATTACTTTTAGAATAGCCATAAAATATAATTTCGTGTTTCCATGCTATTTTTAAATGTGCAATTAGTAGTCTTGAACTAACCCGATATGGTAATTTTAATGCAATGTTATTTTAACTCGCTCTGTGGCACAGTTTTTAATTTATAACCTTTCAAATGGTCCATTTTGCTTACATTGTCTGTACAAAATTAATGCAATTAGAATAACATGTGCGCTATCGTTTACATAACAAATCAAACGATTTTTTTTTTGAAAACATGAGTTTAACGTCTTGTGCAATGAAACATTCGATTGCTTATACCGATTAGGAGGAGTTCGAAACAATAATAATTAGCGATAATTGCTATTACAACAGTTATTAAAATGCTCATGGCTGCGATATGAGTACAATGTATTTACGATTAAATACTATTGTTGAAAAATTGAATAAACCGCGTCTCACGTGGGTAAAAAGCACGATTTTCATTTACACTCGGTTATTTATACGATGTCTATTTGTTAACATGCAAATTTTTATATCGCACTGTAATCCATCCGATCAAAAAAGTTGTCTTCTTAAAAAAAAACTAGATGTGTTTTAAGCAACCGAAATTCGTTCAATACAAAACAATTTTTAAATGTGCCGGCGCTAGTTTGATTTTCGTATAACGTTTAATTGCCTTGGGTATTTTTACTTTCATTTTTATTACAAATTTCAATCAACAGTATGAAAAAGTAAAAAAAAAAAAATGTTAACCGAGAGTTGAATTGTGAACCGACGCAACATCTGATGTTGTTGACTACACACGACCAACCTTTTGACATTTGTTTTTATTGAAAAATTATTTTCGCGAAAATTAATTATGTTCTGTTCGTTATCAGTCAATCGATAATGTTTATCTGGCGCACTGAAATTGTTTAGTTTAGTATAATTAGATTTTCAAACACGTTTACTAGCCCTGTTTGTGTGCATTACAGGAAATGTTTAAACAATCAAGTGTTTTACCGCAAAGGCGATCCGCATCCCTATTGTAAAAACGCGTGCGAAGACAGAACGATGTGCGGTGAAGTTCAAGTGCCCGAGGAACACTTGGAGGTATGCATTTTTTTATCTAAAATCACCATAATTCATTTACGTCGAAACTCGGACGAAATATTAGCTTTTGTGAAAAGTTTTCCGATTATAATCGAGAAATACATTTCGTATAACGAAATCGACCCAATCCGTTTTTTACTGTACGCGCAGAGTAATTATTACACGAAAAGTCGAGTTGTCGTAATAACTCGATGTTTATGCGCTTAGAGCGGCGGTCGGTGTACATTCGGAATTCAAAAACAAGATTGTTTCTAAAGAAATTTAATCATTCCTTAGGCCTGTAAAACTTGCAATGCTTCCGGCATGGATTGTGGCACCGGGACGTCTCAATCAGGAGCGGGCATCGAAGGGGCTGATTTCGTATTCTATGTCAGTGCGATGGAAACCGAAAGATGTCACAAAGGTCTGACGGTCGCCTACGCCGCTCATTGTCAACAGGAATCGTCACTGGATCGACCCATTGCCGGACACGCTAATCTTTGTCCCGAAAGTATCAGCACAAAGCCCCAGGAACTCGAAGTTCTCCTGTCCACCGTCAAACACGAAATACTGCACGCCCTCGGATTCTCCGTCAGTCTCTTTGCATTTTATCGTGACGTCAACGGCTATCCGCTTACCCCCAGAGAGGACAACGGCAAACCGCGACTCAACGAAAAGTAAGTGAAATGTGTTTATTTAAGTTTGTTTGTCTGTCGTGATTTCATCGAAAATTACTCGGTGAAAAATTCGACAGGAAATAATTTGTGGCCTAAAGTTTGATTGGCTAAAATTCAATTCACCGTAAAGTTGCTTGGTAAATTTAAAAACGTGTTCCGTGCCTATTCCGTCAATTTTTTTATGTTATTTATATCGAATGATTTTGTAATTGCTAACAGTGAATACGTACTGTTTTTATTAAAGGTAATAAATTCGATAAAATTTAACAACCCACAAAGTTATCATTTTAAATCAAGTTTTCACTTGTTAATTCTTTCTTAATTAAAAACCAACAAATTAAAACTTTCATTATTAATTTGGTAGTTAAATAGAATAAAATGTTTAATGTAATATTGATGTTAATATTTCAATAGCAAAGTTTACTGTCTGGTGAGTGCCAAAAGTATAATTTAAACTGTAATATATCAAAAGGATCTTGCAAATTGTTGTCGGGTTTGTTTGATTACTTAAATGCGGCACACAGAAGAATGTAATCGAGTAACTTTAGAGTAACACAGGAGCCTTATATTTTATCGCAGAGTCCCCTAGTTGCGTTTTTTGTGTCCCGCAGTTTGCAGTTGACTAAAGAATTTTCGGCTGATATTATATATAATTAACACCTATAACTGAGTAGTTTGTAATTGTTGATGGAAATAAGTTCTTGCTCAACTGTTAATTCATTCGTTCATCTACGTGGTTATAATTAAGAATATATTGTCAAAACATTTTTTAATATTCGCATTTAGTGTTGGATAATAATGGTAATATAACTTTTTGAGCACTTCTTTTTTTTTTTTTTTTTTTTCCAATAATATTATATTAAAATTACAAATTTTTTTCTTAATAAGATATTGTTATCGGTAATACACCAAACTACAAAGAGTCAATTATAATTTAGTTATAAGCGTCGATTAATTAAATTTACAAATCTTGATTTGATTATTAGAACTAATGGAAATGGCTTTTTTTAAATGTTATCGATGTTGAAATTATAGTTATTGAAGTCAACACATTTTTTATCGTAATATTGATTTCAATAGGCTCAGTTAGAATAATTGTTATGATTAAACGTTCTCGTGGACATTTGTTCATTTTTAATGTAATTATTATCTTTAAAGTGAACTCTACTTGTATCTGGATATTTAATTGATTTTATTGAGATAACTAAAATTCTTTATATTATGAAGCCTGTTTATGATTCTTTAAATAATTTTAGTGTAAAATCAAACTGACATGTTTTCAATAAAAATCTTGGCTAAAGAAAAATTATTTTCATAAAATAATAATTCACACACTTGAAAATTATTCGATAATAACAAAAGGCCTACTTTTGAATTAAAATTTGATATTATGATTTACTCGTTTGAAATGTAATTTTTGTTATTCGTCTGACGTTAGTTTATTTATTATATTATTTTATAAGTTTTTTTTTTATTAACATTAAAAAACACTGTTTACTATTACTTTAATAATACCCTTGTTCCTAGTGTTTGTTTTAAAGCTAAAATTGCGTAAAATTAAATACTATTCGATTACACAACACATAAACATTTTGTCGAGCAAATGTCAATAAATATTAATGTCTTGGCGAGCAATACTTATAAATAAAAGATATTTTAAGTATAAATCATCAATGTTATTTCAAAATATCTCTTAAAACCACTTTTCAACGGACTATCGTAAAAAAAATGTCCGAGGGTATCACAGTACGAGTTGGCCTTGTTAATTAAGAGGAGTCAACATCAATTTATTTCTTTCTACACGCGAGTTGTATTTAAATACGAGCGGCTAGGGAATTTTCCGACTTACCGGTTGGGCTTAGTCTGTTACTGTTTTTATGTATTTTATGTTTTTCCATTGAATAATATTAATATTTTATTTGTAGACTGCAAGCTAGACAATGGAGTGATAAAGTGATTAAGACTATCGTGAGACGTAACTGGACTGTTCACGGCGGGGTGGTTGATAAAGAAGTGCAAATGATGGTGACACCGAGAGTAGTCGAAGAAGTCCGTAAACATTTTAACTGTTCATTCCTAGAAGGTGCTGAACTAGAAGATCAAGGAGAAGATGGCACTGCTTTAACTCACTGGGAAAAAAGAATATTTGAGGTGTTTTAATTATTTTCTTTGTTAATGTGGACTATTAGAGATTTCACATTAACATATAGATTTTTTTTAAGTTTTACGACTTGTGCTACATGTCACCGATTGGTTTCTATCCTTCTAAAGGGTGATCAGTATATCACAAACTACTCATTTTTAGTAACAAAATATTTTTCTCAAGAAAATTCATTAAGTTATTCAGTCTAATAAGTCTTAAACAAAAAAAAACTTTCTTCTATTATTATTTGATTTTCGAATGTTTATTTATTTATTACGTACGTCGAAGTTGAAAAATATTATATTAACCTTTGATTCCCAGTTGAGGATATAATATTCAAAAGGATCACTGATTATGTTATTATTTGTATTTCAATATTTAATCTGCTATTCTGTTTTTTTTATTTTTTAAAATCTAAACGTGTTGAATTTCTTTAATATCAAACTAACATAACAAAATAATATTTTACATGTTATCAACAAAAATACAGGAATTAAATTTGACCCTTGAGCTTTTTTTTAATCCTCCCATGGCTATACGCTAGAATGCTTGGCGTCCAAATAAAAAAAAATGACCTCTTTTGACAGTTTCGTAGTTTGACTTTTAACTTTTATTTTATCATTCATTTTTTGAGAACAGCTTTTATGTTTTTTTTTTTAATTAACTAAAGAAATTATTATTTTTTTCTCATAGAACGAAGCAATGACAGGAACTCACACCCAAAATCCGGTATACTCTAGGTTAACCTTAGCACTGATGGAAGACACGGGCTGGTATAAGGCCAATTACTCTCTTGCTCAAGATCTGAGTTGGGGTAAAAACTTAGGATGTGACTTCGTTACAAAAAGCTGTAAGCAATGGATGGACATAAAACGCGCTAAAGGGCAATCGATTCATCCGTTTTGTAACAAAGTGAAGAGAGATCCTTTGGAAACCGAATGCACTGATGATCGGAGTTCGGTTGCCCTGTGTAATCTAGTCGAACATGTGCAGCCTTTACCGAATTTCTATCAGGTATAACTTAAATTCAAATGAGATTCAAGAGTAAAAATAGTTATTTATTTAATTTTACATAAAAAAAAAAAAGAAATTAACTCAATTTTGATTTAGACTAAAAATTGGAGCGCGAACTGTAAAATAGTGTTTAAAGTACAATATATCTGTGGTTTACATGTACTTATTAACTTGTTCAACCGAGTGTAGAAATTAACTCATGTGCGAGATGTTAAGATACGTTTCTGACCAACATATTTTTTGTAGTTAAACCTATACGTTCCTCTGCAATTAACTGGACGCTTAACATTGAATGGTTTTTTTTTAATATATATATTTTTTTCATTAATTTATCAATGTCTAAAAATTATTACTTTTTTTTTTATAGAATAATTGAACCTTTTAAATATGTGCAATGAAATTTTCTTAAAATGTGAGATTGATATTTTTTCTATAAAGTTAAATACCATATAGCATAATTAATAGTAACATAAATAAATATTTACCTCAAATGATTATAATCAATTCATATATAATTATAATAAAATGTATATGTTTTTACATAATTTTTTAAAATTTGGAAATATTGAAGTAGAATACTGATTTTTTTTAAAAGTTTTGTAATCAAATATTAGAGTATCGTCTATATTTAGGAATTCTGCTGTATTCAAATTATAATTTTAATATAATTAATGTGTCGCATTTAAAAAAAGATTATTAATTATAATTTTTTCATTATAATATCTCTGTAATTCAACTTTTTTTTTAATATTAAATTAATGCCATCAAATGTTATTATATTTTCTTTAATATATCCGTTAATTATTCTTTTTTATGGCTCTTTGAACATAAAAATTCTATTATTACTTTATTCATGTTCTGATACGACTTATGCTTCATTTGTGACAGTTATAATGCCTATATTCAATGCCCTTTATTATTTTACAGTTATTAAAATATTTTAATTAAAAGCTTTTAAATAAATTGTTCTCATTGCCTTATAAAAAATTTTTCTGTGAAACTAATTTATGAGAATAATTAAAATTTTTACTTTTACTAATTTAAAATACACTTTTTGAATTGTTTAACTTATTTTTGTTTTACAGAATTTCGATTCCATTCCACACGTTACTCCTGGCCGCGAAGCTTATTATGGTGGTTCTGTTAGTTTAGCTGATTATTGTCCATATATTCAAGAGTTCATATGGAGATCAAAGAGCGTTGTTATTAGAGGCTCCCACTGTCAGTATCCGGAAAATAATCCCCGTAAGTAATTAATTATTTCACTTACGATAATTTGTAAAATTAACTCACATTAACTGGTAACGAATGGATTTAATTAAACAAATTTACTATACATAGACCCAGATAAAAATTTTGCCTTAGAAGTGTATGGAGAAAATTCTAAGTGCTTCGATCACACAAATCAGATGTGGGAGGAACAAACTTGCAAACAAGTCAGACAGTGGCAACATTGGGGTTCAGGTTGTTACGAGTATACATGCCAGAACGGGAGACTTCATATTACTGTAAGTATAGTTTTTGAATTTCAAACATAATATCGTGAAACTAAATTTATGTTGGACATAAGCAGGTATGAAATTTAACTAAATAGCCTATTTAGTTAAATAGGCTATTTAAAATATAAATTTAATATATTGCCCTATTTTAAATAGGGCAATATATGTCTCTTCGTATCTTATTATTTTTTTTATTGTCAATATGTATTTAATCTATTTCGGATAGGTTAAATTGAAATTTGGAGAGCTTATACATTACTTCATATCCTTATATATTCGACATAATAATAATATTCTAAATACAATAAGAATAAATGGTGAACTTAAGTTTTACTAGTTTAGTTATGATAAACTCACTTTTATATCTGTAACAATACCCAGAACAGTTATAGCGTCTACATACAAAAAAAGCTATTTTTATATTCACTTTTGGATAAAAATAAGTTTAATGATTATAGAAATGTCTAATTTTTTAGATAAACGCATACATTTATGCTACATTTACTATTTTTATTTTTTACTATTCAATCTAAAATAATGAGATAATTGTTTCACCGGTTATAATAAAAATCGTGAATATTATTTATATTCAAGTGTTAATAATTTGTGTAGTCTGTATTTATTTAAAAAAAATTCAACCCTTAAAATATTTTTAGGTTTCTAATCATACATATACTTGCTACTTTCCCGGACAAGAGCTCACAGTCCGATTAGTAGCCAATGGATGGTTACATAAAGGCGTGATAGTTTGTCCGGCTTGCGAAGAGCTGTGTGACGAGACTAAGTTCACTATACCCGGTGATAAGTGCAAGCTCCCATCGGAAGTACCTGTAACCGCAACATACCATCGTGATCAGTTAGCTTGTGGTGGTGCTACCGATACGAAGCCATCCTTGATCTTCTATGTTCTATTTTTAGCTGTACTGCTACCACTGATCTCTACGATAACTATGTGAATATTATGGTTCCCCTAGTGAATTTTCGAATTGTTTTTTACATGTGTATGTTTTTTTTTTTATTGATTACTCCTACTATGCTAAGCACTCATTTGTTTTTTGTGACGATGAGGAGTATAGGAATCATTTTTTCGTTAAAGTGGTTGAAGCATTTTTCAACTGCTGTAAGTTTGTGAGCATCGGGTTCATATTATGAAATATGTAAATTTTCTTATTATTAAGCGAAACGTGTTTTTCTTTTTAATTTATTGTGTAAAAATTATTAATAATTAAAATTCTCATTTTCAAAATGAAATTTGTAGAACAAAAATATTTTAAATACATTTTTCTTTATGTATCTTATCTTTAAATTACCATATTTTGTGTGTAATTTGAACAGTTAACGTGAAAACAATATTCATAATAATTTTAATTAAGACAGATCTTACTTTGCTTTTTTGATTTATTTCACAAACATTCCTTTTTATCATTTTTTGAACAGAATTTTTTTATACGATTTGTGTGGCTTTATTTAATTTTATAGAGTGATTTTATTTATATGACTGAAAATAAATTATAATCCCTCACGTCGTCATACGCGCTACTGTGTATATTTACTGTGATAGCTATACGATTCCATTTTAAAATATAATTTTTTTTGTTTACTTGCTCATTTATCATTTGTGAATTTCGAGTGATATATGTCTATATATAGGTGTTCAGTAAGTAATGAAATGGATTTCTATTATCTCATTATTTATAATAATTGGCCTATTTCATTACTTACTGAGCACTCAGTATAATTACTTTATTTGTTAGTAATATTTAAGAAAAATGCATTCTGTGTAACTGTCATATGTACCTCTAAATATGATTATTATAGAACAAATTAAAAAGACAATGCTATGTTGAAGTTTTCCTAAGATGTTATTGAAAAATATTTAAAGTATCTATTGAAATGAACATTATATTTATTTAAAAAAATATACAATGTGTTCTGTAAGTAATGGGCCAATTGTTACAAACAATTACTGAATACTCAATATATAATTTTTGTGATTTATTGTAAACATTCCAAACAAATTCTGTCGTTTGTAAGTCTATATCTTTATTTAATTAGTTAAATATCGAAAATAAATTGACAATATTTTTTGTACAATGTATAATTTATATTAACCTACTTTATGACAAAATTTGTGAAATTATTTTAATTATAATAAGAAAAAATCATTTTACCATACTTTACATTAAATCGATTTAAATTGTAATTTTTTTTTTTTTTTTTTTGTTAGTTACCTGTAATACACATAAATATTATTGTATATATTTGATTATTTTAAGTTTGTAAAAACATAAGAGTAATTTAAATTACATAAAACATCTTTAATAATGAACTATGTGTGTATACCACACGTTGTATTGTATTAGTATCTGATTTATTTATACACATTGATTTATAAGTTTTTTCAACTTGTATTAGTCTGTACTTAGATCCTAGATTCTACTTATATATTTACAAAAATTTTATTACTTTTATTATATTATTAAAAAAATTTTTTTTTTTTAAGTAATTATAATGAGATTTCCTGTTTAAAGTTTGAAAAAAAAAAGATTTAATAATAAAAATTTGTTGTTCCTATGTAAAAAAATTAATCCCTAGTTTTTTTTTTTCATTGTCCTTGTTATTGGCTCTGCAAAAACGTCTGTGCCCTCTCGACCCGTGCCAAAAATTTTTGACAAACTATAATCGACAAAACACGTTCTAAATATAAAAACTGTGATCTCCCACCCTATCTAAATGATAGCGGTTTGACAACAGCTTTACACTAGCCCACGTTACGGCGCCAGTGAGATTGAAACTAACCAATGGACCGTTCCACTGTGCTCATCAAACTACTGTTGTCCGCCTATATCGTTCAAGGTATGAGTTAGACATGTTATAATTATTATAATTTAAAAATTGGTATATTGATTGACACATTACTAACCAGTTGTCCAATGCGGCCGATCCGTGTTACTGACCGACGGCGACACGCTGTACTTAAAGTGGCAAACAAGACTCGGACCGCTAGCCCAATGCTCAGTTTTGATGCCCGATGGAGTCGAGGTCCCTCTGTCTGTGGGGACTAACGAATTAAGGTACTTAGGAGACGGATATTCGTCTGGGCAATGCGGCCTGCGGGCCGACAACTTAGTCAAGCCAGGTACAGGAAATTGGACCCTCAAAGCGACTGCCTTGAATGGGCGTCAGGATCAAACCACGACCCAGGTCACTTGTATCGGTAATAATCTTTAAAAAATCCCTTTATTGAAATCTGTTTTATTGGTAGGACAGTAATTAAAAAGTGAAAGTTACGTTATGATAATGCATTTTGTCAGTTATACACTTTAAACTGTTTTGTCTCGGAAACATTTATATGTCCCAGAAAACTTTCGAAGTGAGATAAATGTTTATAACAAATAAATTTAATAAGAATCAAAAAAATTATAAATGAAATTCTCAGTTCAATTTGTAGTGTTAATTTATTGTTTACTAAAGTAAATAATTAGAAAATCATAATCTTGCAAAAAAATTATTAAAAGTATTTTGGGTCTGACTGGACACATAACCAAAATCATCAACTGATGATTAATAGTGTTTTTTTATATAGTTAAAGTGATTAAAAATATGTTTATCAGTTGTTATATGTTTATTCAACTTATAACAACAGATAATCACACTCAAAGATGGACAAGTTAATGGAATCAAGTTAAGATAAGTAGGAACAATGTTCATAAGTTAACAAGTTATAAATTTAACTAGCATAATTAAAAGTTAAATTGACAATTTGTTTAACTTAACTCAGTATAAAAATGTTTATCTAATTCATTTGGTCTTTAATTATTATTATTATTTTTTTTGACAAAATCGTTTAAAATCAATTTTTATTGGCTAGTGATGTTTACAGATTGAGAATCGATTTTAACTTTTGAAACGTAATATGAAGATAAATATTAGTAATAACAAAAATGTTTTTTAAAAAAATTCAGAAAATTATATTATATTGTAATATAAATATATTATTTAAGGTAATGGAAAATTCAATTTAATCCTGTCTTATTCACCATCATTGTTAAACAATTATATTGGACTTTTTTTTATTTAAACCACATATGCATAATTAAAACAAAATATTTTTTAATTTATTGATTGTTATTATCTAATTAACTGACAAAATTTAGTTATTTCAACGTTCAACTTTTTAACTTAACTTTAACGTTTCTAACTTGTTAATGCCCACCTTTTATCATGCTCGTTTTTTTAATATAAAATAAAATAATATTTAGTATCTTAGCATTAAATGAATCTATCTGATTAGTTATTGAAAATTAATTGAATATTTAATCTTATTCGAGTACTTGCCAGAAGTATGAAAAAGTACCAAAAATAAAAATACTTCTTAGTAAAATCAACAAATTGATTATCAATATATTGACGTCCAATAATATTTTATTAAACACAAGCAATTTTTTGTTTATTTTATCGAATTTTTGTTAAATAACAAATATGTGTTTTATTAAAATTTTTATTTTTCTAATAATAAATGTATAAAATAAAAAAAAAAAATTTTAAATCCATTTGTTAATTTTACCGGAATATTTTTTTCATTTGAACTCGATAATGATTGTTAATTTAAACAATTTATGGCTTCTTAAAGTAAAAGGAGTTAAACGATTAAAAAAAAAAATGCATGCCATGATTACATGTTTGTACAAAAAATGTAACCTTTTGTAACCTGTACTACTGATCTTATAATATAATATTTATAATTCGACAAATATACTTAAAATTTTTATTTAATGACATTTATTTTAAAATAACTTTTACAAAACCAGTAAATGTTCATTAAAAAAATTATATCTATCAAAAGTTTAACCACATAAAATTAACGACGGTACTCATAAGATAGAGAGGTTAAATTATTTTTTAATAATTTTTAATCTTTTAATGATCCCAACTGACCCTTTTCAAAAATGAACTCTATTTACCAGCAACGTTAAATGTTAATAATTTGGCTTAAAGAATAATTTTACTTTTATTTAAACTTTTGTTACTGTATATTAAGTGCAAAATTGCTACGTGCTGTAGTATCGAGGCGCAAATGGCTATTATCTTAATTCGTTTTATTTAGCTATAGACGTCAAAAAGGCTCCTTTAAAATTGGAAAATAATATAATTATACAAAAAAAAAGACAAGAATATTTGATGGATTATTAAAGAACAAAACGGGACAAAATGGAATTATTTAATTACCAACATTTTTTTTTCTGCTTAATAAAACTTTTAATACAGCCTGGAAAGCTAGTTTCTACTTAACTAAACTTATTAAATAACGTTTGCAATTTTTTTATGAAATTTTTGTTGAAATATCTTAACTTAAAGTTAACGCGAACACTAAAAATAAAAAGTAGAATTAACTATACGGCTTGTATATGTACATATTTGGAATAAAAAAAATCCTTAAAGAATAATAGCAAAAATATAGTATTGAGCAGAAGTTAATAAATTATGTGATTATTTTTGGACATTAAAATAATTAACAACGCATAAAATTATTATAATGGTTTATTTTGGGATGATCAATAGTAAGGATTATTGTCTGGATGCACTTTTTACTAATAATTTTACTAAATATTTATTTTAAAGGGATAAATGGTTTTAATATGGTAATGTGATTCATTTTTATACTTACAAATTATAAATTAGTTTAAATCATGTAAACATGGTTTAAATTCGGCTTTATCTTACTTTGCGACAAAATCTCATGCAGTAATTATCAAGGAGTATAACAAAACTTCATAAACATATTATATAACATATTTTTTTAAATTAAAACTAGAAAAAATATCTTATTTTGATAATAGGGTTTAAGTTATACTACAAGTTGATTGGTTTGTCATAAACCACTCGATTACTCTTAAAATAAATACAATGTTGAAAGGAATATATTTGGATTTCTTTAGTTGCATATATTTCTCGATTTATCGGTCAATATTTACTTTTTAGAATCATCCATAATAACTGAAAGTAACTTTATAATTTTTAATGGTAACATACTTATGTAACTAGCCTATAAAATAGGAAATAATCTAATTAGGAAAATGACTGGTCGATAGTAACTTTTGAATCAGTATTTTGGAAATTATTCTAATTTTATTCTTAGGCGAGTACGGACGGTATGTGACTAGTGATAAAAATAGCAGCACCCCTCCTTATCAACAATCATTATTCTAAATTGATAATAATTTCTGAAATACTGGTCCAAAAGTTGTTATCAACCAGTCATTTTCTTAATTAGATTATTTCCTATTTTATAAGCATATTTAACTATATGAATGTTGACATTTAAAAAAACTAAGTTGATGCCCCTTTAAGTTATAAGAGATATTTCTAAAAAGTAATTATTAGATGATAAATCAAGAATTATATGTAATTAAGAGAAATTGAAAATTGTTTTCTAACATAGTATTTATTTTGCTAGTAATTGAGTGGTTTATGATAACCGATCACTGTGTAGAAGTCATCATGGAATTGTATTTATTAATAAAAAAGAATTCGATATAATAGGACATTAGCTGTCGGTACTCATAAATACTAATAGTAGTGTTGGCAGTCGTGGCTTATACAGTTAGGTTAAAATCAGAGTTCGTAGTTGCGTTAGTCTATTAATTATATGACTTACGTCGTCTCAATGGTATAAACCATAATGAGTTCTTGGTAGCTGATATTTTTAAATAATTAAGTGTTCTCGTTTATCATGATCAGATCTTTTAAAAATAATGTCTTTTATCTCAAACCATAATATTTTTGATATTTTAAGGCTAATTGGAAATGATTTTTAGTAAAATATATTAAATTTCGATATTTTTTATTGTATCTGATAAAAATTTATTTAGTAGTTAATTTCGCATAAGATTTAACTTTCTTATTTTAGTTTTAGAGCTAATTTCTTAATATGGTTCTCTATTACAGATATTAAGTTATTGAGATCCATTTGTTGTACTGGAGTTGCTGAATTAGTGTTTATTCTCTCAGAGTGATTCTGTAAAATAGTTTAGCTACAAATGTAAATGATATTTTATAAAGTAGCTTAAGTTACTGGAATAATTACTACAGTATCTTAACATCTGTTTTTAAAGATATTGCTTCTAAATCGTAAAGGTTTAGTAAAAAAATTAAAATGTATTATATGACTAAGTGAATTTATTTACATTTCTCAAGTTTCCTACAAGTTTACACTTATATATCAAATCTCAAGTTAAGTTATTTTACTTTGTCGTAAATTGCATATTAAAATAATATAACTAATCAATATCTTTCAGTAATGGTTTCCTTTGAAATCTTTATTTTCTTTAAGATTTAAAAAGGTTAACCAAATATAAACTATAAATTCTATATTTGGCACATATAATTTTGAATTGAAAAGTTATTATTTTGCTTGAAATATTCTTTTTTTGTGTTTTGTTAACATTTCTGTCACGATAGTCAACTTCAATAAGAACAAGTTAGAAAACACAACCGTCGTTTATTTTCTATTTTAATCTTTAAAATTAATTTCCCATTCATATATTTTATTATAAGAAAAATATTATTATTGGGTAAAACGCGGTCTCCTATTTTAAAATGCAGGTCAAAAAGCCGTGTCATGGTCATGCTAAACGTCAACAGCTAATAAACTTATCCCTGAACAAGTTTAATGGATTTCCATTTTTCAATGTTTAATTTATAAATAGAATGTCTGTCGTTATACTCTTGAAAAAATTTATATTTATAAAAAAATAAATTTACGTTTTTTCCACGGTTGAAGTTCATTCTTTTTTCACAAAAATTAACATTTGCGCTGTGCCATTATATATGACAATTTATTTAATGATGAATGCTAAAAATAACATTCTTTTAGTGTTTTATATATTTTAGAAATTTACATCTTTTATATATGTCTTTTAATATTTTTTTATATATTATAAAGTATAAAAATATATACAGTGTGATTTATTAAGTATCCAACCTATTTTTTCGTTAAATTAGGATTTTTCATAAAAATGTTTAGATTAAAATTCAACTCATTTTTATAAACCATTAAAATATCAATTTTATCGTAAGAAAAAATTATTCCTAAAGGTAAATTTTAGGAGTAACTTTTGAAAGTTAAATAGGAATAACTTATAATTTTTGTAATATTAAATAGTCTATATAAAATGTTACAGGTCGTTAACCAGTTAATATTATTACTTTTGAAATATAAATATTTGAAGATTTAGAAATGGCGAGAGACGAAGTAGTGAATAGTGACGCTTTATTTTTACCATAACGCACAGATCAGAATTCTTTTAAGTGTGTTTTTCGCTTGCCTAGCACTAAAAATTATAACTTAAAAAGTAATAATACAGTACTGGTTGTTGACTTGACAACATTTTATTCATCCATTTTATTCTCCATTTAATGATAAAAAAATAAATATTCGTTTCCATTTAAGTTTCGAAGGTTACTCCTAAAATTTACGCTTAGAAATCATTTTTTCTTAAATTAACTTGATATTTACAATGGTTTTAAAAATAAATTATTTAATCTATAGGTTTTTTTTTTTTTAAAATCATTATTTAACAAAAACATAAAGAATGATAGTATACCTGATAAATCATTTTGCATAAATTAGAAAATAGTAAACCTCGAAATTAAGAAAATAACTTTAAAATAATACGATATACTTAGTGTAACCGTTTAAAACTTATTTTTACACTAAAAATGAGCATTTATACATATTTTTTTTGATGGTTCAATTATCAAAACAGCCGTGCAAAATAAAGAAATAAAAATTTCCTACTGACTTTTTATAAATAGGGCTCGACAATTAACCAGACCGTCACGGAGCATTATGATCTTGGCCCAGTCTATTAGTAGTCAACAAACCTTTTCCTATTTTTGAACTTCTACACTTAAGGCGCTGGGCTTCGATATTTGTACAACTTTCTAACAACCTTAAACATTATATTGGTTTGCTGTCAAATAATAACTAAAATGTATACAAAAATATACGTATTAAAAATTATTATTATAATTATTTGCTTTGGTTATCTGCCAAAAAGACATTTATTACGCCTATTACATAAGTAATGATCTTTTTATGTCGTTGTAGTAAAATTATAAAATTTACATGCACACTCTTTTTTCTTAAAATATCACCGATAGTTTTATTTTTATAAATTGCTATTATATCTACTAATGAAAATAACTTTCAATTTTACATTTAGAAGATCGTTAAATTATACCTACATGAATGTTTTGTGATTTAATTGTGTTATTTACATAAGTATACTCGCTTGATTAAAAATTCAATTTTCGAATTAAATTAAATTTTTGCATTATTGGTAAATCAAATAAATTATTTTCAAATTAAATATCAAAAAAACTGATTTAATTAAAAATAGCAATTAATATTTATGTTGCATAAATTCTACTTCATATATTTTTTTAACGGATTCAAATTTCCCGTACAGGTAATAAAGAAAAATGTTCAATAAATGTTAATATACCAACATTTTATTTTAAACTTCAATGTTTGTTCTGTGATTAAAATATATATGATAAGATTACGGAAAAAAAGTAACAATTAGGTTTGAATATTGTTATTTAACTCATGAAATTCAATAGGTCCCACTACTTTTATTAATAAGCTTGATTTTATTTTAAATTCTGAATGTCTTTTTAAGGAACTACTCAACCAAAAAAATAACTTTTGTTTAAAAAAAAAAATATATTTGTGGCAAAATTGTTTTGTTTGGACTTTCCATCCATAACATCAAAAAATCGCTCCTTGTACGGCCGATATTAAATAAGCGCGTGACACTGTAGATTATATTTACGGAGTGGCGCCCATACAATTCTTAAAATACCATATATATTTAACTTATTGTAATTTTTATAAAACTAAATATATTTAGTTTTATTCGAGAGACTTTCTTAAAGAAAAATGTTCAGAATTAGAGTTAAAAACTATGCACTTATTACATGATTACCAACTTTAATAATTGTTTCTTGATCGTCCTAATAAACATAATTCTAAACAAGAAGTGGTAGAATAATTTTCTTGTAAAAGATATTAATCAGTTAAATATATCTTCCTGGATGGGTTTAAAACTATAGGGTTTCAAAGACATTTTAAAATGTTGTATAAAAATGATCGTAAATATAAAGCACTGGGTACACTATACCAAAACAAGTTTCAATAGTTTAGACATAGGCTCAACTTGAACAAAATGTTTGAAAGATTTAACTTAATTTCTTTCCTTCTTAAAAATATTTTTTTATAAATTAACATGAAATGTTAATAATTATGAAAACTGTTTTTTTAGTATAATTGATAAAGACACATTTATTTAATATAGAAATTAAAAAAAATAATAATTCTAAATGTTTATTGTAATAACGACAATTGATGTTATTGATATTTATACTTATATTACAAATTTGTATTATTAAGCTCAATATGTTAAATTATTTATGTATCTAATTGCAGTAAAAACATGGCCCAGGTCAATTTTTATAAAAGTACCCATCGGTACAACGCAAAATATAACTTGCGGGCCTCAGTCTGCTTTGCATTGCCGTATGTTCAGTCCAACTGGCCAAGTAAGCCGTCACTCAGGCCAGTGCTCAGAACGAGTGAAATCTGTTGGGTCGCATCACGTGAACACATGGACTTGTTGGGCTGTCACTGCAGAATCAGCGGCCGAAGTACAATATTTCGTGCAGTTGCACGTATACCAAGGTGAAAATAACGTTATTAATAATTTATTGGAAACTGTTGTTGCTTTCATACATTGCGCAAGCCATCCGCTGCGGTCATTTAATACTGTTTACAACTACACCCAGCCATCGTGTCATCTGTCTAGAAGGAGCAGTCGTGGATGTCGGCTGGAACGATACAGCCTCCGAAGTCCGAGTGTTCTGCAACGTTCGCAACAGCAACAATAGTACTACCATTCAATCGCTGTACTGCAAGTTGTCACTACCTAATGATTTGGAAACTTTGTCGTTGGCGTATGGCCGAGGTACTTCTAGATATGCTTATTATGGCATTAATGATGGCGACTGTGGCGTCTCATTTCCAAAACCTATAAAGCCTACGGAAATCGGTCGCTGGAAATGTATGAACGTAATGACTAACCACCGAATGTACGGTGGATTTGTAAATGTGGCAACAGACAGGACTTTTGGTAAGTGATGCGGTGTTGATCAATAAAACCTTTTAAACTAAAGATATTATTTTAGTAGTATGATTAAAGGAAGGATAAATGATCATGCAAACCTTTTTATTATTTGAGCTCAGGTTCGTGGAGTAGTGCACATTTTGAGGCCCATTTAGAACTTTACTAGCCTTGTCAATGATTAGTAACAGTTTTTCTGGTTTTTTTTGCATATCACTTTTTTTATGGTAGAAAATTTTTCTACGGGGCTCATCTCAAAGTATCGCCCCGAGTCTCATATAGGTCTTAATTCGTCACTGTTCGAACCGTAATAATAATTAACACGACTCCATTAAATCTAGATTTAAATGTTTGATATAAAATTGATTCCTCAAGTTAAAAACCATTTTTAATCATCGCTCGCCATGAAAAGAATACCACAAAATATTTTGAAAAATTTTTAAAATACTAAACAAAAAAAATAAATAGTTAACAGTGTTCATAACTTTGTTGAGACTTAAATCATTAACTAAATTTACCATTATGTATGTCTAACAAAGTCCTTGATTGTTAAATGATCTATTAAAAGTAGATAATTATTATTACTACAGGGTTATATAGGTATCTATGTTTTCAGATAATAAAGAGTTTTCTATTGACACTGTAATCACTAAAGAGCCGTTGACGGTACCCAGAGGTAATGCATTCAATGTTGAATGTTCTGTTCCGGCAGAACTAGATTATTGTTGGTTGCGTCATCCGAACGGCACTGCCATTTCAGTAACAGTTCCGCCTAACGACCACGATCTTAGTCGATACCGTTATGTAGGCGAGGGCCTTTCATTTGGCCAATGTTATGTCTCGGTTAGCGAAACGTCTGTATTTGACACCGGATCCTGGTTGTGTGCCTTAGGATTACGAGGAGATCGAAAAGAAATATATAGTTGGGTCAACGTTACAGTTACTGGTAATAAATGTTATGTAAAATTAATATTATGAACCTGTAAAAAATCATATTTATTATAGAATCAATCATCACAGCTTATCAGCAAGAATTGTACGTGGCAGAAGGGACCGATGTAACCTTAGGTTGTTATTCAGTTGAACGACAGCCGATCGCGTATTGTCGATTTTTAACTCCACGACTCATAGGATTTGCAATGGACGAGCGATCGGCAAAAGGATCTTCCAAACAACTCCGGTATACCTATTCTGGTCAAGGTTTAACCGCTGGCCACTGTGGTCTTACAATCAACGAGGTCATAGAATCCGACTATGGGAATTGGACGTGTGCTGTTAAAATATTAGACTCGTTTGGTTCCGAAGAAGTTAGTATCACTGTAGTGCTCAGAAAACCCGAGGGTAAGTCGCAGCTTAACTGCTTAAACCAACGAGATCTCGTTCCTGAGAAAAAGTAAGATTGGTGCAACAACCATAATTCTTGCACCGAAAATTTAATGAAACGTTTCTTATTAAAAGTAATGGTATAAGATTTTTTTAGATTTAATGTCTTCACAAATCGTTAACCATTTGTTTTGTATTGAATTACGCAGAAAAATCATATTTATTCAAAACTAACAAAAAATTATTCTCTGAAAAAATTAGACTTCCTTGGTTGTTGCACTGAGGACTTCAATTGTCGTTTGAATGAAAACAATATAATAAAAAATATATAATAAAGTTATAATTTGTAATTGTAATATAGGTTTTACCATGATCCAAATTATCGGAATTGTTTTTTGTGGTACTTTGATATCTGTTTTATCGTTGTTTTTTGCTAACCATTTAATAACCAGCCCATCCGCTAAGACTAGGAAAAAAATTGAAAAACTCGAACTACTTGAAGCAGTCGAAAAAGGACACCGGAGAGTTAGCAGTAAACGTACTATAGCGGCTAGTCGTGCAGCACGAACTCTACCAAGAAGACCTTGTGGAACAATTCCACGGCGGATATAATCATTATAGTCATTTTGTATTAAATTGTACAAATTTTAATTTATTCTTGTAAATATATGGCTCACATTTTTATTTAGACGTTTTCCTATTTATCAACTTTTTAAGCTGGTATAAAATGTGTAGCAAAAATTAAAATAACTATTGAGCTGTCTTCTAAAATTATTTATTTATTTTTTATAAAATATTTTTTTATAAAAATTTTAATTTCTAGCCGACATAAAATTCTTCAAAACTATATAATTTTACTTCAGCGGTATCAAATATTCGTTCTTTCAACGAATTTTGCGGGTTGAGCACCAAATTATACTTTTAAAATTTAATGAGATATATTTTTATAATAATAATAAATATAATATGAAGCATTAATGTAATTATAATAAAAAAAATATGGTACGGCATGGGCGCCGACCGTGTGAGTCGCAGCGGCGGCCATTCAAAGGCGGAAGGCAGAGAGAGATCGCTCAAACACCGCGGGACGGCAATTATCAGAGACTGCAAACAGGTCCCAGGGGTCTAAGTCATCGGTTACTATATTTGTATCACTTATTGGACTACCATTTATTACCTAAAAGTTACTAAATAGTTTTTAGAAATCATATTTTTACACAAATTAAAAAGGTTTCATTAAACTTATTGTAATGTTCGAAAATTATCAATCAAATGTTTTTTTCGTATTCAAAAGACTTTGAATACTTTTAGGTAAATGTACTTTTAATACATTTTAAATATTTTTGAAACATATTTGTATTTAGAATATTAAACACTTTTTAGTGTAGAATGTATTTTCTGTACTGGTTTAACTACTTTGGTTTCTAAAATAATGAAAATTATAATCTTTGTCAAAAAATATACATAATATTTTATGATATTTAAAGTAATAATAAAAAATGTTTATATTTTTTAATGTTAAAGGGCTTGATGCAATACTTTATAAAATTTTTTTTTTTACTTATGAATAAATACATTGGTCTACAAGGAACTTTCATCAGAATTAAAAATATACTTTTCTAAATAAACTTTTCGCACTATTTTCAAATCTGAAATAAGACTTTTTCTATCACTTCTAAGTTTTGATGTTATTATTAATTATTAAAAAAACTGAAAACTATAACACAAAGATATCATATTTTTGAATACGGCAGCCATTTTTACTATGAAGACAAAATAAAGTTTGAAATTATTTTTTTCTATATTAAAGTATATTACATAAGCTTTAATTTAAGATATATATAAAAGTGTCAGTATTTCCGGAATACTTTCAAGAGTTAAGTTAAAAAAGTTATCAATTTGTTTCTATTCATCTATTTTTCAAATAGTTATGGCAGTTTTAAGGAAAAAAAATGAAAAAATGTTGAAAATTACCGATCTTTAAATTTGTAATTTTTTTTAGTGATTTCCCCCATTTACGGGGAACAAGGTAATTCTTTTTCAATTTTTGAGTGTAATGTCTTCGACTGGATACGATTTGTGATCTTTTGACGTATAATTGAAAGAAATCTTTCTGAAAGATAGGCGAGAGCTGAGAATAGTGTTAACGGACACAAACAAAAAAAACACGTCATAGTAAAATTAATCCCTTCTCAGTTTCGCATCGAAGCTAAAATCATAATGTTGGATGAGTATCCAAATGTTAAAACGGTTTTTATACTGCACATTACATCATTACCTGGTAGTGTTCCATTAGGACAGTCCCAGTTGAATTGGTATTCAGACAAAGCAATACCATTTTAACGAGACTAATTTTTTCTCTAAAAAAAAATGAGTGATAAAAATTTTAAGTCATATTTTTAAAATGCAATTAAATATTGTTATAAAAAATAAATAATTTCAAATGTTGAATGGAATATCTATTCCATATATGACTTTTTTTTTTGATAAAATGTAATATTTTCTAATTTTAAAGATTAATATTATTTTATTATGTGTAAAAATGATTAAAGATTTACATTTCATAACTAATTAGTTCAAACAATTTTTTAATGAATTGTTATTTTTCTTGTAGAAAATCTTTTTTTTTTGTAAAATAGTATTTTTAACAAGCCTGAACTTATGGTGTATACTAGTGATGGGAAATATCGAATAGTAACTATCAAATTATTCGATAGTCATTCAACAACTTTTCGAATAGTAAAAATATTCGATAGTTACACATATATTTGAATAGTTTTTAAAATATTTGATAGTTTATGATAAAAATAAAATATTCGGTGGTATAAACACAATTCGAATAGTTAATCGAAAGTTTAAAATATTTGAATATGTCCATCACTAATTTTTTTTATTATTAATTGTATCCTATTTATAACCGTAGTACCCTAAATAAACAGTTTTAAACAATCCTATTTAGTGTTATTAAAACAGCAAAACTATAAATCTGACTATAATTTTACATAAGACCAATGTTTTAAAAAATATAACTTGACATATTATTTTTACGTAACATTTTGTTGTAAAATAATTATTTCGAAAATTAAGAATGATTTATATTCAAAAAATGAATTTTAGCAAATTATTTATTTATTTTATTTTTTTGAGCAAGTAAAAATAATTTTTGAAAATTTTTGTGAATACCATTTTAGAAGAAAATATTAAAATCTATAATTTATATTCTATACATTGTTACGCTAAGTGTGTTAATTTTAATAATAATAATCAAAAACTGAAAAATTACCTTTTTGAGAGAATTTTCAACCCCGATTCGTACCTGAAGGGGGAAAGTTATCAAAACCAAATTTTACACAAATACCTTTCATATAATAAAAAACAAAATTGGCGGGTATGGAGATCGATCAATAAAAGTTAATAAAATAAGGACCACCCTAATATATATCTGCGACTCACCCCAGTTCATTTTTTTAAATTCTATAACTTCTGAAATACTAGTCCAAAAGTTGTTATCGATTAGTCTGATGTATGTAATGTGTAACTAACACTATTTAAAATTTTTTTCTTCAAAATTATTGTTATTTTACGAGTAATCAAGTGGTTCATGGATCACTCTGTATATATTTATATTTTTCATAATATCATTATAGCTTATATCATCATAATCTAATGTTCTATATTACAACATAATATCATCAACGTTTTTTTACTATTTATAAGAAATTTTATTATTGAATATTTTAATTAAAGATGTAGTAATGTTATGTAAGCAAGGCAATTGAGTGTTTAATATTAAAATTTTCGTGAAATTATCACAAAATTGTTTTATTAAAATTAACATTCATAATAAAATAAGAAACACAAAAAAAATAATTTTTTAATTAACATTATTGATCGATTAACAAAATGCAAATAAAATATCAAAACAGTATAAAATAAATAATTCTTTTTTAAAATACTGTAACAAAATAAATAATAAATATAAAAAAATATTTTTAAAAAAAAGATATGATTATTTTAAGTATAAAATAATAATTATTTTTCTAAATTTGAATTTAAAAAAATTAGTTTATCTACGTTTTCAGGTAATAATCTATTACGTCTGATGCTAACTATTTGACCCACCTTAGGAAATATTCTTTCTAATGGTACGTATGTAGCCGGAATGTATGAGTATTTCAATGAAATTTCGGACAGTGCCCCAAACATTAGATTGTTATTTTTCCAAAATAATATTGGATTATCCTTTATGTTTAAAAATTCTACATCAAAATATTGTCTACATGATGCTTTTGCTGTGATTGAGAAGGTAGTTTGAGAACGAAGCGTAGAGACAGTTGTTTCTAAAAAAAATTTTTTCAAATAGTTTCCCGGGGATGTTGCTGGATTTTTATTTCCAACTGTTAATAGTAAACCTTTAAGACAAAAATTAAAAGATATCATGAAGTATTTGATAATAATATTAATATTATTAAATTTTTATGCATTATATAAAAACTTTATACATACCTCTTATAAGTGGTATAACTTTTCCTAAAGCTGGTCGTTTTTCTGATGATAGTTGTACAGTCAAACTTTCATATGGTTTCAGAAGTGTAACAAAATCATTAATAACTTTCCACTGTTCATTTGTTGGCATATTAGGACAACGTGGTAAAGACATGGAAACTAGCATTAAGGGTTCTTTAATCGTTAAAAGACGTTCAAACATAATAAGTTGCGATATCTTGTTTAACTTTTAAAATAAGACAATTAAGTTGTTCTTGTTTATCGCGAAGAAGTCTACTCGATACTTCGCTATGTTTGAAATGTCCAACAATAGATCGACACATTTTTATTAGTTTCTTAACTTCTATTTCATCAGAACGAGAAGCTGTAGTAGTGTCATTATTAAAATCATCAGTATCTTCGCTTTTAAAAGCATTTTTTACGGCATTGTATAATTTATGAACAGCGCACGGAATATGATCAATCCCAAGTAATCTAATTGCAGTTTTTATATTCGCAACAGAGTCTGTTACAATCGCAATGACTTTTACTTCGATAGCCCAATCACTTATGATATCTGCTAAAATTTCGGACAAATATTGTGCTGTATGACTAGATTCCAAGTTTTTTGTAGCTAAAACATACGTTTTTAAGTTAAAGTTCACATCGAAAAAATGTGCAGTCACTGTAATAAAAGAAATAGTATTTATAGAAGTCCAAATATCTGAAGTAAGTGCGACATATTTTGTAGATAATAACATAGGTTGAACCATTTCACGTGTAGAGTTATAAAGATTNTGCGACATATTTTGTAGATAGTAACATAGGTTGAACCATTTCACGTGTAGAGTTATAAAGATTAGGTATGAGTGTTGTTGCTATAATTTTCCTGCTTGGCACTTGTATCGCGAATCGAGAAGATTAATTAGTTTTTTAAATCCACTATTTTCTACAGTCGATAACGGTTGCATGTCTTCTGCAATCATTTCGACAACAGTTTTATTAAATTCATCAACTTTGCTTTCTGATGGTAAGCTGAACCTATAAATCAATATCATTTTTTTATCTTTTATTTAAAAATAATTTTACATATTAACTTGTATAAATAACACTATTACCTATTTGTTAGTATTAATTGTTTTGGTCTTCTTTGTTGAGTTCCTTGGGTTTGTTTAGTTATTTGTTCACGTATATTTAAATTCGTAGTTAAAGAACCTTAAGAACACATTTAATAAATAAATACTTATAATTTTAGCTTCGATGCGAAGCTGAGAAGGTATTAATTTTACTATGATGTGTTTTTTTTTTTATTTTTTTTAGCTTCGATGCGAAGCTGAGAAGGTATTAATTTTACTATGATGTGTTTTTTTATNCGTTTAGAAAAGATACGGAAACAGTCAATAATAAACGCGTTGCCTTAGTATGATATTAAATGATTATTAGATTAATTAGTGATTATTAAAAATGTTATTTTATTTTACTTGTTGAGGGCGATGACTGTCGTTAGAAACATTGATTTCATACCGTTCTTCATTTTGAGACGATAATCTATTTGCTTCCAACGCCGTAGTATGTTTTCGGCGTAAATGATCCCAAACATTTGATGTATTATTAGCATATTTTATTTTAAATTTACATATAACTTGATTAGGAAAGTTGGTATCCTTATTTAAAAAATTCCATACGTTCGATCTATTTTTTTTGTGCATTTTATAGAGAAAATAAATTTTACACTAAACTGTTTGGTACAACAACACTGTTAAAATGTTCAATGATTAACCGACTAATAAAAATAGTTAATATAATTTTTAAAGAGGGGCAGTATTTATTGTTGCCGCCACTTTTACAAAAGTAAAAATTTAAAACGCGCTGTCCTCTTTATCGGTGTTATGCCTTTATAAGACAAAAGAGCAGGTAATTCTAGACTAAGAACAGTATTAAGGTATTAAGTGTAAAATAAGACTTTAGTATTTACGAATACTTCTGTTGTGCATAGAACAAACTTCCGATAAAACTGAAAATATATCATTAGTCATCGAAAAAAAGAACTGCTTTTTAATTTTCGACCCATATTTATCAGTTTTTACCAACGAATCACAAACTAAAAATAAATAAAATGGTACTTTTTACTATAATAGTATAATAATTTATTTTAAGTATTCGTTAATTATCTTCTTATTATAATTAAGTGTACTTAATAAAAATTTTAGATAGAACTAATCGAATATTTTTTAATACTATTCGATAGTTTATGCTAAAAAAACACTATTCGGTTGTATAAAAACAATTCGAATAGTTATTCAATAGTTTAAAATATTCAAAAATGCCCATCACTAGTGTATACACTTAATTATAGATAATACACACAAATTTCCATATTTATTATTGTCTAGTTTTGTACGCGGCATTTATTTTATCTAAGTATTTTAGACAATCACTCCCGCCAAAATTAAAGTGATAACCATAACAATTTTTTGAATGAAGATAACACTTTTAAACTTCGAGGAATTTTTTTGTCTGTGTAAATGTTACCTAGTACAAATAATTTCACTTCAATTCAATTGTCACGATTATATTTTTGATTTAAACATACAATTTTATTAACACATAACTATGATGTATTTTTAAATTTAGTGTATTTTAATTATTTTATTTTAAACGATAGTAAATTTATTCTCAGAAATGATTTTTAAATATAAGACTTGCAGTTCAATTTCAGACATTAAATCTGTTATTTCTTTAGAAAATAATTCATTTGATATTTTTATAGAGTCTGTATTACCAGAAACGACGAAAATAGAAAGATGTATTTTAGGAATTGATGAAGCAGGACGTGGACCTGTTTTAGGTATACTAATTTTATTATAATTAAATTTGATTCTTAAGTTCTGTTATTTAACAATTTCCTTAATTATGTGCTCATGTTTTATTTTTATTTGTATATCATTATTACTTATTATTTTTGTTTGTTTAATAAGTTGTAATACTCATCTAATAAATACATGAATAAGACATGTCTATTCCATTAATATGTATCCGTTTATTACATTTTGGGGTATTTAAAAATTATATAACAACATTATTCTCTATGATTATATATATTAAATGTATATTAATATTACTGAATCACATAAATGTTATCTTAAATTACTGAGCAAGATAGTCTGATGCCTTAACTCTGTATTTAAATCTGTGATAGTATTTGAAGGAATTATGGCAACAACCAGATTTTACTTTTTGAAATCATTCAGGATAATGAAAATATATATATATTTATTTATTAAGGAATAATAGCAGGATACCTGTGTCATAACAGTTTTGTAAAATATAAAAGGTTTTTCATTAAATTAATGGAAAAAATATTTGATTATCTAATGAACAAATAAAATTGGTTTGTATAATAATATCTACCATAGACAAGTTAGTATCTAGAAATAATTAAGAATATAGGACCTTATTTTACTTTTATAGCAGTTCAACTAGAAATGCTTCGCATTTCTAGCAAAGAGAGAGATTCCAAAAGCCATCTCGTCATGGTTTTTCATATCCTCAAAAAATGTGCTTAAGAACCAAGTTATTCATTTGGAAGTGAGACAGGTAAATTTGTAACCTAAATCTACTGTGCACAGAGCCTTAATCTGTAAAAAGCCTAATATCATTTAAACTGACCTGATGCTGAGAGTACTTTTGGCAAAATATAGTAATTTGACCACACAATACTTCAGTGCTAATACTATACTAGGTGAGGGCAGTGGTATTAGTATAGAAATTGCCCTGTTGATATAGTTGAATAATTAATTGGTTCTTTAGCACATTTTTCAAGGTTATAAAGAACCCTGATGTGGCAGCGTCAAACTAAACTCAGATTCGGATTTAGTGACCCCTCAAACATAAAGTAAACATGGTCTGTTTATTCGCACTTTTCTTTCGTTTTTTTTTTGGTTACGTTTGATTAAGTCAAGTTAGGTCAGGCTAGTACAAGTATGGTTAGGCTTTTTTACAGGTTAAGGCTTTGCACACAGTAGATTTAGGTTACAAATTTTACTGTCTTACTTCCTAATGAATAACTTGGTTCTTAAGCACATTTTTTGAGGTTATGAAAAATTATGACTTTATGGCGTCAAACAAACCTCAGATTCGTATTCAGCAACCCTGCAAACATAAAGTAAACATGGTCTGTTTACTAGCACTTTTCATTAGATTTTTTTTGTGGAGCTGTGTTATTGATATACGGTTATGATTTTATTATAAGATATCTTTTCCTTTTTCAATAGGTTTTACAAAGTAATAGCTTTGTATTAAGGAATAAAACAAATATATTATATTTTAAATAGTAGTATTAAAGTATTATTTAAATCACAAAATTTTGATTACATATCATAAAGGAACTGTTACCATTTTTGTATATTTTACTATAGCATTTTAAACAAAATAATTAAAAACAGTTTTAAGTAGTAAGTAACACCTATAAATAGCTTGAACACATTTTCAGATAAAAAAATAATTATTAATATATAATTATCATAGGATTTCTTTTCCACATCGCTACAACAACAAGATAAATCTGTTTACTTATTTGTTTATTGCAACAAATAACAACACAAGATAAATTTCTTTCTGTAATAACTCTAAGTTTTGATTGCATTAATCGGGTTGTTGTGTCTAATTGTCAAGAATAATTTTCTTTATAAATTTTCATTAGAATGATTTTTGAAAAAAAAATGGATTTATCTGGTTGTTCCTGCAATCCTTTCATTTTTATTAATAAAAATAAATTTTTTTTTCTCATTTGAAAAAGTATATTTTACAGGTCCTATGGTTTATGGTACATCCTTTTGTTGTGCGGACAATCAAGAAATTTTAAAAGCTTTAGGATGTGCCGATTCAAAAGTATTAACTGAACAGGCACGGGATGATATTTTTGATGGCATAACTAAACAAAATAATTTACTTGGTTGGGCTGTTCATATAATATCACCAAATACAATTAGTAATTGTAATTTTAGAAGGTAGGCCATTACAAAAAAGTTAAAAAATATAACTTTTATTAAATAAATAAATATTTAATAAAATATTAAATATTAAAGACAAGATGACTTCCCTAGTACAATTAAATTAATGTGTAAACTGCATAGTGGTACATCTGTTTTAGTTAATAGTTAGGGCATTACAATGTCAATTTTTAAACATTTCATTAAGATTAAATGATATTATTTTAATGAAAAATCAATAAGCAATTAATTCCAATTAAAAATTTCTATTATATTATCTTTGTTGTGTCATGCCATTGAAAAAAGTGACTCCTTGACAAATAGTATGCTTCAATATGTATAAATGTATATTATTGTATTATTAAGTAAATTAATTTTAATTATCTGCATAAGCCCTCGCTGAGTATGCTTAGAAGGGTTCCCTAAAAATGATTAACATACCTAAAGTTTGTAATGCCATTTCAATAATTATTGCATTTATCATTTTAAAAATTATAACATAATAATAAACATATTTTATAGTATTATCTAGTATTTTATTATTATTATTATTTTAACTCGATCTAGAGCTTCTGCTGCTAAGTCATTAATATTATTTATTATTTGTTATACTAATAAAAAGGATGTATAATATTAGAAAGATTGATAAATATAAGTATACATATTTTGGAACCAGTATGTAGGGTGGAGTCTCACAGGTCTATTGATGTGAATATTTCAAGTCCACCCTTGGAAAAAATTTAAATTGGCTTATAATTTACTATTACTGAACTAAAATTATTTTTAAAATTAATTTTTCAGACAAAAATGTTCATTAAATGAGGTTTCTCATAATGCTGCTATTGGTCTAATTCAAAGAGTTCTAGACAGAGGTGTAAATCTAAGTGAGGTATATGTTGATACTGTCGGACCCGCTGAAAAATATGAAGTATGTGTCATCTATTTATTTTTTATTTAATTATATTATAATATAAGTGGTATTATATACACATTGAATATTAATATAGGTATATTGTTTAGTGGAGTCTAGATTCTTTGGACTATGGGTGTGTTAAAATAAATCATAACTATTGTACATAGATACAACTTTTAACATTAAATTTAAATTGTCTTATTAATAATTAATACAATTTATAATTATTTTAATTTTAATAAGAAAATAATTGTGTGGTCCTATTAACTATTATTGAGATATAATCCTGAAAACTTATATATGAGTGTAAATGTGATTAAGACCTTATTTTTACGATTAAATTGATTTATTCCATAGCTTATAATAATATATTAAATATTCAAGAATCAAAAATGTATTAGTTATATTATATTAGGAAGCATAATATTTTTTATTAATTTAAATGTATTATCACAAATATTTTTGTTTTTATATATTTAAATTGCTCTTCAATCTGTTTAGTATTTTTATAGCTTTAAATGTTTTCTATACAATTTTTTTTTTGTTATACTACCTTAAAGCACATTTTATTAAAAGAATAATAAATTTTAATCAATACAATTAAACTTTATTTATTAATGCAATATTCGCGATATAACTGATGTTTTAAAAGTATTCTGATTTTAGGCTAAACTTTCGGCAATATTTCCACAGTTAAAAATAAAAGTATCTAAAAAAGCTGATTCTTTATTTCCTATTGTGAGTGCTGCTAGTATTTGTGCTAAAGTAACACGTGATGCTGCTTTAAAAAATTGGAAATTTGTTGAAAAACCTGGAGAAATCATTGATTCAAATTGGGGTAGTGGCTATCCTGCTGGTATAGTATATTTGTTCAACTTTACTAGTTCATGAAATTTGTAGTAATATAATGTAATCTGATATTCCCTCAATCAATGTATTAAGCATACATTTTATTTAAATAATTTAATTATTTTTTTAACTTAAAAATTATTAGTGTCATTATTGGAATGAAATACTATTAAGAAAAATTTTTTCAGACCCTATTACTAAGGAGTACTTAACAAAAAATATAGATCCAGTTTTTGGATTTCCAAATATAGTAAGATTTTGTTGGTCTACTGCAGAAACAATTTTGAAAGATCACGCGGTACAAGTTGATTGGTATGTAAATATATTCATAGAAATCTTGACGCTTTCCCCTTCATTAAATTCTCATCATAGTTAAGATAAAATTTACTATACATATAAGTACATATATAATGTTTCAAAAGAATTAAAGGTCGTGTTGGATTTTTAAAATTACCTAATTATAAGATTGACTGGAAATTCATTTTCTATATGATTATTCTGCCTGAATATGTATTCATTCTATTTTAGGTCTGATGATGAAGAAGAAGATAATAAAAGTACTGTTCCAATAACATCATTTTTTACTCAGAATGGAAAGCAAGTTAAACAAAAGACAGCATTTTTTGATGACCGAGGTTTAGTAGTTACAACTAAGATTTAAATAAAATAAATAATGTTGGTAATATTTTAGCAATGTAATATACATAATTTAATTTTTTCATGTTATTACTACAGTATTGTTTGTATTAAAAATGTATTGTGTATTTCTGTCCTCAATATATTGAATATAATACATACTTTTATGATACAACCTTTTTTAATATGTTGAGAATTTCAATTATATTTTTTTCTGAAAATACTTTTTAACTGACAAAAATTTTAATTTTTCTTTCATTTACTGTAAAAATAGTAAGAATTGTGAAAAGTTGTCTTATATCATATTAAATAAAAATAAGTTAAAAATTGTTTAAGTTATAAATACCAAAATTACTGAAATTTAATTTATTTTTACATAATTAAATATTAATAATTTTATTTAGTTTGAACTTGAATTCATATCAATGCTGAGTACCTTTTCTACCTAATTGTGGAAAACTACTTTTTGGTTGAGTGGCATTAAATTTAGTAGCTATATATGTGAAAGGTTCAAACAAGGAAGTTCGATCTAAAGCATTTACTTCAAAATGTTTCATTTTTTCTCTTATTGACCAATGTGAAGCTCGACTTGTAGGACATTCCAATGTTGGAGCTTTAATATCAATTTCACTCATCTTATGACCAATGATAACGAAAAAAGCCTGTGAAATGTAAGAAATTATCAAAATGACATTCAATTAAAATTATATATCATTATTGTTTTTAATTACGTCTTTTTTCTCTTTATTTTTTTCAATTTCCTTTTTTAATGTCACTAAACAGTCAAAGGTTTCTGGTCTGTTTGTATCATATACTAGAATAAATGCATCTGCAATAGTTGCATATTGCTTAGCTATTTGTCCAAAAGTTAATACAAGAGAAGGATCGGGATTTGAGTATAATCCTACTTCTGGTAGTTGAGTAATATCTAATCCAGCTGTGTCATAAAATCTTACTTGCTCCCGAACACCTTTATCTGTTTCAATATATGCTTGATAGATATCCTCAATAGTAGGCCATAATTTCTGAATTAACATAAATATTTTTTTTAAAAACTTATTTTATAAGGATAATAATTTCTAGAGTTTACATAGTTTTTACTAAAATGTCCGTAAATTGCTTGTTCTAATATAGACGTTTTACCAACTCCTTTTACCCCCAAAACCACAACACGATAATTCTTTACCATCTTCCATAAATTAAAAATATTTTATGAAGTATTTTTTTTGATATTTTATTATTTTAAATAATTTCTACATTACTGATTTTTTTAGATTTCAAATGAAAAGAATTTTATCAAAAATATTAATATTGTTGTTATTGTGATAACAAATACCATTATAACATTTCATAATTAGAATCATGGCCATAGATCTTGTAAACATGAATAGGACATTCATAATTGAGGCCCTCGTGTTTTCGCGGTCCTGAACTGATATGAAATGAGGCAGTTTGCTTACATTTTAATTGTGATAAGCGCATAAGATACTATTTTTTAATTTTGTAATAAGTTATAAATTATAATTTATAACTTACATTATTATTATAAATTTCATTACTCATACTAATTATTTATTACTAACCATTAAATAATAAAAAAAAAATCTCATCATATAATAATACAAACAAATAGCTTCAATTTACTATCGCCATAGTCTTCACTGATAAAGCATAAATGTCCTATCCATGTTTTTAAGATCTATGGTCATGGCCTCATAAAATAAGGTCGGCGTACTTTACCGTCCCCTCTGTGATTCGATATTTTTATTGTGTCGTACACGTTTCAAATGTTGGCTGCAAAAGAGCTGTTTTTAGAGGAATTTTAGGTTATAACCTCAAATTCTCCTAAAAACAGTACTTCGAATAATTTCTAGAACGTTTTTGACTTAATAATCGGAACTCTGATAAGAACAAAATTCGCCGACCTTATCTACTAAGGCCGTGATTAGAGTGTTACATTTACGACTAGTTAATAATATTTCAATTTATAATTTTTTAAATTGAAATTCAATAGCTTAAAGCTACAAAGTTTCAAAGTGACATTTGAAAATTACTTTTATTATCAAAGGTAATTAATTTTACATGTATTGTATCAACTATAAAGAAGTTTCATTTGAAATTTATTAATTTTATAATTCAGGTATATATTATCCAACTAATATTTTTATATTTAATTAACAAGTTGTATTTAATAAAATAAATACAAATTTAACAATTTCTTCTACACTACTCGCTTATTTAACGTAGTTTGTATAGTTTGGTTGTAAATGTATCATGCCTTTTTTTTTCTTCAATTGACTTAATGTGGACCTCATTGGAACTGTCATAAGGCATTACTTTAGGGCAAAATGTATTATGCCTATGTTTTGCAAGTTTTGAGGTTTGATCCTGTTCCACTAAACTTTTTATGGTTGCCCATCCTCTCTAGCAAAAATATAAAGCGCCTTAGAAGTAAACTAGATATAAATTGTAAAAGAAATTTAATTTTCAATAACTTAGTTGTTTTAGTGTTCTTCATTATTTACAATTCCATGTTTTCTTCATCTTTTAGATAATATTTATTCCTACAAATTCCTTATTAACTTATTAGAATTTTCTATAAAGGTTAATATTTTTTTTTTCATATGTTTTTTTATACATATGTTTTTCTAGTAAAGTTGAAAAATTATAGTTATACATTTATTATAAGTCTTAGTATCTGGTATTACCTGGATAGAAGTTTTCGTAGATTAAATTGAGTGTAATTTGGTGTTGAAGTAGCTTTTAGACAAATACTTCGATTAGATTTTAATAAATATTAAATTGAAATTTATATAAATAAAATTAAAACTATATTAAAAATAGTATGTGTTTAGCGTTGATAATGGTAACATTGTTTCCGAAATACGTATACGCGACTTTTCATTAATTTTTTGTGACTTTGAGTTTAATATTTTTTAGTTTTTTTAAATTAATAATATTTTTAATATAGTTTTAATTTTACTTAATTAATTAGCCACAAGTGATCAATTTTTATTATGAAATTTATATAGTATAAAAATTTAATTTTGTCATTTTAACTATATTATATTATAGTAAAATTAAGATGAAATCAGTAATANAATTATACTTATTAAAATTTTTTTATTTATTTAAAGTCGAAAAAGTAATTTTTAAATTTGAGTTAGCTTAAATAACCAATTTTATCATGCAACAAAAGTCAACGAATAGTTGCCGAATGGGTAACACCTTGATCTATAACGCCTACGGAACGAGGTTCAAATCCGTTTGTGGCTTCTAAAATTTTGCATTTTTTTTTTGAGTTAAAATAGAATTTTCAAATCATTTGATANACAGTATTGTTTTGATGTTAATTACATAAAAATAAGTTCATCTGTATTTTTTTTAATTAGTTTTAACTAAAAAACATTATTGTAGGTATAAGCTACAATTTTTGTCAAAAATTTGCTATTATATAATAAAAATTGATCACTTGTGGCTAATTATTTAAAATTAAAATTATAGTTAAAACATTAATTTAAAATTAAAAACTATAAAAAAGTTTTAACTCAAAAAGCCACTCAAAAATTCGCGGATATGTATTTCAGGAACAATGTTACCATTATTGATGCTAAACACATACTAATACACATAAGTATGTGTATTAGTAAAAGTAACTTTTTTATGGCTTAATGAGTTTAATATTTTTAATATAATTTAAAAATATAAATTAAAAATATAAAGTTTATTTTTGTATTATTATTCAAATTATTTATTATTTTATTCTATTATAAGTATTTATATTTGTATTTTTTCTAGAAAAATGTCTGATGATGAAGAAATTACTTATGTTAAGAAACCTAAAACCATTCATTATGGATCTCTAGAAGATCAAGAACGGGTTCGTTTAGCAGCATTAAGCACATCTGAAAATGACGAGGAACCAAAATCAAGTGGAAATATCAACATTTCAAATGGTAAATTTAACTTAAATTATATTTTAACTCAATTACATTAAAAATTCATCAATTATTTTTATAGAGTACTTTGATTTGGAAGATGCTATGTCCAAAGATAAACAAGCTTTGTTAGAAGAGTTTGAAAGAAAGAAAAAAGCTAGGCAAGTGCAAGTATCTACAGACGATGATGATGTTAAAAAAAGTCTAAGAAAATTGGATCAACCTATTTGCTTATTTAGTGAAGGTCCAGCTGAAAGAAGAAACAGATTACGTGAATTATTATCCAGGTAATATTTTACAAAAATCTATATTGCTTAATTAACTAAGAAAAAGTATCTTATTTTATTAATAAGTGTATTATTTATCTTTGGTATAAAGCTAAAAAAGTATGAATTCTGTTGCTATTATTTATCAGATTTTACAGATTTTTCTTAACAATACATTAAAGTTGTAGCTGAAAATATTACCTTCAAAAGTAAAAGAAAACATTTTTTTTTTAGTATTTTATCTACTTTCTACATTTGAAAAATAAGCATCATTTATGAATTATAGTGTACATTTTATTTAATAATAAATAAAAAAACCTCCTAATTGAAGTGCATAAGCACAGTGGTTTAATCAAAAAATAATTTCGGGGAATTTCTTTTTTTCTTATGAAACATTTTAGCTTCGATGCGAAGCTGAGAAGGTATTAGTTTTACTATAATGTGTTTTTTTTTTTGTGTCTTTTACCACTTTTTCTCAGCTCTTACCAAACCCCGATTTCTTTCAACGATATGTCAAAAATTCACCAATTGTATCTAGTCGAAAACATTACACTCAAAAATTTTAAAAATTTCCCTTGTTCCCTGTAGTAATAGGGGAAATCTCAAAAAAAATTTAAAATTTCAAAATAGCTAATTTGCGACATTTTTTCACTTTTTTTTTACTTATAACTTTTTTAAAAATGACCAAATCAATATAATTTATCTTTATATAGATACGTGTGGCACTTACTTATAATTTTGTATTTTTTTTTTTAAATTCTGTCCTCTTACCTGAACAAAGGGGGGATTTAAAATGACAACTTTTTCAACTTAATTTTTGAAAGTCCTCACTGTGCCACTACTCCACTGTGATGGGTTTTTTTTTTACTCTACATCTCTATTTAAGAATAATTGAAGCAAAAAAAAAAGGTTATCTACTAAAAAATTCAAACATTATTAATATTCTTGCGGGGTTACAATTTTTTAAGCTCCCCATCCCTTAGCTGTGTCAAGAAGGCTAGTAAAATACAATTGAGATTAAAATTACAAGCTAAATCCAACATTATAAATGAAAATATTTTTAAGTAATATAATTAGTATATATAATAAACTAATTATAATTTTTTTGTAAGTTGGAAAAATTTATTTTTATTAGAACACCATGTAATTTATGTTCAATCCAATTAATTTTTTATTTTGTTTATCATCTCATATTTTGGATTTAAGTGTATGTTAATCTGGACTTCGTTCTATTCAATCATATTCGTCTGTTTTTTTTTTTTCAATAATATTATTTACTATTATTTATCATTTTAGAGTGGGAGAAGATATTATTTTAAAAAAACCCGAAGAAGAGAAAGAAAAAAGACAGCAAATTAAAGATCAAGACACTACATGGTACCATGAAGGACCCCCATCATTATTAGATGCTCGATTATTTATAGCTGGTATGAAATACAAATTAAAATAAAATTGATTTAAGACTTTTAAATTGTTAATTATAAAGCCTGGCATATTTTTTAAATGCAACTTTTAATTTTATAATTTAATTTAATTCCAAGCTTGACTTAAATTGACATAGACTTTAAAATGTAATAAATATTAAAACCCAAGTAATTTTACATTTTTATAATATGACTGATATCAAAATTTAAAGTAAATCATTACTCTTATATCATATTATCCTAATCAAAAAGCTAAAGTTTATTTATAATTATCATAAATTTTGAATGTTAAATTACATTTGTTCATAGTAGCTATCCTATAGATAACTTTTAGGGGGATGGGTAGTGAGTTTTTTCAAAAGCTGGTGGACAATAAACAAAATTAAATAAAATATTTTTCAATATATTCTTAAAATTCTGACCACTAATGTATTAAGTGAATGTTTGGTGTGAACCCATCCCCTAATAGTTCTATGAAATTGCTATTGCTTGTTAATTTGTAATACATTGTTGACTGAAATGTTATTAGTGATTTGAATAAAATTGTTATTTATTATTTATTAATGTTCAACTTCCTCTCTAAAAATAATTGCTTGTGCCATATAGCCGAATAAACATGATATTTTTTGATAAAATTATTATATTTTATTTTTAATTACTTTTTTTCAGAGTTTTCCTTACTGAGATCACATTTTAGGTTAGAAAAATTAAGAGAAGAAGCTAGTATTCCTGAATCTACATTAACTGCTCGTTTGCAAGATTTACATAAATATACTACTTCTTTATCAATATATTGCAGTCAAATTGGTGATACAAGACCTATATCTTACTGCAGATTCAGCCCAGATTCTCAATTTATAGCCACATCTTCTTGGTAAATTAAAAAAAATTTTATTTATTCTCAGATTGATTTTATTTATTTTCTTTTTCTCAGGAGTGGTTTGTGTAAACTATGGTCAGTTCCTGACTGTAATTTAGTTAAAACTTTTAGAGGTCATAATTGTAATGTTTGTTGTATTACATTCAATCCAAATGCAAATTCTTGTGAGAATGGTTGCGATCTTGTATCATGCGCTAGTGATGGTTCGGTGAAATTGTGGTCAATGGATAGGTATATTATATACAAATATCAATAAATAAATAAATATAACAATAAAAATAAAGTATATCAAGAGTAATATCACATAGAAAAATATGGCTTATCCTGAATACAACAACAACCCTGTACATTTAAAATATTGTATGTTGTGGTTTAACTGCAGTTAAAAAAAAAATAATATTGTAATACTAATCATAATAATAAGTAATTAAATTTTTATTTTGTTGGTAGATAATATGTTAATTATTCATCGAGATAACTATTAATGGTTTAATAGTTTGTAGATTTTAGTAAATATATCTTTAGCTATAATTATTACTTATTACAAAATAAAAATTTAGCAAAAAAGAAGAGCCAATTGCTGATCTTGAAGGTCATGCTCCATTTAGAGTATCACGAGCAATTTTTCACCCATCAGGAAGATTTTTGGGTACATGTTGTCATGATAATTCATGGCGTTTATGGGATTTAGAACAAGCAGAAGAAGTGCTTCATCAGGAAGGTCATTGTAAACCAGTTTATTGTATGTCATTCCAATGTGATGGTTCAATAGTAGCTACAGGGTAAACATATGTGTTATAATATATTGTAATAATATTAAATTAACCATAATTTATAGAGGTTTAGATGCATTTGGTCGAGTTTGGGATTTGCGTACTGGCAGATGTATCATGTTTATGGAAGGCCATTTAAAATCTATCTACAGTCTTGATTTTTCTCCTAATGGGTAATTTATCAATTTTTTTTTTATAATTATTATAATTGAATGCTGGGGCATAATTTGAAGAATCATTTGTAGCAAGCAATTGCTAGTGTTGTATAATCTCTGAAAATTTAGTACTAGGGAAAAGTTGAAAATTTTTATTTAATAGCTTTAAATTTACTATTTTCTTAGTTTAATAAAAAGTAATATGAAGAATAAGAAAATATGACTAAATAATGACACAGATCGATCACTTGTTCAAGACTGGCGAGTTTCTGAAAAGTAGTTTATAAATTAATAGTTTTGACATTAAGCAATAAGGAATCGTAAAATGGATGTTAAACATTATTCAATAAACAAATTAAATATTTGAACTAATTTTTATAAAAATAATTTTTTTATAGTATTTAGTATTTTATTTTAAAAAGTATTTAACAAAAAATACTATAAAAAAAAATTAAGTAGTCGTTAAAAGTAAATAAAAAAAAAAAAGATAAATTGAGTTTACATAAAATATAAATATCTCTGCTAAGCTAAAAGGTTTATCTTAAGTTGAATTTTTAATTTATTTACTCATTTATGTCTAATTTCGTATTTTACTAATTTTGACAACATAATTCAATTATTTTATTAAATATCTTGTATTAAAAGATATAGAGTTTAAATTTATTTGATTATCTTGAAAATCTGCACTGGTTGTAGTATAAACAATGAATATTAGTATTAATTAATACATCAAGACAGAGATAAGCAATTAGTTTATATAGCAGGCCAATTGGTTAAACACATTTCTTTAGGACCAGAAATATAACAAATAAAGGGTGATTGACTAACTATGTTTCATGATTTTTCTTTAAAAATATTAGTATTATCATAAATGTAATTATTTTATTTGTTATTATAAATCTTTGTTGAGCTACTTGTCAAGATGTATAATGATTCCATCTTTATCCCTTAAATCAACATCAACTTTAGTTTTTCAAATAGCAACCTAGTTTTTTTTTTATTAATACGTTGATGGACAAAATCATATATTACTGTTATGACAGTATTGTTAAAATTTGACTTCTGGGGTCACTTTTAAATATTACTGCTATAACAGTGGTATAAAAACTATTCTAAAGATGTCATTACTGATATAGCAGTAATATTTTCAATGATTTCTTATGAAAGAGGAGGTTGTTCTGACACCATGCATCTCATAAACCAGTGGACACTTTATTTTTAGCTAAATCATATCATTAACTGTCCATCAACATGTTAATCTTATTTAGCAATAGTATTCTTGTAAATACAGTAAAATTAATATTTAGTGTACCGATAATAATTACCGGTTTATCGTACCACAACGGGAAAAACTTAAGTATGCTTGCTCCTCACTGACGTGAGTAATATTCACATCCCCTAAACTTTAATGAATCATAGATCGCTGATTATTGAATAAAATACAGACACAATGCTGAAAATACAAAATAAAATAAACTTTGGTGTTAAATGTTTTTGATGGTACAACTTTTTATCCTCTGGGAGCTAGATTTATGTTACACTTAATGATACTAGTTTATGTAATGTTTAGATACCAATTAGCTACTGGTAGTGAAGATAATACTTGTCGTATTTGGGATATTAGGAAAAGAGCTTGTCTTTATACTATACCTGCACATATGAATCTTGTTTCCGGATTAAGATATCAGCCTGATGGTGGTCATTTCATTGTTACCTCCTCTTATGATAATACCATTAAAGTAACAAATATAGTGGTACAATTTAATATTTTTACTTAATTTTTATTTATATATTTCCAGATTTGGGCAAATAAAACTTGGCAAATGTTAAAAACCTTATCTGGACATGATAATAAAATTATGGGTGTGGATATATCACCTGATTCGAAATTTATAGCTTCTTCATCTTATGATCGTACATTTAAATTATGGGCTCCAGAATACTCAAGTTAAAACAATTATTATTCATTAAGTAACTAAATAATTTGTATTTATGTTTTGTGAAATATATAAAATAGATTATTTTTATATAAAAAAAATAAACTTAATAATAAACAAAAATTTTTTATATAATATATTTATTTTATGTTTCTTATTTTTGCTATTACTGCTGCTATTTTTGAGGAAGCAATTGATGATGACTTTAAATTATATTCTTCACTTGGTAATTTGAGTAAATTCATAATTTGACTAATTGTATCAGTAAGTTTAACTCCCAATTCTTCAAGAACACATCCTAAGTATTCTAAAAAAATTATTAATATAACAATTTTTCTGTTGTAATTATATATTAATTAATTATATAAAAGAATAATATATATAGCATTAAATAGAGGTTTCAAATTATATTGATACTTAAATATCAATATCGTAAACATTTTTTAGCTAATTTCGTTATAAATTTCAAATATACAATTTTTTAATTGCCAACATTAATATTTATGTAAATATCATAATATAACAAATAATTTTAATATATTAATTGAAATATTGATTAAAATAATTTATTTTAATTATTGATTATTTAATTGATTTTTCTAATCATAAGCAATCTTTTGATAAATCATTATTTTTAAATCTATTAAATAGATTGCTACGATATATTCTCCAAAATTAATTTTAAAATATCAACTCTGCTTACATGCTCAACTATTATTTTCTTTCATTTCTAACTAAACTACTAACATTTTAAGTTCACTGATAAACCAATGTCTTATGAGGCCAACACTAGCATGTCATTTTCTATTTAGATGAATATATAATCTAAATCTTTAATGTGTTATATATACGATATATTTCTGTTATTTAATTTAAATATTAGAATTTTTAGTACTATTATACACATTCAATAATTAGTTAATAATTTTACTTATTGTAAAAGGGATTTAGTCCACAACTTTATTCATAATAAAGAAATATGGGATGGACATGGAGCACATTCCAATTACAAATAAAATTTTATTTAGAGTCATACCTTTATACAATACTATATGTATATTGTAATATTGATTGTTTTTTGCATTATAATAAAATATCACAAAAAACATTATCAATATTATATTATTTAAAACACTAATATTTATAATAAATATAATAATTACCTATATCTGCTGACAAATGTGAAGAAGCTACATTGTTTAGGTCTTTAAGAGATTGTATTTGCTTTACAAATACATCACAAGTGTTATTTGATAATATTCTTAATAACACATTAGTATAACTTTCCTCCTGATTAGCATCAGAATACCTCTGATCGGATAAAGTTAATGCTGTAGTTATTGATTCATTTTCTCTCATAAAAAAAGGGTCCACATGTTGAGGAAGTGTAATAAGATATTGTCCTATCTTAAGATAAAAAAAAATATTAATATATTAGATGGAATTGTATTAATTCCTATTTTTACAGTGTAATACCTGGGTAATATATTCTCCTGGTGCCAATCTATATGCATCAGAATAATTATCATTGCTAAATTTTATTTTATTTACTTGTTCTAAGTAATGAGAAATTGGTCGAAATGATATTTTATAAAAGGTTTGGTAAATATGTGAACATAATCTCTCTACTCCTTGAATTGTTTCTCTGAATAACTTCCATTCACTTTTAACTAATTATAAATAAATACTTATTAATTTTATTAATGATTAAAATATATTACTACTATAATATTCTACATAATTGTGATAAAAACTGTCACTTGACATTGTAGTGATTTATATAGATTATAATATAATAATATTAATAGTCCAAATTTTACTGTATTAAAGGTGATACTAGTTAAACTATTATATGAGTAATATAAAAAGTTGATTGAAAATAAACTTTATTATTTTAGTGGGAAATTTTGGCAGATAACAGTTTTTGAAACAATGCTGCAGAATTATTATAGTATTAATAAACATGTATACCATCTTTGAGAAAGCTGATAATAGTTTGAAGTTCTCTTTGTTTATCTTCTGTAAGTAAGTATTTAGAAGCATTTAAAGCACGATTTTCATTTGTTATTAGAAAACATTTAAATTCTGATTCCATTAGATATAATTCCCTTAAAAACTCTCCTAAGAATGATAAAATTCATATGAAATATGTATTTGGCCAATAATATGTAAAATATGTAATGTACTATGATTATTTTTTGTAATTAAAAAAATATACATTAGTAACTCATTTAATAGTTCCTCACTGTTATGCATCATCATCTAATGTCTTACATTCGAGTAGATTACCCAAAATAGTTGGTAAAAGGGCTAATGAAAAAATCAAAATCTACAGCTATTTATAAGTTTAATAATTACCAGTAGACTGTAAAAAATTTAAACAAACTTGGAACACGTCCCAATTTTCACCAATTTTAATATTAGCTAAAATTTTTTTCAGTATTTCTTTTCCTCCTTCAATTAAACTAGAAAAAATTTTCTATAAAAAAAAAATAGTAATTAAATTATAAACTTGGCTTCTATGAGAACATGTTTTGATTACTTACATTAATTGCAAATACCATTCCTGGAAAAGTACAATTATTAAAAATTGCACATCTACGCCTAGCTTCTTCTGATGCTCTAAAGCATGTCAATTGTGTTTGAGCAAACTCTTGCACTATATCAACTAAATCATTGCTAATAAATTTAATTTCTGTAATTTTTTTGGAATGCTCATACTCCAAATCTTTATAAGATGCAATTTGTGGAATTAAAGGTCTATAAATATTAATGAGAACATCATTCCAATTAAAAGTATCATCTATAACAAAATAAACTTCTTAAAATAAATTTAAATTATGAATTTATGAATATTTATTTAATACTTAATTATATAAAAATAAAAACATTAGGAATATTTGATAGCGATACTCTGTAAATCTAAACTTACAATGAAAATTTTAGTAATATATATTTATTATTTTGATCATTAAACTATATCTAATCATGATTATGCATTTTATTAACTATGGAGATCATTTGAAAAAAAAAATTATGATAAATTAATTTAATATATGTAATATTATAAGTAAAAAACAGCTAACATTTTCACTATAAAAACACAAAATAAACAAAAATTATTGTAAAAAATCATATAACAATTTTATTGATTGAGACTTAAATGTTAAACAATTTTAAAACTCATACTTATTTTTGAATCATTTTGAATGTTTTTAACAAATATTTCCGTAACAGAATATAAATCCAAAAGCATTATCAATGGCGCATTGTTATTTTTCATTGAAATATCAACTAATTCAAACATTGGTAATTCTAAAGTATTAAATAAATCTCCATATGACTGAATCAACAGTGCTTCAATAGCTGGTATTTCATCAATATTAAATAATTTTTTGTAAAGAATAATCTATAGATAATATGTGTATTTATATATATTTGATGAAAAAATATAGTTAAGCAAAATAAATTACTTGTTGTCTTTTGCATTCAATCAAAGATTCATAAAAATTTTCAAAAAATATTACAGGATTTAAAGTACATTTCTTATCATAAATTTTTGACGACCATTTTTTGCGTAACATATTTTTATTACACTTAATGTAGTACTTGATAATCTGATCATGCTTATCCAATTCCGTAAATATTTGAACAAATCGTTTTGATTCTTCTAAATATGTTTAAATATTTTTATATTAACTTTAACTTAATATCAATTTGTAAAATTATAGCATAGTTCATACATTTTGACAATTAATTTGTACATTTAAAAATAGCAAACATTCATACAAATTAAAACATGAAACAGAACATTATGTAAATCATTTTTTTTTAATTATCCTCAAGTAATTATTTTTGTTAATGAAACTTCAATATTTAAGAGTAAATTAAATAAATCTTCACATCATTAAATTAAAAAAAAAAAAATGAAAGGTCCTATACAAAAATCTAAATGATATTAGTATTACTCTGTGTATTAGACATCTATTTTGGTATTAATATTAGCTTTATTGGTAGATGGTAATGCTAAATATATAATATAGTTGTATTAAAAATTTGGAAACTTTATCTTTTTAAAAAAAATTAAAAGATATGTATTAAAAAAAAGAAAGTAGATTAAATCAGTCATTGTAAAAGACCCTATCATTGATATAATCTAGTTTTATTTTTTCAGTATACAAAAATAAATGATAACACAATTTTACCTATATTTTCACTCTCAAAAGCTTCATTCAGCATTGGAGTTAATATAATTTCTAGTTTATTTTTTAGTTCTTCTAACTGATTTTTTCTTTTGTCATAATCAGAAACATTTTTTAACACTGTTAATGATTTTTGCATCTTAGCTATTCTTTTTGTAACTTTTTCTAATTCTTCATTTTCAATAAGCTGAATAATATTTTTTTAAATTTATTCAGTTTAAAGCTCTTTTTAAATAATGATTAATTTACTATTATTTTTTCTTACAATCTCAATATCAGCTATTAGTTTTGTCCAATTATCTGCTTCTTCTAAAGCATGTTTTGTAACTTCCATTTTACATTTAATATCATCAAATATTTGCAATTTCGTTAATGATTCTCCAGTATTATTCTTAATCTAAAGAACAATTTTTTTTTAATTAATACATTAAATGGAAAGATATTTGAAAGTGTTCATCAATTTTATACTAGCTTGAAATCACTAAATTCAGTTGTTTAATACCAAAAGAATCTAGAGATTTAAATCAAAGACTATAAATACATCTGATAAATAAAATATCAAATTTTTATTAAAAAAAACTCCCTGTATTTTAAGAATTGAAATAAGTTAGAATGGACTTAAAATAACAGTTACAGAATTTATTTCTTGTTTTAAATCAGTGATTTTTTGTTTTATGTTAGTTGCTTGATCTTCAAATTTCTCAACATCATTAATAACTTTTGGTAAAGAAAATAAAACTTGTTCAGTAGATTCATCTAATACTTCTTGAACTTGTTCTACACAGAGTTGCAATTTTTTTAACATTGATGGTATAACCTAAAATAAAAAACATTTTAATTTATTGAAACAGAAAGTAGTTGATAAATAATTAAAATGACAATATATATATATATATATAAAGATAGTATATATTAAGANTAATTTATTGAAACAGAAAGTAGTTGATAAATAATTAAAATGACAATATATATATATATATAAAGATAGTATATATTAAGATAAATCAGATTGTAACACTCATGTAAATACCATGTTTGGACTTATTTTTAAAAATTGACTTTTATTTATTTATTTTTTATATAACTAGACAGAAGAAATAAAGGTATGGATATTTCATTGGAAAATTTTGTATCAAAACATATCTCAAAGAAAAATTTTATCTTCTGTTGCACTTAACATGTCATTATTATGGCAAATAATCTATATATTTTTTTCTGTATCAATACCAAATAGCTGTAATTGTCAGCTATTTGGTATTGCTTTAAGTGTTGCAATATATAAATAAATTAATAAATAACAGTAAAGTAAAAAAAAAAAAAAAAATACTTATGTTATTCAAAGCATAATTTAAGAGTATTTTATTAGTATAAATATATTACAAGCCTAAATAAAAAAATCTTGCAAATCAATAAAACAAAATTAAAAAATATAAAAATCATTAATTAAAACACTTCTAAGATTAAGCAGAACTAAAACTTATAAGATAGTGTCAATTAAAAAAAGGTAATTAAATTTTTAAAATTAAATATATTAAAAAAAAGAAAAATTAATTTAAAAAGTAATTGGAAATATTAATATTGATTAATACTAATTAATAATTATTAATACTTCTCGACATTCATTAGGAGGTTTTTCTGTTAGTTTGTCATTGATCCAATTCACAACATCAAAATCTTTTTCAGAAAATGGTGATATATTCTAAAAAAAAAAGAAAGATCATTAAAATGTTTGCAAAATCTTCATAATAACTAATTTTCATAATTCATAATTCAACTAATTGTATTTAAAATAAATTACCATTTTAATAAAATCAAAAACTCTTTTTAATACAAAAATGTTTGCTTTAAATTATGTAAACATTTGACTTGAAATTTACGTTTGAAAAAAATTAAATTAACTGATAAAACAAATGATACTATAATCACAAAATAGATAATACTTTATCTATTGTGTGCAGTAATCTTGCAGTAATTTTGCGATATGAGGACAGCTGATGTGATCGTAGAGGACGTGGGAGATCGTGTCAAGTGGAAGTTTAGGATAAGGGTGGCCGACCCTAAGTAGTTGGGATTAAGGCAAAGAAGAAGAAGAAAATGATTGTTTGCAGTAATCTTAAGAGGACATTATACAGTCAATTTTAGAGCGTAAAAACATGTCTTCTTAAAATGCATTTTACAGGTTAAGTACTGCACTTAGAGCAATAACACCCATTATAAAAACGAAAGAAAACAATATTTTGGAGATGATTTCATATTCGTTTTTGGATATATTGTATTAGTAAAGAGTTATAATTGATTGTAGTTTAATAAAAAAGTACATTTTCAAATTCAATTATTAAGTTTAATATTAGATTAATCCCAAAATGGAAATGAGATTGCCTTCGATATATTGTCCTCTTTCAAATTTTTAGTAGGCATTAAAGCCATAAATGTAATACAGAGTGAGTAATATGCATTCTTTTAAGATATGTTTAAGACCACTTTTGTAGATGTTTTTGTCGTCTAGTGCTACCCCTATCGATTATATTTTTAAATTATTGGCAGATGATGGTGCGGCGTGCAGTGTCGCTCGATATGTCACCAAAAACGTTAATATTTCTAGTTTCGATGCGAAATCTAGAATGTATTAGTTTTACTATGAAGTTTTTTTTTTGTGTTCGTTACCACTTTTTCTCAGCTGTTACTTTTTTAATTACTTACTTAATTTTCATGAACAACATGTCAAGAGATTACAAATCGTATCACGTTGAAGACAAAGCTCTCGAAAATTAAAAAAATTTTCCCCGTAAATTGAGTAAATCTCAAAATAATTATGACTTTTGATATCAACAAATTTTGACATTTTTCATTCTTTTTTTGATAAAAATACCTATAACTTTTTGAAAAATAATTTTATATTATAAATATCTTAGATATATTTCTTTCATTTGGTGTATTTTTTTTAACCTAGGTGTTTGGTTTTTTGACTGTGCACAAGCCTTGAAAAATCGGAAATGTACGCGTAATGATACTTGTCAGAGTCACCGATGTACAACAGGTCAAAATGATTCTGTTGCTCTTGGTCGGCGACTCTTAGAGGATACACCAACCACTTCATCTTAACGTCGTCTCGTTCCAAGCCGTACACATTGACAGACACGTTAGGGTTTCGTCGCTCAAATATTTTAATTTGGGACACAGGTGTGGGGAACGTCAACCTCGTGAAATCATACCTGTGTTCCTCGTTAAAATATTTTCGATCAACGCGATATTTGTGGTCTCCCTTGACGTGTCTCGCCAAAATGGAACACTTGAAGCAAGACTGGTCGATATTCTGTGGGTTGATGATTGCTTTTCTTTGATTAATCTCTGGTGGGACAGGAATAAATGATGAGCCGGCGAGGGGCGTATACTTGTATACGCTGAGCATAAGGCCGTCGATATGCGTTAGCGTGAATCCGCTACCCCTACCCGAGTACGCGTCTTCCTCGGCAAGCATAACCTCAAAATCTTCATCGACCGCACACCCGATATCCGTATCGGATAGCAATGCCCTAGCCCCTGTCTTGAAAGCACGGTCTTCAGACGGTGCTTCTGATCGCGGTATATGGTATGTGGCCTCCAATTTGAGATTATACTTGATCGGACGGTTACCTACGATTTCAGCGAGTCTGGCCACCAGCTCGGGTTTAACGGCGCGCAGAAAATCTCGATAGCTCGCGAAATTTTCCACGTTCTTCCGATAAAACCAAACGGCTCCTCGCTCCAATGCGGAATCGATCTCGGTGAAATCACTGGTATCCGTCAATTGCATACGTAACCTTTTCGACCTAATCGCGCTGTTGTTGGTCCTACTACGCTTAGCCGCCTGACGTGATGAAACAGATGTCGCGGAAGTAGCTTTAATCAAAAATGAAATAAATTATTTATTTATTGGAAAAAAATAAATAAAAAAGTAGGGGTGGTAAAATTAAAGAGATATTAAAATGTTAAAAAATCTACATGCCTGTTACAGAAGACAATTGCTGGTTCATGATTTTTTATTTGTGCGTGTAAAATATTAAAATAATAAATTTATAGTTTTCAAATAATCAACTGTGCGTTAACATCAATTAAACACGAATGTGACAGGATACAGAGCGTTTAACCGGTTATATAGTAAAATAACAGAATGCGTAGGCGTGAAAAAAGACAACGTTGCCATTTTTCTCATAAAATGGATACAACAGTGACCATTAATATATTGTAACATCTTTGGATATATGATTACCTAAGCGTCTGACATCCGATGATAAGATTCATACAACAATAATCATTACTGTGCGATGACCTCTTTAATGTTTGAATTATGCTGACCTAAGCGTCTGGTAACCGATGATAACATTCTTAGAAATTATAATGTCATAACGACAGACGTCGTCTTTGTTCTCATAAAATGCTGGCGCCTATGAACGTTATAATATAGTAATACATTTGATGTCTGGAATATGCTGACCTAAGCGTCTGGTAACCAACGATAAAATACTATGTAAAAATTAAATGCATACAACAGTGATTATTACTGTATGGCGACATCTTTGATGTTTAAAATATGCTTACCTAAGTGTCTGGTAGCCAATGATAAATTTGATGAAGGGTGAAGGGGTGAGGCGCGGGGGGCTTAGAACTCTCTATTTTACCCTACTTGTGTGTATGTGTGAGTTAATTTATTTATCTTTAAAGTGTAATGTATATTAATATACAAGCGATAGAGTAGGTAATTGATTTGACGCTATATTGTTTATACCCAACTAAACGCTAAATTGTACATTCCCAAACATCAATCATATTATGTCAATTGCCACCGGAATTTCTGGTAATCTTTTTCTTTGCCTTAATCCCAACTACTTGGGGTCGGCCACCCTTATCCTAAGCTTCCACTTGACACGATCTCCCACATCTTCTACGCTCACATCAGCTGTCCTCAAATCGCATTCAATAGCATCCCTCCATCTCTTTTTTGGTCTTCCTCTATCTCTTCTTCCTTCAACATTCATTTCTATAACTGTTCTTACAGCTTCCGATTCTTCTCTCCTCATAACATGACTAAACAATCTAAGTCTATTTTCTGTCATCTTATCCACGATTGACGCAACACCTATACTTCCTCTTATATGCTCGTTCCTTATCCTATCTTCTCTAGTCACTCCACTCATCCAACTAAGCATTCTCATCTCTGCTACACTTATTCTCTGCTCTACTTTCTTATCAACCGCCCAACACTATGAACCATACATCATAGCTGGCCTCACAATTTCATACTAAATTTAAAAACTATAATTAGTATTTATTCATATATTATATTTTAAAATCAAAGAACTACTAATCAGGATATAATTAAAGAAATAAGAGTTGATGTTGCTTTTGGAATAATCCACCAATTTCTCTAAATGAAACACTATCTACAGATTTTCATCGAAACGTTTCTTATGATAGTGATTTTAATCACTGTCAGATATCATCTATACTTGTCCCATCTATGCCACGCCCACACTGTGTCTCGACCCCGCTGAGCTATCGTTTTTTTATTTTGGTTATCTTTAGTTATACATTATTCTTGAATTATTAATTATGTAATACTTTTTAAGTTCATCCCTTATGCCTGGTAAGGGTGTTAACTTTGTTTTTTTAAATGGGAACACATATTTTGAATTTAATAAAATGTTTGAGTTTTTAATTTAATAGTAAATGGCATTTGATGTTTAGTATAACTTTAATTGTTTATTAGATATAAACATTTAAAATTTTTAATTTTTGAGTTAATATACAATGTATATTATACATGTGTAATACACAAAGGATTACAAATCCAGGTAGCTTATTAGTTTTTATGAGATCGATATTAGCAGGTACACAGCATTGTTATTATCAATGGTAGTAAGGCACGTTGTTGTGAGTTTATAAATATATTAATTGACAATACAGAAAGTATATGTATTGATATTCATAATTGATAATAAACAATACGTGCCTGTGACAGCAATGTTATAAAAAAGTTCATCTATTGCTTTAAATTTCAATGCTTAATTCATAAAAAAAATTTATAAGATTTATTTACATAATTTAATTTATATTTTAAATTTAAGCACCTAGTTCATTTAGTTTTTACGGTGTTGATAAAAACATTTTTTCGGTAATTGGATCAAATTTCAATCTCAGTTGAAAATACTTTTCTATAATTACTCTTCTAACATAAACATTAAGTTTTCTGGTTATAAATTTAAAAAATGATAATTTTACGTCATTGCCAATAATTTCATTATACTCTGAACTCATTCATTCCATAAATAATTCGTATCATACGGATAATATTCACAATGTTGTTCAGCTTCATCGTTTACAATACTTATTTTTACTACAAATATTTTATGAAGTTATTTCTATCACCAGTAACCCATGGTTTCTTGTGTAATAAATCTAAAGCATTCATGGCACCTTTCATTAATGTTACCATTGGAACAAATAATATTGATATTATTTATACGAGTTACAAATGATTCCATTTATTATGTCATTTACTTTAAATATTTTTTTTGAACATTATGTATGACGAAAGAGAGATATTGTAAAACTTTTGAGTACAGTAGGGTCTCGATAATCCGAACACAGGCTAATCCGAATGAGCTTGAGAATTATCTTATTGCTATAATATGTACATATTTATTTATAAATAATATATTCCGGTTATAAAATTTTTCGATTATGTTTGTACATCCGACATTGCACATGTACGTCGTTTAGATATGATACATTAGATATGAACATTGATTACATACATTCGTCAGTTGAGTGTCATACTGCATAAAGATTGCTTTACACTGCGTATTTGTAACATTTATTAGCGTATTTTCTTAAAAAGGCTCCACGTAAGCATGTTGCATTAAAATTACAGGATAAGTTAGAAGTTATAAAATTAATTAACAAAGGGACCAGCTACAGTACTATTTCAAGACAATTTTGGATAGGTGTATCTACCATCAGTGATATTAAAAAAACAAGGAAAAAATAGAGAAGTTTGTCATTGAAACGGAAAATGGTCCAGGTAAGCATAAAACGTTGAAACAACCAGAAAATCCAAATGTTGAGAGTGCAGTCAGAGTTAACTTGGTAGCAGCTTTGAAAAAAATCAATCTTAAAGATGTTGTTTTTAATTTGGCTAATTGTTGGTTATCTGTCTCGTCACATCTGATTAAAATGTCATGGAAATATCTTAGTCCACAACTGGTGGATGTGAACGAAACCAATGAAGTTCAGGGGGAAAACATTATCCTTACCCCACTTTTAGACAAGTTGGCTCCAAACACAGCCATCACTGAGGATGAAATTCAACAGTGGGCATCTGGGGGCTGCGATGAAGAGATACAACACTAGGAAATTTTAACTGATGATGAAATCATACATGCCGTGACCAAAGAGGATATTGAGAAGGAAGAAGATGATGAATTTTTGCCCCCTTCAAAAATATCTGCTTAGATGACATTATAGCGTTAAATACGGCCATACAGTGGGCTGAGCAAAACGATGAAAGCTGTGAAGTACTTATGTTGCTTAGACGTTTATGGGACAAGGCATACCAATCCATAATAGAAACCTGTGTACAAAAAAAAATAAATCAATATTTTAAATAGTAAGGTTGGTTGCGTATACAGTCATATGGTGACTTGTTGTGACCGCCCCATCAATATGTGATTGACCGCTGATAAAAATAATTAAACGAGTTCCACGCGACTCGTTAAAACGAGTTAGTATTATTCTTTTCGCAATTAAAAACACTCGCTCGAGTATCGTTGATACCAAACTGAACGGTATATTATCGTTTCGTTTTTTTTCTTATTTTGTGTTTTTTTAAAGCATCGCAATGGTGTATACGCGCATAGTTTCGCATACGCCAAAATTCGCCATCGTCGGGACGAGTTAACTTCATTTCCACGCTGTGGAACGCCTTCAGTACCAAGTCTCCTGTAATTCGGAATCCAGCCGCAAACCAGGTCACTGCCATCTGTGGATGTACAGGTCGCCTTTATTGTATTATTTTACATTACTATTAAATAATCTATTAATGTACCTATGTATATATTTCTAGTATAGTTAAGTTTTACTAACATTAATTTTAGTGATATGTTATGTTTGTATAATATTCTTATATAGAAATATCAATATATGAATACTCTCAACATCTATTAATAATCTTCCATATTCTATTGTCTACTTCTACTTAGAGTGTTATCCTTTTAAATTTTAGTTAAAGGAACACTCAAACAAGGTTCATAATTACATATACCCATAATTATATTAATATTTTTATACTTTCATTTTTATTTTATATGTTATATATTTTATATATTCTTTTGAAATTACGAATTTTTACACGATTAATACAGATAAAAATACAATTTCATAATTTAAATTACGATAAAATTGATGTTTTTTTTTAAGCCATCGGTAATCCGAACAAATCGCTAATCCGAACGACCCTTTTCCCCAATCTCGTTCGGATTATCGAGACCCTACTGTATGTGCATCCAATATATACAATAATGGCTCGTATTTTTTAATTACGTAGGTGTTTCAATCAAACTTATAAGATAATATATATATTTTTAAATATGTTATATAACACACATCTTTCATATTTTCCCATTCCGAATACGTTAGTAACTTACCTAACTGATCAGTGGCGTATTTAGCCCTCTAAATACGCCAATAAATACGGGGGGGGGGGGGGGGCTAGNTCCCATTCCGAATACGTTAGTAACTTACCTAACTGATCAGTGGCGTATTTAGCCCTCTAAATACGCCAATAAATACGGGGGGGGGGGTCACATGGGCACGTGCCCCACTAATTGACGGAGTCATGTATATATTTCATCAAGCAATGTAATAATGTATAATATCATCAGAGAAAATAATTTTTTGGTTATCGTTAATAAGATGGCTTTATGAAATGTTATTCGATATAGTTGTCCTGAGAAATGTAAGAGGCGAAAGAGTAGTAAAGTACTACAGAGAAAATGGGATCGTTATAACGAACACCAGATTTCAAAACTCCAATAGAAGAATATATACATGAAAAATGCCAGGCGATATTACCCTTTACCAAATAGATTACATACTATTGAAAAATTGCTTTAAGAACCAAGTTAATTTCTGTAAAAAATATCCAAGTGCTGATTGTGACAGTGATTACAATCTAGTAATGGTGAAATGCGAACTTTGTGATATGAAAAACCACAAAGATCAAAATTACAGCATGACAAATATAGTGTTAGATTATTTAAGAAGGAAACTTAAATGAACATTTGAATAAAAAATGGAAGAACATAAAATCAATTATCCAAAAATCGGCGGATACCGTGTTGACAAAAAAAAAAAAAAAAAAAAACAAAAA